>NC_092814.1:312818990-313164615 GCF_023375885.2 Dermacentor andersoni | reverse complement strand
TGGTGAGGGAACCGCGTTCGAAAGCAATAGTCATGGGTATATGATATTGTATATTTGCCACTCATCAGTTTGCCCGTTTCACGTCAATTTGTGTTATTGGGGATGTGCCACTACTTAAGTGCAGCTCTTCAATGAACCTTGTTCACCTCAACTTGGATTACTGGGGTCGTGAAACTAGCCATGTGCCACACATCAGTGAACGTCATTGATGGCAATTTGGGTAATTGGGTGTGTGCAAGTGGGTACATGCCACTGTTCAATGAACCTCTTAGCCACAAACTTGGTAATTGGGTGTATATCACTGAATGCGCCAGAAGGTATGTGTCGCTATTCAATAAACCTTTTTCACGGCCCGCTTGGGATACCGAGTAAGTTCCGCTTTTCAATGAACGTAATTTATGCCGACTTGGGTCACTAGCTACGTGTAACTTGGTATGTGCCGACCTCCAATGAACCTCTGTGACGCCAACTTGGTTCACTGAGTATGTGCCATGTCGCTGCGTAAGTATTCTGCCATTCAACGACAAAAGTAATAAATTTCTCCGATGGTGGGTGGAGTAAGTATTTAGAATATCTTGTCTGAATTTTAATACAAACGTGCGCCACACGAGAAATTCGTTGCGGTGGCGCTAGATGGCGGAGTGTGCCCAGAGCGAAGCGCGAGAGAGGAGCCCGGCTGCATACATGCTTCACACATGATGCATCTCTGCGGTGGCCGTACCGTGTATTGCTACTTTGCTTCATTGCCAATCGCATTACTGTCGACATTCATCGTGACACGTGTTCTGCCACAATAACTCTAGCCTACACCGCCGGTGCGTCTCAAAAATGGGCAGCTGACCCACGCTATCAGGGCATATAGTTGGCGTGGTGACCAATGGTACCATTTTCCCAGTGATCGAAGAGTACCGTTAATGTACAATAATTGATGCAGTGCACCGCTGCCATGTCTTGGCCTGCCCCTTAAAAAAATGAGTTTAGACTGTCTATAGAAAGTCCATAGAATTTCTATAGACGACCTTGCCTTTCCATAGATTTGGTCTTTTGCTGATACAAAGTCTATAGACTGTCTATAGGCGAAAGTCGATAAGATTTCTATTTATTTTTGTCTACTCACATTCTATAGACGGTCTATAGAATGTGAGTTTGTTTCTTTTTGTCTATGTCCCCTGTATAGACTGTCTATAGACGAAAGTCAATACAGTCTCTATTTACTTTTGTCCATCATTTGTCTATAGACTGCCTCTAGACGAAAGTCCAGAAGGTTTCTATTTCTTATTGTCTGCTGGCATTTTATACACGATCTATAGAAAATAGTCGATAAGACGTTTCTTTTTGTCTATATCCGCTCTTTAGACTGTCTATAGACGAAAGTCAATACAGCCTCTATTTATTTTGTCCATTGTTTGCCTATAGACTGTCTATCGACGAGAGCGATACGGTTTCTATTTCTTTTTGTCTACTCGAATTCTAAAGATGGTCTGTAGATAGAAGTCGATAAGATGTTTGTTTCGTTTTGTTTACTTTCGCCGAATAGATTACCTCTAGACAAAATTCGATACAGTCACCATTTATCCTTATTGGTTCTTTGTCTATAGACTGTCTATAGACGAGAGTGGATAAGGTGTTGATTACTTTTGTCTACCCTCGCTTTATAGATTGTCTATAGACAAAAGTTGATAAGGATAAGGTTTTTTTTCTACGATGGTGAGCCTGAAATTCGCCTCCTCCAGTACGCAACATCTGCACGCTTGGAGTGACGCCAGTCACCGGCAAAAGGTGCCGAGAGCGAGCGGGGCTATACTAATCCAGGTACAACCAAATTAGGAAGGCCCACTAAGCTTCAACAAGACATTGCCTCACCAGAACAGGAATTGGCCTTCCTGGTGCAGTATTCGGCCACCCCCTCCCACATGGCTCACTCAATTACCCAATGGCCCTCAGTCCGCAGCACCTGCGGAGCATCTGACCAAGGCGGCGGTCAGACCTGTAACGTAGCAGAAGGTGCTAAGAATATCTGGGTCCGGACAGGCTGCCAATGGAAACTGACCCTTTCAACGTTTAACACCCGAACCCTCTCGAGTGAGGCTAGCGTAGCAGGACTCTTTGAGGAACTATCAGACATTGTTTGGGATATCATCGGCTTTAGTGAGATTCAGAGAAGTGGTGAGGCTTATACATTGCTGAATACCGCACATGTCCTCTGCTATAGAGATCTCCTAGATAAGAAGAACTACGGGGTAGGTTTCCTAATCCATGAGCACATAGCGGGCAACATTGACGAATTCTACAGCAATAATGAGAGGGTAGCTGTAGTCGTAATCAAACTTAATAAGAGCTATAGATTAAAGGTAGTACAAGTCTACGCTCCAACATCCAGTCACGATGATGAGGAAGTAGATCAGTTTTATGATGATGTTGAATTAGCGATGAGAAAAGTGCAAACTCAGTATAGTGTAGCAATGGGCGACTTCAATGCGAAAGTGGGAAAAAAGCAGGCGGGTGAACAAGCAATTGGCAAGTACGTCGTCGATTCTAGGAACGCTAGAGGAGAGATGCTGGTAGAGTTCGCAGGAAGGTATAAGCTGCGAATAATGAACACCTTTTTCAGGAAGCGTAACGACAGAAAGTGGACATGAAATAGCCCTAATGGGGAAACAAGAAATGAAATTGACTTCATACTTTCTGCTGATCCCAGCATAGTGTAGGATGTAGAAGTTATAGGTAGGGCAAAGTGCAGTGATCATAGGTTAGTGAGGGGTAGGATTCACCTCAATTTGAAGAGAGAGAGAGCAAAATTGGTCAATAAGAAAAAGGTCAACGTAGAGACAGTATGAGTAAAAGCAGACAAATTCAGGCTGGTACTTGCAAACAAATATGCAGCGTTAGAACAGAGAGATGATGAGGACATAGAGCTAATGAATGAAACCGTAACTAGGTTGGCTTCAGAGGCAGCAATTGAACTGGGAGGCAAGGTACCATGGTAACTAGTAGGCAAAATCTCCCAAGTAATAAAGGACATAATAAAGAACCGACAAAAAATAAATGTGTCCAACTAAAGAGATAAGAGAGAATTCGCGGAACTGTCAAAACTGATCAACAAGGCGAAAATAAGGGATATTCGAAACTATAACGTGAGAAAGACTGAAGAAGCCGTAAAAAATGGACGCAGCCTGAAATCAGTGAGAAAGAAACTTGGCATAGGACAAACCAAGATGTATGCACTAAAAGATAAGCAGGTTAATATCATCAGCAGTCTAGTAAAAGCAGCGGCAGAATTCTATACTGGGCTGTACAATACCCAGAGGAGCCATGATACCTCCATTCGAAGCAGTAATCAACGGGTTGCAGAGACTCCTCCTATATCTAGCGATGAGGTCAGAAGGGCCTTGCAAGAGAGGAAATGGGGAAAGGCGGGAGGAAAAGATGGAATAACAGTTGATTTAATGAAAGATGGAGGAGACATAATGTTTGAAAATTGGCAGCTCTCTAGACGAAGTGTCTGTCGACTTTAAGGGTCCCAGAACAGTGGAAGAATGCAAACATTATACTAATCAACAAAAAGGGAGACGTTAAAGAATTAAAAAATTGTAGGCCCATTAGCTTACTTCCAGTATTATATAAAACATTCGACAAGGTAATTTGGAATAGTATACGGGCAACATTGGACTTTAGCCAACCAATGGAACAGGCTGGCTTCAGGAAGGGAGAGACTACAATGGATCACGTCCATGTCATTATTTCAGGTAATCGAGAAATCCGCCGAGTACAATAAGCCTCTCTATATGGCTTTTATAGAGTACTAAGTGGCCTTTGATTCAGCAGAGGTGCCAGCAGTCATAGAGGCATTACGTAATCAATGAGTACAGGCCGCTCAAGCAAATTTCTTGGAAGATATCTACAGAGGTTCCACAGCTACCTTAATTCTACACAAGAAAAGCAGGAACATACCTATAAAGAAAGGGGTCAGACAGGGAGACACAATCTCTCCAATGCTGTTCACTGCGTGCTTGAAAGAAGTATTTAAGCTAATAAACTGGAGAGGCTTAGGAGTATAGATCGACGGTGAAAATCTCTGCAACCTTCGGTTTGCCGATGGCATTGTTCTAGTCAGCAACAATGCAGACGAGTTACAACAAATGATTGAGGACCTTAACAGAGAGAGAGTAAGAGTGGGATTGAAAATTAATATGGAGAAGACAAAGATAATGATAAATTGCCGGGCAAAGGAACAAGAGTTTAGGATCACCAGTCAATTAATCACAGGGAACCCTGATGATGAAAAGGAAATTCACAGAAGAATGAAAATGGGTTGGATAGCATACGGCAGACATTGCCAGCTCCTGATTGGAACCTTACCATTATCACTGAAAAGAAAGGTGTACAATCAGTGCATTTTACCAGTGGGGCACATATATATTTACCAGTGGGGCAGATATATGGAGCAGAGACTAGGAGACTGACAAAGAAGCTTGAGAACAAGTTAACGACCGCGCAAAGAGCGATGGAATGAAGATTGCTAGGCATATAACGTTAAGAGACAGAAAGAGAGCGGTTTGGATCAGACAGCAAACGGGTATAGACGAAATTCTAATTGACATCAAGAGAAAAAAATGGAGCTGGGCAGGTCATGTAATGCGCAGGCTAGATAACCGTTGGACCATTATGGTTACAGAATGGGCACCAAGAGAAGGGAAACGCAATCGAGCACGACAGAAGACTAGGTCGAGGATGAAATTAGGAAATTCGTGGGCGCTAGTTGGAATCGGTTGGCGCATGACAGGGGTAGCTGGAGATCGCGCGGAGAGGCCTTCGTCCTGCAGTGGACATAAAACAGGCTGATCATGATGATGATGATGATAAGGTGTACATTTCTTTTTGTCTAGTCCCAGTCTACGTAGTTCTTCACACACACACACACGCGCGCGACTGGCCGCTCGAGGCACATTGCGTGTAATCGCGAGCTTCTTCACGCTCGGGAAAAACACTTCTATGGAGTACGTGTTGAGCAACAGAAAGCTGTATCGGGAGTTTCTCATGTTGCTCTACAATTTTCCCATTGAGAATCTTAAAGAATTATAGTAATTGAGAAATTATATTAACACTAATCATCTAATCAGGGGCAACGCAATCTAATCAGGGCAACGCAAAGCGACGGCAAACAACATTACCTTCGTTCTCTCCAGCTACATAGCATTTGCATATCATCAAGTCTGGCTCAAATTATGTGAAACACCCCGTATACTTCTTTGCAATTCGAATTATTCTCCACGGTTTTCCATATCACCGCCGATGAAGGCTATAGGGTGGGACGTTACCAAAGGTGATGTTAACCTGAGCGAACAGCCCGTATACCGATTGTGGTAAGGTTTGAGATTAAGTAGAAAACAGCATGAAACCTGCGATAAGCTCAGTCACTAGCAGCTTCGCAACTTAGCCGAAAAAATGAGAGAACAATAAATTAGTTGCTCGGGGAAGAACCTTTACACGTTTGAAACTGAAGGCATTGCGTTTGACGATAGTTGGAAGATTTCTTTTTTCTCTCTCTTTTTTAAACAGTTTAGCAGCAGAAGTTATTTTTCGGGCTATTTGAAAATAAATAAGCGCCTTTTCATGCTTCGGCGTTATGCAGTTTACGTGCTGTTAATCGCCAGGCAGCTGTTGACGCAGATTCACATTTTGCCAATCGTGCATGGTATGCAGCCTTGTCGTGCGTAATAATTTTTCCGGTTTTCATTACTGTTGCGTTTAGTACCGTCTTGGACAGACTGTATACTACATGCGCTGTACAAAAGAAAAAAACAGCCAGATTATCCATTTGGTGGTCTTTTCTCAGTAGATAACGCACAGATTATTAAAATCATTTAGTGGACATTGGACTTGTTCTATCCTTATCAGCACACCTAAGAGATCGTAACATGTTTTAACTGATAAGTAACCTTATCAGTAACCCCCCCCCCCCTTTTATGTGCATTCGACTGAAAGTGTGGCAAATGTATTCATCTCGGAGTATGAGAAAACGACATTGTAAACTGTTCTAAGCGGAAATAAATTGCAATTCTTAACGTGATTGTTCAAAACTTCTGTCACTTTTCTGAGCATATTCGTTCGGCACGGGCATTTTGTATTAACACCCGAAAAATGTGCACAGTTCCGCCCGGTATCTTTGTTTCAGCAATTATTATTATAGGAATTATTTGTGATTATCGCATTTGTTTATTATTTTGGTAAGTACACTATGCATGACATGAACCTATCTTGAAACGAAACGTACCGTTCATACTGTAACGAAATGAAGCATCGTAATCTTATTGATTCATATTCCGTGTAGCATTTATTCAGAGGTAAACCAAGTTAACTAGATACATACATGATGAGCGAAAATCATATATAAAAGTACTATTGAACCGCAAAAATAACTCACTGAATAGTTTTCCCTCATATTGTTACATTTGTTTATCTGTGTGTCTCTGCGTCCTTGTCTTCCGTGCTGTGCTCGTGTGGCCATCAATTACGAGCTTGCCAAAGCCCTTGTCAGCTTTATTAAACAAAGGATTCAATTCAGTTGAATCTAATATTGCGTGTCAAGTGACCGACGTGTTATTCGTTTTATCTAAGTTTTATGGACTGGCAGTACTTGTCTAGCATTAAACCACATCGTGAGGCTTATAGCGCGTGAAAAGACAAGGACGAAAGGAGGACGTGGCACACACAGGCGCTGTCACGTCTTCCTTTCGTCCTTGTCTTTTCACGCGCTATAAGCCTGATGATGTCATACCAACAAGCCCAAATCACTGCATGACAGCATTAAACCACAATATTTTTTTGTTGCACTTAAGCTGCGGGTGTCATAGACTGCCAGGGAATTTTCATGAAAACAGCCAGGGAAGGCTTGGAAGAAGATCGAGGGACTTGAAAATGTCAACATAGGTATGCTGTCTTGTTGTATGTCATACAAGGTTTTCAGAGAATCTCTCTTAAGGATATTTTTGAAACGTTCCACCTCAAACAATTCAGGCAAATTGGTCCCATTTGTTGAAAAAAAAAATAAAAGTCAAGCATAATGACATAGCATTTGTTATTTTTTTTCGTTAACTAAAGGGCCTGAACGCCGAAACCCTATAAAAATTACCCATGTTTGAGAGCACCTCAAATAATTTACTGTTTCCTAGGAGATGCATATCTGTAGTGCCTTGACACAAAGTGCTCGCGTGGTATTTCGGGTGCTCATGTGGTATACCTTACTTGCGACCGTGTTAACATGCCCAAGAGGCCTCATTATCTGTTAGAAACTAAGAGACCTTATCAATACAATCAATCCATCTGCCTTCTGTTGAAGTTATGGGCAATGACCCGTTCATTTAAGAGCATGAGAAATACATTTAAATGTGTATTAAGCAAAATAAATTACAATCTTTGGCATGATGCTGTGAATACTCCAGTCACTCTTCTGAGCATATCCCTATGCGCGGGCATATTTAATTAGCAGCCAAAAAATGCACAGACATTCCAATAACTCTCTAATCTTCTTTCAGCAATTGATATAGAGATCATTTGGGATAATTACAACGATGTGTCATATATGAACTTGTTTTAAAAGCAACATACTTTTGCTGTAGCACAAGCAGCAGTTGGGACTGTTTAATTGTTCATCATGCATTAAAATGAAACATTGCATAATAGTACTGATTTGTATTCACAAGCAGCCATTACTCCTACCTTAATCGCACTGAGCATTCACTTAAGTGGTTTGAGTAAATATATGACGGTGCTTAATGAACATACAAAGAATACACAATTGTTATTTTTGTCTCACGTTGTTGCATCTACTTATTTGAAGCATACACTTGCAGCACCTTTGGAACATAAGACACGAAGGTCAAGGCCGGCCTGGCGGTCTTAGTTGCCAAGGGGTAGTAGTCTCTAAATATGTAAATAGTCTCTTTCGATCATAGCGAAGGACCTGCATTTTAAGGAAATTAATATACGGCGCAATAAGAAGAGTTAATTCAATGCCGGTGCACGTGTTTTCTTTTTTGCATTGCATGATTCAGCACTAGTGGATTTGCTTCAAATTTTTTGTTTTGTTTATGCAACATATAAGAGTGCAGCTGGTTCAGGAGCACCATTAAGCCATCCACATTAATGTATAGCTGCAGATGAGAAGCAACACGTGAACATACATAATATACATTCAAACATTTTTTGTCGCCATATGTAAACAGAAATGCAAGCTAACTTGTAGATAGCAGATACCTAGGAGATTTCGTTCAACCGGATGCATTGCATGCAACTGTAATATTTCTTAAATGTGCTCGAGCACAAATATTCATGCAGTCTTGAATAAAGATTCACGGCTACATGTATTTGAGATTTTTCGACTGCTTCCATCCGCATGCATGATTTGCGATGTACAGTTCCCTGGGTATGTTCCCATAAGCATGCTGGGTGCAGTACCTATTTAGAGATATTTCCAATAAACTGCTTATTAACAACCCCAGCAGCGAGTGTTTATAGATAATCGAAACATAGTTGGGAAAATGTGGTTTATATAGCTAGTATATAGAGCTTCGACCTTTGCTATTTTAGCCTATCTGGGCAATGGACATAAATGATTTAAGAACACGGTGCAACATATACTATTATAAAAATCCTACAGGTCAGATCTCTGACGGCTGAACACCATAAGCTTTAAATTTGGATTTTACTGCACTGTCTTTTTTTACATTATTCTTCGTTCAACAGCTTCAATGAATTTATGTTAGCTCGGGCACCCTGTATCGAGAATAATCGACAAATAGTGTAAGGATTAGCTATAGACTGATCTGCAGGAATTGTCTACGGACAGTCTATTAGCTTATGACCTTACTCTGAAATGTCTAAAAGTCTAAAAAGTGCGGGAGTCTATCTATCTATATGTGGGAGTCTTTCTATAGATTAATGAAAATTCATTTTTGTAGACAAATGTCTGCAGAATATCTATAGAGAAAAGTGTACAAGAATATACAGTTCTACTTTTGTAGACTGAAGTCTATAGAATGTCTATTGACAAATGTCTATAGATAGCCTATAGTCATTTGCTTACAGACACTTTATAGACTTCAGTCTGCAATAGTAAAACTGTATATAGGTCTATTTTTGTAGACTGAAGTCTGTGGAATGTCTATAGACAAATGTCTATAGATAGTGGAAAAACATTTGCTTATAGACATTTTATTATTTTAGAATTCAGTCTACAAAAGTAGAACTGCTGTATAGAGTTCTATTTTTTTCTATCATTTCTATTCTATCATTTTTAGCTCTTGTTTTGAAGAAACCTAGAGAGTGACTAAGCCTTTGCTCTGTCTGTTGGCTTCTTTTTTTTATGTGGGAGGTGCTTCGGAAGAGATGGCCAAATAAATGACAGGCTTGGAGCTTGTCATACGGCCAACTAAAACGAATTTGACATGTCTTGGAGACACTTGTATTAGAATCGCAACAACCGACCATATGTTTCGATCACGTCATTTATTTGCGACTTCAACCCGCGCGGCTAAGATTACTGCTGAAACAGCCCTGGTTGAGAACAGTGTACAGATATTAAACAGATTACCAGCAACAACGCACTGAAAGGACAACAGGCCCCATAGCGTGTTTGTTCTCGCGTGAAAAATAGTGCGTGGCATTACTTGTAACGTTGTGAAGAGTTCAAAATATGTTTTAGTTAATAGGGCGCGCAAGAGGTACGGGGGAAGGGAGGGGGGAAGGCGGCGCAAATAGTTAACAATTGTACAGAAAGCGTTTTACTTACTGGAATTGGAGGTTTGCAATACATTAGTTCAACCACTCGAGGAGTGGGAATGGTGCAATTGTCAGAATTCCGACGAGTTAAAAGGAGGAGATTCACATAAACCACAACTCTGCGCAATGGAGTGGGAATAGAATCGAGCGCCCCACTTCGCAACTCTGCACCACGCCATTACATCCAGTCCTTGGACAATTCGAGTGCAGCTCTACAACCACAAATAAGACCGCAGCACCTGGGCGAAACGCATCGAAGGCCCGTATCCTGCCGCACACTCTAAAAACAGTTTGAACCCTTTGGGGTGCATATTTGTCCCACAACAATAATCGTCATCTGCCTTGCTTGCGTTTCCTTTCTTGAAAACTCGGCGCTGGCTACTTTCCTGTCCAGAATGCTGCGTCACACTGATAATGCGCATGCCGTTCGTGACTGGGAAGTACCGGGCTCGCAGCGTTAAAGAAAGGAAACGCGGGCAGGACAGATGACGATTATTGTTGTAGGACATATATACACCCCAAAGGGTGCAACTATTTTTAGAGTGCACGATCACGCACCGCCAACGAGTAATCCTGCACGACCTAAATATATACGCAGTGCGCAGACTAGCTGGTACCCTAGGTAGGGGCTAGGACTCGCGAAATCTATAGTGCTTTCCCCAACTGGACCGAGTACCAGGCCACCAAACTCCTTGCCCTGCGCACGTTGTCGTACGACGCCAGCTGGCGTCTACCTTCATGAGATCCCGATGCAACCGCTGGTGCCACGCTGCTATATTCAAAGGCCACAACTTGAAGCGGCAGGGCCCGCTCAGGTCAGGAGACATCGTCTTGGTCCGATACACAAATGACAGTAAACTGAGCGCTTCCAACTAACAGCAACCAGGTTCCCCAGCTAGCATTAACGACTAAGCACTATATGGGCACTTCCCCGGGAAAGATGTCCGTCAGTCTGTCTGAACGCGTGACACGATGCCCTCCATAAGTATACATGGGATCCTAAGGCAGTATATCTTTATTTTTTTTTATTTAAATATACCTTACAGGCCTCAAAGTGAGGCATTCAATAAGGGGGGCAGTACACAGAAAATACATAGAATATATGACATGTATAGAACCGTAGCAGTTTACATACTACAACCGTAAGTGCAACCGAGGTGAAAAGAATTACTTAGTTCACGATTCACTAATAAGAAAACATAATATAATGATCTGTGCGTGCAGATGGTGAAGGCGTGGCCGAGCCGATAGTATCGCTGAAGTGGATCGTTTCAGGATACGGCCCTAGTTGGCCTCACCTCGTGGGTAGCCTCCAAAGGCAGCTGCTGCTTGGCGCTGCCATCCCGTCCGTGTCGCTGCTGCACTCTGCCTTGCAGGAGTTCAACGTCGCCAGCCGAAGCGGCAGCGTGTCGCGCAGGTTCATGTGTGGCCTGCAGCCGAAGACCTCGAACCTGTAATCGGGCGAAGCGACTGCGCTCCAATCCTTGTCCTGGTGATTCCCACTCACGGCAGCTTCCACTCCACGCGTAATAGGCGTCTCTGAACTGCGTTGACAACAGAGGCCATAATTGAACACAGCGTTTGAAACGCACTTGCGAAAGAGTGCAGCTGCTTTAATAAAACGTTTCATTTTTTTTATAGTTTAGGCGTTTTCGGTTTAGGAATTAGTTGTGCTGCCAATGCTTACCCAAGCCTACCAAAGCACTGAAAGACCAATAGTTACTGTTCGCCCTATTCTTAAATTACTTCTAGTCGACGTTTTACTGGACAGTTTCTTCTTGAGGCATAGGACGCCGAATTTGCGTTTTCGCAAGGAAAAAAAAAAAGGAAATTGCTTCTGCTGTGGCCTTTCTTCCAAGCTTCAGTGGAGGGGAACTGAGCTGTCATTTTTTGCAGAGCTGCGTTTAGAATTGATTAGGCGGCATCTACAAGAATTCTCTCTTGCTTTGCAAAGTGTATACGAGCGGAGAAGTCAATATCGCATATGCTTTTTCGTTTGTTAAAATGGTAAGCCCGCCTCGATTATTGAAGGAGCCTGAATGGAATCTCTTTCCACCACAACACTATCCCGCATACTCTTCTAGGGCATTCTCTTGCGACACCGCGCCGACTAAGTTTTGTACAACTCTGTTTTGGCAGTTGAAGGGTGCATTGATATTCGTCTGCTAAGTAAATGCAGAGTAAAGAGTGAATGACGAAAGTACGCAATACTCGGCTGTGTTCGCTTAAGCCGATCGACGACTTCTTTCTAGGTACCCAACCTGGGGGCAGATAAATCGTGCTCGACAGGCACGTGATTCCATTGACCCGTGGTTGTTCTTTCTATGAAATTTCGCGTCTATATATAGCGCAGGTCGCAGCGCTGTCCACGCTCACGTCGCGTTACCACTGCTGTGGTAATGCGACGTGAGCTTCGTGGTGTCTCCGCGCAGAGCAGGTGGATCGCCAGACCAGAGTCGGCGATTAGCGGCGGGCACGTCGTCGCGGTACGCATGTCGCGACATGTCATTGCACTAGTGCGTCCGATGAGCGCTCCTTGAATTGTAAGCGAACTGCAGCCCTGTCCTTCTATGTAGACATCGAGCAGTGCCGCAATTATTTTAAATGTTAGTGGGCTAAACAGGTATTGGTGTGTGCGTGCGTGCGTGGGAGCGTGTGCGTGTGTATGTATGTGTTTTGAAATAGAAGTCGAAATAACTAAGTTACGTCCAAACATCCAGGAATGACAGAAGCAGTATAACCCCCCCCCCCCCCCACACACACACGCACGCACGCACGCACACACAAACACACACACCTTGCGTTTCTGCCACTTGATCGATTGTATATTGACTTCAATGCTCCGTTTCTTTATAGCTTCCGTAAAATAAAATTTCACTACACGATAGATTCTACTTTGGTAAGCGTCTATTTACGGAAAAAATTGCAATCACTTGTAAAGAAGTTATAATCAGATGAGGGATTGGCAGTATGCGTAAATAAATAAATAAAATAGAAGTGTACTCTGAACCCAGTTCTGGGGACGTATTCTCGGGCGATCACTTTCGGCGGCGGTACAGTGGGCATGCAGGCCAAACGCGAGAAACAATCCCTCGTTGGCGCGCGTGGAATGAGTCTCACGAAATCTCGCGAACGTGACACTATCTCTGATAGTGGTCGCACGAGAATATCTCCTCTGATTATGACTACCGAAAGGTTTGTTGTGCCTTCAGGTCATCGCCCATTTACGTCTCTTAAGTGCAAAGCCCGCAATATAGTGCCGACGTCCCGGGTGCATTCGGCGCATGAGACCGGTGCAGGAGATTGACCGCGAAGGTGAAAAAGTAGCGAAGCAAGTGGCACTACTTGCAAGATGAAAGAAACGAAAGAAACAGGACTGGTTGTCCTTCGGGTTCACTGAAAAATGTATACATTTCTCGCGGACCGTATTTGCATCTGCAAAGAAAATCACGTCGTACGCAAGGCTTAAGGAACGCCGTGAGGTATACCGCAATTTGAGCTCGGCGACTAAAGAGTAGGGTTTATCTCAGTGCCGACTCCTATTTCTCTAAACGCAGAAATGTTGTCATTAGACAACAGAGCTCAACCGATTTCAATGAAAGTTGATAGTGTTATAGGTGCCTAAATTCCGGGCGGCGCAAGCAGAATTTCGGTTTAGGGCTTACGAGCTTTTACTAGTTTTACCGAAATTGGTACATTAAAAGATATATATAAGCACAAAGCATAAAGATTCATAACTCTGCAGAAAAAAAAAAAGCACCGTTGTTCTGTAAACCTGTCAGAGTATCTCTTACGGGCAAATGTAACACGCGAGTTTACTGGTTACATGAAACTGTTACAATATTTCCAAGGGTTGTTTAAGCTTCTTACTCACACATCAGTGGTATATTTAGCGCAGTGTATAATTGGTCACTTTTATTCTTGTTATATGTTTCGAAACGTGCAGTTTACACCATTGCGAGGTTACGCCATTGTCAGGCAGCGTGAGGCAGCTGTACATCGTCCTGAAGGTGGTTGAGGACTTCATCTGCCTCCATCGCCTGGAGGTGAAGCGACCAACGGAAAAGCGTCGATGCCCAAGCGCACATCAAGGTCAAAGCGCGGTAAAAGCGGTGACATGGATGCGCCAGCTAATCATACATGCGAATGTTTAAAGGGGCATATCAAGAAGGAACCTAACAACCATGCAGGTGCCTCAATATCACGCTGTGCTAAAATGTGAACGAAACTGTGCATTGTGTACAGTCGGCGAGGCATTTACAATTTTCTTTTTTGTTGTTTTTGCACTTCTGTGAGTAAATTATCATCGCTCTGCGACAATAGCGTATTTAATGCAACAACACGAAATACTGTTGCTGGCTTAGCGCATTATGAGGTGTATAAGCGCGAGAATCAATTGCGTTACTATACGCAAATCAATGTTTCATGCACCCTAGCTGATACACTTTACTACAGCTATACTTTATAGGGCACAGTAAGAAATAACCTCAATTACGTTTTCTTAGCAGGACATAGCAAACCGTAACTGTCATTTCACAAACTGAGGATACTCGCAACGGCCCTTAGATATGGCGCACAAAAGACCGAATTATCTTTACCTGTATATCCCCCGGTGCCCGGTGCCCTTCGATACGTCCTCCACCTGGTGCCCAGCTCCTTGCACGGTGCCTGGTGCTTGTATGGAGTTGTACTCAGACAGGTTGTCCTTGACGTCCATCTCAACGAACCGGTCGCGCCCGGCGCTCGGAACCAGCCTCCTCCGATGAGCGGCGCCGCTGCTGCAAGCCTCTTCCTCAGCCGGGTTCACAGTCTTGACCACAAGATCGCAGTTCCTCGGGAGGACGTCCTCCATGGCCAAGTAGCTGGACCTGTAGGACGCGTCGGCCTTGGCTTTCTCCGGAAGTAGGGCGTGCAATATGGACGAAGGCATCTTCTGGGGTGACGACGCTACCGAGAAGGCGGATGCACCGCCGTGGAGGAGCCGATAAGTTCTGATGCCGCTGGGTACATCGATTCACATGGCTGACACTATGCCAGGTCCGTTCTTCGGAGAGATGCTCGGATATGCGCGCGCCACGGCCACCGGCGTGTTCGAAAGTGCGAGCAAGCTTTTCCTGTGCCACATGAGCCCCTCGCGCCAGCGCACGAGGGCACGACCTCGGTGTCCTTCTTCTTTGTCCTTTACTCCATCTTGAGGTTTGTGTTTCGACTGGTCTCCAATATCTCATCGGTCCTTACTTTAAAACACTTTGACGATAGCAATGACTCTGGAAAATAAAATATCCCAGGGAGAGAGAGATGGAGACAATAAACACTTTTATTTACCGTGTAGTCCGTTGTATTACGGCTCCGATTCGGACCAAATGTGGTGTAATGGAATTTCCAGGCAGATCAAACAGTTAGCAGGAATTCAGGATAATGTTACCTTGCTAAATTTTGTTTTCCTAATTACCTCTCTATAAATTTTTTATTGATTTCTTTCAATTCCATTTTTCACAGCATGACATTCTTGCCGTAAGTGTCAGCTTACAAATTGCCTTTATCCTTTTTTTTCTTTACCCTTAACTTTTCTTTATTCATTTCACATAAACTCTCAATTAGTGGACAATCGCCCACTGCACGAATGCGCGACGTACCTACGTAAAAAAAAGAAGAAAAAAAGAAAACAAGAACCAGGCGTGAATTACCAACAAGCTGCTAACATTAATGTGATTACGGTAATTGTGACATCAGAATAATTATTTCCTTTGGACTTGCTGTAGAAAATTAAGGACTATCACCATCTACTCGCTGTTGTTGCATTGGTATATCGGGTGTCCTGGGTTACGTTAGCCAAGTTTTAAGAAAAATCAATCAATCAATCAATTTAAGTAACTATAAAATCTTACCAAGGTATTCAGGCACGGAGAAAGCTGGCATACAGTGGCAGCTAGTTGATAAGCGTACAGAGAGCACTTTGGTTAACAAATAACCTCCCGCATTAGAGTAAATTTAGATGTAACATATACACAACTAGGCACATATTATAAACACATCTAATGATACAAGTATGAAATTCACTCTTCGCAACATATCAATAAGGAAAAAAAAGGGGTCAATGTGCTGCAGAAGTACTGCGACGTCGGGACATATGAGGGATACAAATTACTAGGAACAGAACTGTTGATAAAGCTTATACTCAGTTACTTGGAATATTTATTTAATACCACGGCTGCAGGGAGGTACATTCTAAATTTATGTCACTCGTATAACAAGACTGGAATTCTAAACGTATCATTCGTTTTAACGTAATCAGTACGACATTCGTTGACTTTCTTTTGTTCTAGATTACGTGTGGTAGACCGGTGGAATTGATCTGTAATTGAGCCTTTAACTGGTATAAAATACGCACAATTATTTGACCTTAGAGTGTCCGATCATATAGGTCCTCTACCAGCTGCAATTATTCTGGGCTAAATATCCGACTAAAGCGAGAAGTTATTTAAACAAGTTTTTACCTTTTTGAATTCTGTGCCTGGCTTCACACGGGAAACCTTGTGGGGTCTTAGGGTCTCACAGGAGTACTGACCCCCCGCGGGTTCGAGCTTAGCGAGCCACAGGGCCGCGTCAGTCGTCACCTCTAGCGCCGCTGCGCGCGAGCTCAGGCCGCAAGGGCTACCGGGCGACGCATGCAAGAACACAGTATTGCCCTGAGTTAACTGATACAGTTTACCCGACACTGCAGTGATACAGTGATACCCGACACTGGACAAACGCCTGGTCTCAAGAGGAAGAAGAAGAAGTATTTTAATGATTGGAAATGTAGAGAGGTCGGCCGGATAATGGAGCATCTGGCCTGCTACTCTACGTAAGGGAAGGGGAAGAGGGGAAGAAAAAGGGTCACAATGGGGGATGATAATGGGAGGAACGAGGTGAATGACACATTACACAACTGGTATCACAGGCGTGAGTCCAGGCCCGTGTCACCCAAAAAACGTGAAAGTGCACGCATTGTCTCTGTCGTCCCCCACCAAAGGCGGAAAATGCAGTCAGGGACGTCTATAGCACGTCGCTGCGAGAGCACAGACTGAAGCTGGGACACGGCGGCTATGCTACTTTCTCTCGCGATAACCAATGGGCCAACTCGCGAGAACTCGGGCAATCTCCTTCGGCTTGGGCCTCCGATGAGTGCGGCTCGGCGTGGTACGACCTCGCGCGAGCACTAGGCACCCGTTCTTAGGCTTAGCGTCCGGACAGGATCAACACGAGGTACGCGCTCCCCGCACGGGCAAAGGCACCGTGCGTGAGCTCAGTCCTAGTCACAAAGGTGTCGGCGGACGAGAGGAAGCATGTACGTACCCGGCGCAGTCCCGAGAGAGAACAGGCACGCTAACGCCACGAGAGTAGCCGCCAGGGGCCGTTTCGTGACGTCGAAGCTCCGCCCTGCTCCGCCCTCACCACGAACCATCGCTAGTGGAGCGCCACCGCTGACAACTGGTTGGGAGCGAGTGAAGAAGTGAGGCGTAGGGATTGCAGAACTAAACTTAATCTTTCTAGTGTCTACGAGAGCTGCAATGGGAGTGGTTGAGCCAGCACAGGAATTATGGGAAGTACATGGATTTGCCTAAACTTTTGGCTTCAAACGGCTTGGTGACTTTGTAAACTCGTAGTTTTCAACAAAACACTGCGTAATAAATAATTAAGTAAATATTATTAAAATTGTCCAGTGGCAGAATTCGAACACAGGACCTCTAGCACAGACTCCCGTTATTGAAAGCATTACGCCACGGACGCATGTATTGTCAAGCAACATATAAATACCTTATGAATTTATCGCGGGGCAGCCAGTGCCTTGGGACACTTGGTGCGTTTCGATTTGGCCACCTCGCCAAGCTTAACCGTTGCAATTAGCAGCGGTTTTGCTTGTTGGCGGCGACTTTTGCACTTAAAAAAGTTTAGATTGCTGTGAAATTTACAATGAAGGCACGCAAAGCGCAAAAACGAATCAACAAGAACGTCTGAATCCACAAGCACGAAGATCGGACAAATCCATGTACTTCCCGTCATTGCCATGGTGGCTCAACGATTGCAGTGCCAGAGTTCCCTCTAATATATTGTAGGAAACTCTATGCTCGAATAACCTCGGGCACGCGGGTCTGCTGCTACTCTCTTCTTCGGCGCTCTGCGCATGCGTCATTCCTCCTATGCTGACGTTCCTTCCATCGTTGAGCTAGCAACGGGCGTGGATCAATTCTTATGACGATTGTTTGTTTCACCTCGTGTACCATCTTCTCCTTAAAAAAAAATGACGAAACCTACTTTCGGAACGCCCTTAGTAACTGCAGAAAGTAACAGAATACTAACACTTCGGGTCCACATAACGCCAAATTCAGTCTGGACAATACATATAGTTGGTAAAGCTAACAAAAGACTAGGCTACATTAGACGAATGCTTAAATACACTACGCCAGAAACGAAGCTAGCATGTTACGAATTGCTAAGAGCGATAGCTCAATGCCCCTGCGAGGCCTGGGACCTACACACACAGACGTTTATCGCACAACTGGAACAGGCTCAACGGCGCGCGTTTCATTTCCTCTTCTTACAGTAGAAAATACTCAGTATGTTCACTTTACCAGATATCAAACTTATCCTTTCCTGATTCAAGAATAAATAACAACATGGTTACTCTCTTTCACAGTATAGTGGGCGACCATGTGTTAATTGAGAAAAATTCGATACATGCGCGAGACAACGCTGTATGTTACACGAAACAAACATAATACACATGTAGAGCAAAAATGGTTCACAAACTGGTTTCAGTAATCGTTTTCCTTTAAAATAGCCCGAAGCTGTAACAGCTAGGCTACCAGCAAACGTTGTGGATATAGAAAAACCATGAGGAGCTATCTTCCATCATACTCGATTGTTTTAGTACTGCAGTCTTTCTAGCACTGTATTATGGCGTTGTACTGTACTGGCATTGCACCAAGTGTATTACTTGATATTGTTTGATTTGCGTATTACCGATCCTATTTTGTACCTAGCTACGTTTGACGGCAGTATGTGTAAAGCAACGATAAAGTTTCATTTACGGCAACGGTTTAGCTGAACTTCCTTGGCTCTGAGTGATGGCTTATGCCTCCCTCGTTCGCCGCGTTCCGAAACGGCAACTTTGATCGCAAGGTATTGTTGTTCTTAGCATTGCCCAGTTGATTGGTCTGGAAGTTTCCAGAGTGGTAGACCATACTTACGGGGCCGGGTGATGGAACTTTTGAGGCATATAAGCGTAATGACTTATTGCGATGCCTCTCCTTATCAAAACACTGTGACGATAATGGCGGAATTTCTGCGAGCACCATAATCGTGGCTGTGAAATTCGCGAGAAGTGTCAAGAACAGCTCCCACTGAGTAAAAACCACTTGACTGCTACTCGTTCACTCCGTAATGGTAGGCTGACAGAAAACGGCGCCAGCGACCAGGAACACTACAGTGCATACCTGCACTCGATCTTTTTTGTTGAGATAACATTCAGGCCCTAATCGGTCAATATTCTAGGTTCCCGCCATAACGAGCAGACCACAGGTGCCTCTCATAACTATGGCAGAGGTGAACACACTTCTCTGCGTATACGAAGATGTGTCCGTGTCCTGCTGCACTTATTCCAAAGAATTTCCGAAACAAAGTTTGACAGGACTTCTTAGCGAGAAGTGCAATAGGTCTTAGTGCAATTCCAAGTGAACTTTATCCTAGTGTGAGCAAGATTTCATTTGAGTAGGCCAGAGCCGAGTGGTTTTACAATACTCTTCGTCTGGCCTGGCACGCATGTGATTACGTGGTGTTGTCCACATCACGTTGTAGCCTCTGAAATGATTGCGCTCTCGTTGCTGGTGTTCCCAGGGATAATATTGAAAATAAGAGGAACAGTAAGAAGGAAATGACATTTTCCCAACTTTTTTTCTTGCCCCTTATCGCCGCGCATTAAATGCGTGTTCACGGAATCTTTCTCAGAAACGCCACTTCAAGTACAATAAAGTTTATTTCAAGCACATAGAACAATAAAACATTCACACGAATAAATTGCGAAAATCCAAAAAAATTCAAACGATAAACACAGGCGCCGAAAGAGAGCGGGCCCCCCGTTTCGCTGCACGATCGTCCCGAGTTCAGCGTCGCCGAGACTAGCTCGCAGCGGTAGCCGCGAGCGTGCTCGACAAGCCTCGGCCGACGAGACCAGCAGCTCAGCGTGGCGGGCTGTACAACCCGCCTCCACGCGTCTAGTGAAGAGTCGGGTGTTGCCCGTCACGTTGACAGCAGCGAGCGCACCGTCTGCTCCTCAGCTACCGACAATACAGGATGGGAAGCAGCACGAGCGCCCGGAGGACCTGCTGCTGTTCCGCAGCGACAGCCAGGACGCGGTGCTGCCGAGATGACGGCCGGCACAAGCGCGATGCTGCACGAACTGACGGCCGCCTCCGGTCGACATCGGGCTGCGTCCCGCGCCTACACCACCGTACGGCCAGCAAGCCTGGACCGGGGCAACCTGCCGGAAGAAGAGGATATGTGCGATTGTGTGCGACTGAGCCACGAAGAGAATCAATACAGCTGAGTGCATCTTAATGAATCTCAATAAATATCATAATAAACTTAACACGTCTTAATAGATACGTACCTGCTCTGATATTTTTCTACTGTTTACCTTTATTTACTCAACGTATTGTCAATTGTATTTTTCACTTCCCTGACTGTATTTCTGGCGTATATTTTTGCATTTTTGTTCAAATCATTAAAGTTCACACGTCTTTATGCTCTTATGCCCCCCTTCTGTAATGCCTTCGGGCCTTTAAGGAGAAATAGATGAGATGAAATGAAATGTGTACCATGCGGCCCACGCAAGAAATAAAATATTTTGTATAGCAGACTGAACGCGCTATCGGGCAGTGTAGGGATATTTGAGGTTTCGGGCATGTCTGAAGCTCCTAATAATGGTGTTTCTGTACGGATAATTTAGTATGCTGCGGAGGAAACTATAGTAATTTCATATTCCTTATATTGAAGAATGAACGGAACATTTATCTGTCTCTTCTAGGCAAGAAGGCCTAACCGCAGTCACATGACGTTAGAACATTATCGAAGTTTTTCCCAAAGTGATGCGCTACGATGTCACGAGGACCAAGGTGATTTTAGATGTTTGTTCAAGGAATAAGAGCCAGGAGAAGTGTATGCAGAGAAATCTAATACGCATGTGTAGATACATCAAGGGCTTTCACACCTCTGTGTCAGAGTGGTACATACGCAGTGCCCCTACAACAGGGTAGGCCGAACGTGACAAATTCAAGAAATTCACAGAAGCCGCTAAACGTCCCGCGCTGTTACATTAAATGATATTTGTGATGCCTATGAACAGAATGATATGTGAAGGTAATATACATTACTTATTCCGTATTTACACGCAATAATAGTGCGTTGGTCGAATTTCCATGGTATAGATTGCGTTCCAGCTAACGTTATCCGAATTGGTAAAAAAGAAAAGCGGTTACAATATAGAATATCAGCTCCCACAGCGTTCGGTATTAAGTCCTCTTCAGCCACCGGGACAGCATTGTTAAGTAATTACTTAGTGGGCCAGAGAAGGTCAGATAAAAAAGATAATTTTTAAACTAAGAATATGTCTTTCGACGAGGAACCCTTTGTTAAGTCATTCACAGAGTTCATTGAATCTTTTTCAGCCCGATATGTCCTGCGTAATGATTTTTTCCAGCACTTTCCCTGTAACAAGAAAAATGCGAAAAAATGTCGTGGTTTTAGGCTCTCACGCTCCGCGACGCATGAGCTCCCAAAAACTAGTAGAATAAACCAACTCCCCTCATTCAATGATTCGGCAAGCACCAGGTCATGGAGAAGTGGAACACCGGAGTTGGAATGATTCTGGAACTATTCCACACATTTTCCAACAATCGGTATGGAATGTAAGCGGAATGACGGACCAGTCGGCATGGTGGAATGGCAGTGGAATGGGAGCCCGAGATTGCGCAATGTAGTTGGAGTGGAATGGGCACGTAGTCCTGGAACGGTAAGTGTCTATTTTAAAATGAGACTACAAGACCACAAAGCTTGCCAATTAGACTAAAGTAGACTTGGTAAATTCATTACACTCCTCAATTTTTACTCAATATCGGCTCTTTTAGTATCCACGTATAGGTGACTACCTCTGCCGCGGTAATTATAATGAACACAGTAGTCTACGCTTTCGAAAATCCGGAAGCATTTCTGCATTCCAATGTTATACTGCATTGAAAGAAGACAACAGCTTGGCCTGTACGACACAAGGATTGCGGCCAAAAATATACGGTCATAGAGGTGTGGTGAAAAAAATGGAGTTCGTAAATGCTCAATGAAAGATATTCAAAAATCGTGAATTTTATTCAGAAAGCACATGAACCTTGCTTGTATCGCAACGTAGAGCGCTGCGCGGGTCGTCTTTTACGCTCCCTACTGGGCCCAGACTGGGCCCAATAGATTCAGGCCCTGTCTGGCCTGGGCCAACACGGTTCGGTTCAACCAGTTAACCCTTGAGCCTATCCGAAGCATGGTTAAGTTCTCAGTTATTTTGAAGATACTAAACGCACACAGATTTGCAAGAGGTTGATTTCACTGGATCGCTGTACACTGTAGTTGCTGTTTTAATAAATAAATAATAGAGGTGGGAAAATATCAAAGGAGCACAACAGGAACATGACAAAGGTAGGACAAGGACAATTGGTGTTACACTGTCGTGATTGTCGGTGTGCTCCGTGTTTTGACAACACTGCAGTCTTGTTGAGAGACAAAGATCGTTGCACGCGTGAGAATGTTGAAGCTACAGTAATGAATAGCGATGATTAGTAGTGCGTCAGGTCATCGCCTCTTTTGTTATTTGCGAAATAAAAAACTTTTCTTGAAGGGAGCTGGTAACAAGCGCTCAGTAACGCACACGCCTTGGTACGATCAATTGATTCATTATGTTCTTTTTCTTTTTTGTCTATTTTGCAGTATATATTCAGAGCATCTGGCATTAAGCGTTAGTTGGAAGTTAGCGCATTGTCATGAACGCGCTGCGGCCCTCAGCCGCAAAGGCTTCCCCGGTGATGCTTCACCGCTAGACTCCAAGCACAGCTTCTTGAGAAGGTGCTTCGCCGCCGAGCTGCAGGCATGTCGGAACGCGCAGTGCTCTCTCCCTTGTTGGCACCCTTCTCGGACAGACTGCACGCGCCCGGTAGTGCAGAGCTGTAACCTCCTCCTCCGGTGGATATAAAAGGCCGGCGCCTCTGGCGTTCCGTGCCTTTTCGTCATCGTACTTCGTCATCGTTAAGAAGTAAACACATTATTCCTTGGCTACCTCTTGCCTCGTCACTGTCGGGATCTCCTTCAGCCCATACCTTTGACCCTCGTGTCATGCTGCCCATGCGAGCCTGGCGCCTCTCATAACCGCCTGTTCCGTTCGTGCCTCTGTCTGCTGCTTTGGAAGTTCTGCGCTAGAACTTGTATGCTTGTATGCTAGAACTTTGTATGCTTGTATCTAACGGTTTTCTCGCATGCCTGGGTCACTGTGTAATCCATGGCTGAATGGTTATACCATCGGGCTGATATGCTTGGGGAACTGGTTTCGAAACGAACCGTCTGACAAACTTGACTCACTGAGCATGTGGGAATGTTGTACATATGTATGTGCCGCTCTTCGATGAAACTCTTTGGCGCCGACATGGAGCACTAGCTATGTGCCAGTAAGTGCGTGCCGCTAATCAATGAACAGTATTTGAAGCCAACTTGTGTAAGCTCGGTATGTGGCACTCGTTACGACGGTGGCAATACGTTGTTTTGCTGTATTGATTCAATGCTGAACCCATTACCGTCGATAGTCATCGCGAGGTGGGTTCTGCCGATTTTTTAGATGCAATTCGCATTATTAGGACATTTCACGCATTTTGCCGGGAATATCTGTCTATCTGGCTGCCTGTCTGCCTGCGTATCTAACCGTTTTCCCGCCAACTTGGGTCGCTGGGTAGTTCATGGTCTACTGGTTAGAGCATCGCACCGCTGTGGTGAGGGAACCGCGTTCGAAAGCAATAGTCATGGGTATATGATATTGTGCATGTGCCACTCATCAGTTAGCCCGTTTCACGCCAATTTGTGTTATTGGGGATGTGCCATTAGTTATGTGCAGCTCTTCAATGAACCTTGTTCACCTCAACTTGGATTACTGGGGTCGTGAAACTAGCCATGTGCCACACATCAGTGAACATCATTGATGGCAATTTGGGTAATTGGGTGTGTGCAAGTGGGTACATACCGCTGTTCAATGAACCTCTTAACCACAAACTTGGTAATTTGGTGTATATCACTGAATGCGCCAGAAGGTATGTGTCGCTATTCAATAAACCTTTTTCACGGCCAACATGGGTTACCGAGTATGCTCCGCTTTTCAATGAACATATTTTATGCCGACTTGGGTCACTAGCTATCTGTAACTGGGTGTGTGCCGACCACCAATGAATCTCTGTGACGCCAACTTGGTTCACTGAGTATGTGCCATGTCGCTGCGTAGATACTCTGCCATTCAACGACAAAAGTCATAAATTTCTCCGATGGTGGGTGGAGTAAGTATTTAGAATATCTTGTCTGAATTTTAATACAAACGTGCGCCACACGAGAAATGCGTTGCGGTGGCGCTAGATGGCTTAGTGTGTCGAGAGCGAAGCGCGAGAGAGGAGCCCGGCTGCATACATGCTTCACACATGATGCATCTCTGCGGTGGCCGTACCGTGTATTGCTACATTGCTTCATTGCCAATCGCATTAACCTCGACATTAATCGTGACATGTGTTCTGCCACAATAACTCTAGCCTACACCGCCGGCGCGTCTCAAAAATGGGCAGCTGACCCACGCTATCAGGGCATATAGTTGGCGTGGTGACCAATGGTACCATTTTCCCAGTGATCGAAGAGTACCGTTAATGTACAATAATCGATGCAGTGCACCGCTGCCATGTCTTGGCCTGCCCCTTAAAAAAATGAGTTTAGACTGTCTATAGAAAGTCCATAGAATTTTTATAGACGACCTTCCCTTTCCATAGATTTGGTGTTTTGTTGATACAATGTCTATAGACTGTCTATAGACGAAAGTTCATAAGGTTTCTATTTCTTTTTTCTACTCACATTCTATAGACGGTCTATAGAAAAAAGTCGATAAGATGTTAGTTTCTTTTTGTCTTTGTCTCCTCTATAGACCGTCTATAGACGAAAATTAAGTCAATACAGTCTGTTTATTTTTCTAATATTTGTCTATAGACTGTCTATAGACGAAAGTCGATAAGATGGCTATTTATTTTTGTCTACTCACATTCTATAGACGGTCTATAGAAAAAAGTCGATAAGATGTTTGTTTCTTTTTGTCTGTGTCCCCTGTATAGACTGTCTATAGACGAAAGTCAATACAGTCACTATTTACTTTTGTCCATCATTTATCTATAGACTGCCTCTAGACGAAAGTCCAAATGCTTTCTATTTCTTATTGTCTGCTGGCATTCTACACACGGTCTATAGAAAAAAGTAGATAAGACGTTTCTTTTTGTCTATGTCCGCTCTTTAGACTGTCTATAGACGAAAGTCAATACAGCCTCTTTTTACTTTTGTCCATTGTTTGCCTATAGAATGTCTATCGACGAGAGCGATAAGGTTTCTATTTCTTTTTGTCTACTCGAATTCTAAAGATGGTCTCTAAATAGAAGTCGATAAGATGTTTTTTTCGTTTTGTCTACTTTCGCCGAATAGATTACCTCTAGACAAAATTCGATACAGTCACCATTTATCGTTATTGGTTCCTTGTCTATAGACTGTCTATAGACGAGAGTGGATAAGGTGTTGATTACTTTTGTCTACTCCCGGTTTATAGATTGTCTATAGACAAAAGTTGATAAGGATGAGGTTTTTTTTCTACGATGGTGAGCTTGAAATTCACCTCCTCCAGTACGCAACATCTGCACGCTTGCGGTGACGCCAGTCATCGGCAAAAGGTGCCGAGAGCGAGTTGGGCTATACTAATCTAGGTACAACCAAATTAGGGAGGGCCACTAAGCTTCAACAAGACATTGCCTCACCAGAACAGGAATTGGCCTTCCTGGTGCAGTATTCGGCCACCCCCTCCCACATGGCTCACCCAATTACCCAATGGCCCTCAGTCCTCAGCATCTGCGGAGCACCTGACGAAGGCGGCGGTCAGACCTGTAACGTAGCAGAAGGTGCTAAGAATATCTGGGTCCGGCAGGCTGCCAATGGAAACTGACCCTTTCAACGTTTAACACCGGAACCCTCTCGAGTGAGGCTAGCTTAGCAGGACTCTTTCAGGAACTATCAGACATTGTTTGGGATAACATCGGGCTTAGTGAGATTCGGAGAAGTGGTGAGGCTTATACATTGGTGAATACCGCACATGTCCTCTGCTATAGAGATCTCCTAGATAAGAAGAACTACGGGGTAGGTTTCGTAATCCATAAGCACATAGCGGGCAACATTGACGAATTCTACAGCAATAATGAGAGGGCAGCTGTAGTCGTAATCAAACTTAATAAGAGGTATAGATTAAAGGTAGTACAAGCCTACGCTCCAACATCCAGTCACGATGATGAGGAAGTAGATCAGTTTTATGATGATGTTGAATTAGCGATGAGAAAAGTGCAAACTCAGTATAGTGTAGCAATGGGCGACTTCAATGCGAAAGTGGGGAAAAAGCAGGCTGGTGAACAAGCAATTGGCAAGTACGTCGTCGATTCTAGGAACGCTAGAGGAGAGATGCTGGTAGAGTTCGCAGAAAGGTGTAAGCTGCGAATAATGAACACCTTTTTCAGGAAGCGTAACGACAGAAAGTGGACATGGAAGAGCCCTAATGGGAAACAAGAAATGAAATTGACTTCATACTTTCTGCTGATCCCAGCATAGTTTAGGATGTAGAAGTTATAGGTAGGGTAAAGTGCAGTGATCATAGGTTAGTGAGGGCTAGGATTCACCTCAATTTGAAAACAGAGAGAGCAAAATTGGTCAAGAAGAAAAAGGTCAACGTAGAGACAGTAAGAGTAAAAGCAGACAAATTCAGGCTGGTACTTGCAAACAAATATGCAGCCTTAGAACAGAGAGATGATGATGACATTGAGCTAATGAATGAAACCGTAACTAGGTTGGCTTCAGGGGCAGCAATTGAACTGGGAGGCAAGGCACCATGGTAACTAGTAGGCAAACTCTCCCAAGTAATAAAGGACATAATAAAGAACCGACAAAAAATAAAAGTGTCCAACTCAAGAGATAAGATAAAATTCACGGAACTGTCAAAACTGATCAACAAGGCGAAAATAAGTGATATTCGAAACTATAACGTGAGAAAGACTGAAGAAGCCGTAAAAAATGAACGCAGCCTGAAATCAGTGAGAAAGAAACTTGGCATAGGACAAACCAAGATGTATGCACTGAAAGATAATCAGCGTAATATCATCGGCAGTCTCGAAGATATAGTAAAATAAGTGGAAGAATTCTATACAGACCTGTACAATACCCAGAGGAGCCACGATAACTCCATTCGAAGCAGTAATGGACGGGTTGCAGAGACTCCTCCTGTAACTAGCGATGAGGTCACAAGGGCCTTGCAAGAGAGGAAATGGGGAAAAGCGGCAGGATAAGATGGAATAACAGTCAATTTAATCAAACATGGAGGAAACAATGTTTGAAAAACTGGCGGCTCTCTGGACGAAGTGTCTAACGAGTTCAAGGGTCCAAGAACACTGGAAGAATGCAAACATTATACTAATCAACAAAAAGGGAGACGTTAAAGAATTTAAAAATTGTGGGCCCATTAGCTTACTTGCACTATTATATGAAATATTCACCAAGACAATTTGCAATAGAATACGGGGAACATTGGACTTTAGCCAACCAATGTTACAGGCTGGCTTCAGGAAGGGAGACTACAATGGATCATATGGCTTTCATAGATTACTAAATGGCGTTTGATTCAGTAGAGGTGCCAGCAGTCAGAGACATGACGTAATCAATGAGTACATGCCGCTCACGTAAATTTCTTGGAAGATATCTAAAGAGATTCCACAGCTACCTTAATTCTACACTAGGAAAGCAGGAAGATACCTATAAAGAAAGGGGTCAGACAGGGAGACAAAATCTCTCCAATGCTATTCACTGCGTGCTTGGAAGAAGTATTCAAGCTATTAAATTGGGAAGCCTTAGGAGTAAAGATTGATAGCGAAAATCTCACCAACCTTCGGTTATCCGATGACATATTGTTCTATTCAGCAACAATGCAGGCGAGTTACAACAAATGATTGAGGACCTTTATAGAGAGAGTGTAAGAGTGGGATCGAAAATTAATATGCAGAAGACAAAGGTAACGATAAATACAGCAGACATGCATACGGAAGACATTGCGAGCTCCTGACTGCAAGCTTATCATTATCACTGAAAAGGAAGGTGTTCAATCAGTGCATTTTACAAGTGGGGCACATATATATTTACTAGTGGGGCAGACATATGGAGCAGAGACTTGGAGACAGAGAAAGAAGCTTGAGAAGAAGTTAAGGACCGCGCAAAGAGCGATGAGATGAAGATTGCTAGGCATATAACGTTAAGAGACAGAAAGAGAGCGGTTTGTATCAGACAGCAAACGGGTATAGACGATATTCTAATTGACATCAAGAGAAAAAAAATGAGCTGGGCAGGTCATGTAATGCGCA
Organism: Dermacentor andersoni; assembly: GCF_023375885.2. NCBI lineage: Eukaryota > Metazoa > Arthropoda > Arachnida > Ixodida > Ixodidae > Dermacentor > Dermacentor andersoni. Next base: position 313,136,086 of record NC_092814.1, on the reverse strand, counting down.
GGTTACATAACCGTTGGACCATCATAGTTACAGAATGGGTACCAAGGGAAGGGAAACGCAATCGAGGACGACAGAATACTAGATAGAGCGATGAAATGAGGAAATTCGCGGGCGCTAGTTGGAATCCGTTGGCGCATGACAGGGGTAATTGGAGATTGCACGGAGAGGCCTTCGTCCTGCAGTGGACATAAAACAGGCTGATCATGATGATGATGATAAGGTGTAATTTCTTTTGTCTATTCCCAGTCTACGTAGTTCTTCACACACACACGCGCGCCTAACTGCCCGCTCGAGGGACATTGCGCGTAATCGCGGGCTTCTTCACGCTCGGGAAAAACACTTCTATGGAGCACGTGTTGAGCAACAGAAAGCTGTATCGCGAGTTTGTCATATTGCTCTACAATTTTCCCATTGAGAATTTTCATCTAATTACAGCAATTGTGAAATTATGATAACACTAACCATCTAATCAGGGGGAATGCAAAAAATAATCTCAGTATCCCCAAGCGACGGCAAACAACATTACCTTGGTCCTCTCCAGCTACGTAGCATTTGCATATCATCAAGTCTGGCTAAACTTAAGTGAAAAACTCCGTATACTTTTTTGCAATTCGAATTATTCTTTACGGGTTTCTATATGCCGATGAAGGCTATAGGGTGGGACGTCACCAAAGGTCATCTTAACTTGAGCGAACAGCCGGTATACCGATTGTGGTAAGGTGTGAGATGAAATAGAAAACAGCATGAAACATGCGATAAGCTCAGTCACTGGCAGCTTCGTGACGTAGCCAAAAAAATTAGAGTACAATAAATTAGTTGCTCGGGAAGCAGCTTTACACGTTTCAAACTGAAGGCATTGCGTTTGACGATAGTTGGAAGATTTCTTTTTTTTTCTCTCTCTTTTTTAAACAGTTTAGCAGGAGAAGTTATTTTTCCTGCTATTTGAAAATGATTACGCGCCTTTTCATGCTTACGCGTTATGCAGTTTACGTGCTGTTAATCACCAGGCAGCTGCTGACACAGATTCACATTTTGCCAATCGTGCATGGTATGCAGCCTTTGTCGTGCGTAATAAGTGTCCCGGTTTTCATTACTGTTGCGTTCAGTACCGTCTTGGACAGAATGTATACTACATGCTCTGTACAAAAAAATAAAACAGCCAGATTATCCATTTGGTGGTCTTTTCTTAGTAGATAACGCACAAATTATTACAACCATTTAGTGGACATTGGACTTATTCTATCCTTATCAACACACCTAAGAGATCGTAATTGTTTTAGCTGCGCAGTAATCTTATCAATACCCCCCCCCCCCCCCCCCCCCCATTTATGTGCATTCTACTGAAAGTGTGGCAAGTGTATTCATTTCGAAGCATGAGAAAAGGCACATTGAAAACTGTTCTAAGCTGAAATAAATTGCAATTCTTAACGTGATTGTTCATAACTGCAGTCACTATGCTGAGCATGTTCGTTCGGCACGGGCATATTGCATTAACACCCGAAAAATGTGCACAGTCCAGCCGGGTATCTTTGTTTCAGCACTTATTATCATAGGAATCGTTTGGGATTATCGCACTTGCTTATTATTTTGATAAGTACAATATGCGTGACATGAACCTATCTTGAAACGAAACGTACCGTTCATGCTGCAACGAAATCAAACATCATAATGGTACTGATTCATATTGCGAAGTAGTATTTAGTCGAGTTAAACCAAGTTAACTAAATACATAAATGATGAGATAAAATTATATTAAAACTACAATTGAACCGTAAAAATAACTCCTTGAATAGTTTTCCCTCACATTGTTGCATTTCCTTTACGTGTGTGTCTCTGTGTCCTTGTCTTCCGCGCTGTGCTCGCGTTACCATCAATTACGAACTTGCCCAAGCCTTTGTCAGCTTTAATAGACAGGGGATTCAATTCAGTTGAATCTAATACTGCATGTCAAGTGACCGACGTGCTATTCGTTTTATCTAAGTTTTATGGACTGGCAGTACTTGGCAAGCATTAATAAACCAGATCGTGATGCTTATAGCGCGTGAAAAGACAAGGACGAAAGGAAGACGTGACACACATAGGCGCTGTCACGTCTTCCTTTCCTCCTAGTCTTTTCACGCGCTATATGCCTCACGATGTCATACGAACAAGCCCAAATCACTGCATTACAGCACTAAACCACAATATTTTTATTGCACTTAAGCTGCGGGTGTCATAGATTGCCAGGGAATTTTCGTAAACACAGCTAGGGAAGGATTGGAAGAAGATCGGGGAACTTGAAAATGTCAACATAGGTATGCTGTCTTGTTATATGTCATACAAGGTTTTCAGAGAATCTCTCTAGTAAGCATATTTTCGAAACGTTTCACCTCATAAAAAATTTAGGCAAATTGGTCCCATTTCTTGAAAAAAAAAATGAAAGTCAAGCATACTGACATGGCATTTCTTACTCATTTTTTTTTTCGCTAACTAAAAGTCCTGAACCTCTAAACCATAGAAACATTACCCATGTTTGAGAGCACCTTAAATAATTTACTGTGATTGCATTCATTCGAACTATAATTTCAGTTTTGTTTCCTAGGAGGTGCATATCTGTCGTGCCTTGACACAAAGTGCTCGCTTGGTATTTCGGGTGCTCATGTAGTATACCTTACTGGCGACCATGTTAGCATGCCCAAGAGGCCTCATTATCTGTAAGAAACTAAGAGACCTTATCAATACAATCAATCCATCTGCCTTCTGTTGAAGTTATGGCCAATGACCCGTTCATTTAAGAGTATGAGAAATACATTTATATGTGTATTAAGGAAAGTAAATTACAATCTTTGGCATGATACTGTGAATACTCCAGTCACTCTTCTGAGCATATCCCTATGCGCGGGCACATTTAATTAGCAGCCAAAAAAATGCACAGACAGTCCAATAACTCTCTAATCTTGTTTCAGCAATTGATATAGAGATCATTTGGGATAATTACAATGACGTGTCATATATCAACTTGTTTTAAAAGAAACATACTGTTTCTGTAGCACCAGCAGCAGTTGGGACTGTTTAATTGTTCATCATGCCATAAAATGAAACATTGTATAATAGTACTGATTTGTATTCACAAGCAGCCATTACTCATACTTAAAACGCATTGAGTATTGATTTCAATGGTTTGAGTAAATATATGAAGCTGCTTAATGAACATACAAAGAATACACAATTGTTATTTTTGCCTCACATTGTTGCATCTACTTATTTGCAGCATACACTTGCAGTATCTTTGGAACATATGACACGAAGGTCAAGGCCGGCCTGGCCGCTTTGCTTGCCAAGGGGAAGTAATCTGTAAATCTGTAAAGAGTCTCTTGCGATCGTAGCGAAACACCTCCATTTTAGGAAAATTAATATACCCCGCAAAAAGAAGAGGTAATTCAATGCCGGTGCACTTGATTTCTTTTTTGCATTGCATGATTCAGCGCTAGTAGATTCGCTTAAATTTTTTTTTGTTTATGCAACATAAGAGAGTGCAGCTGGTTTAGGAGCACTATTAAGCCATCCACATCAATGGGTAAGTGCAGATGAGAAGCAACACGTGAACATACATAATATACATTCAAAAAGTTTTGTCGCCATATGTAAACAGAAATGTAAACTAACTTTTAGATAGCAGATAGCTGGCAGATTTCGTTCAACCGGATGCATTGCATGCAACTTTAATATTTGTTAAATGTGCTCGCGCACAAATACTCCTGCAGTCTTCCATAGAGATTCACGGCTACATGCATTTGAGATTTTTCGACTGCTTCCATCCGCATGCATGATTTTCTATGTACAGTTCCCTGGGTATGTTCCCATACGCATGCTGGATGCAGTACCTATTTCTAGGCATTTCCAATCGACTGCTCAATAACAACCCCCGCAGCGAGTGCTTATATATAATCAAAACGTATTTGGTAAAATGCATGGTTTATATAGCTAGTATATAGGGTGTCGATCCCAGCTATTTTAGCCAATCTGGGCAATGAAGATACAAGAATTTAAAAGAACACGGTGCAAGATATACTATTATAACAAGATCTACAGGTCATTTCTCTGACGGCTGAACACCATAAGTCTTAAATTAGAATCTTACTTCACCGACCTTTTTTTACATTATTCTTCGTTGAACAACTTCACTGAATTTATGTTAGCTTGGACACCCGGTATTAACAATAATCGACAAATATTGTGAGGCTAAAGTCTATGGATTAGCTATAGACTGATCCGCAAGAATTGTCTACAGACAGTCTATGGAGTTATGGCCTTACGCTTTTTGTAGAATAATCTATAAAATGTGGGAGTCTATAGACACTCTATAAACTCTCTATAGAAAAATGAAAATTCATGTTTGCAGACAAATGTCTGCAGAATGTCTATAGAGAAAAGTATATAGGAATATACAGTTCTACTTTTGTAGGCTGAAATCTATAGAATGTCTATTGACATATGTCTATAGATAGCCTATAGTCATTTGCTTATAGACATTTTATAGACTTCGGTCTGTAAAAGTAAAACTGTATATAGCTCTATTTTTGTAGACAAGTCTGTGGAATGTCTATAGACAAATGTCTATAGATAGTCTACAGACATTTGCTTATAGACATTTTATTATTTTAGATTTCAGTCTACAAAAGTAGAACTGCTGTATGGAGTTCTATTTTTTCTCTACTTTCTATTCTATCATTTTCTTTAGCTCTTGTTTTTAAGAAACCTAGAGAGTGACTAAGCCTTTGCTCTGTCGGTTGGCTTCTTTTTTTTTAAGTGGGAGGTGTTTCAGAAGAGATGACCAAATAAATGACAGGCTTGGAGCCTGTCATACGGCCAACTATAACGAATTTGACATGTCTTGGAGACACTTGTACTAAAATCGCAACAAACCAACATATTTTTCGATCACGTCATTTATTTGCGACTTCAACCCGCGCGGATAAGATTACTGCTTTAACAGCCCTGGTTAATAACAGTGTACAGATATTAAAGAGATTACCGGCAAGAACACACTGCAAGGACAACAGGCCCCATAGCGTGTTTGTTCGCGTGGGAAAAACAGTGCATGACATTACTTGTAACGTCGTGAAGAGTTCAAAAATATGTTTTAATTAATAGGGCCCGCAAGAGGGACGGGGGAGGGGAGGGGGAAGGCGGCGGAAGTACTAAGGAATTGTACAGAAAGCGTCGTACTTACTGGAATTGGAGGATTGGAATAGATTAGTTCAACTACTCGAGGAGTGGGAATGGTCCAACTCTCAGAATTCCGACAATTCACATAAACCACAACTCTGCGGAATGGAGTGGGAATAGAATCGAGCGCCCCCACTCTCTGCACCATGCCGTTACATCCAGTCCTTGGACAATTTGAGTGCAGCTCTACAACTTCAAAGACGACCGCAGCACCTGGACGAAACGCATCGAAGGCCCGTCAGCTGCCGCACGATCACGCACCGCCAACGACTATTCCTGCACGACCTAAATATGTACGCAGTGCGCCGACTGGTAGCCTAGGTAGGCTAGGACTCGCGAAAACTATAGTGCTTTCCCCGACTGGGCCGAGTACCAGGCCAACAAACTCCTTGCCCTGCGCACGTTGTCGTACGACGCCAGCTGGGGTCTACCTTCATGAGATCCCGATGCAACCACTGGTGCCACGCTGCTATTTTCAAACGCCACCACTTGGTGGAGCGGCAGGGCCCACTCAGGTCAAGACACATAGGCTTCGTTCGATACACAAATGACAGTAAACTGAGCGTGTCCAACCAGCAGCAACCAGGTTCCCCAGCTAGTATTAATGACTAAGCACTGTATGGGCACATCCCCAGGAAAGATGTCCGTCCGTCTGTCTGAACGCGTGACACGATGCCCTCCATAAGTATACATGGGACCCTAAGGGAGTATATATATATTTTTTTTATTTAAAGATACCTTACAGGCCTCAAAGTGAGGCATTCAAAAGGGGGGCAGTACATAGAAAATACATAGAATATATGACATGCATAGAACCGTAGCAGTTTACATACTAGAACCGTAAGTGCAACCGAGGGGAAAAAGAATTACTTAGTTCACGATTAACTAATAAAAAACGTAATATAATGATCAGTGCGCGCAGATGGTGAAGGCGTGGCCGAGCTGATAGTATCGCTGAAGTGGATCGTTTCAGGATGCGGCCCCAGTTAGCCTCACCTCGTGGGTAGCCTCCAAAGGCAGCTGCTGCTTGGCGTTGCCATCCCGTCCATGTCGCGGTTGCGCTCTGCCTTGCAGGAGTTCAGCGCCGCCAGCCGAAGCGGCAGCGTGTCGCGCAGGTTCATGTGTGGTCTGCAGCCCAAGACCTCGAACCTGTAATCGGGCCAAGCGACTGCGCTCCAATCCTTGTCCTGGTGATTCCCACTCACGGCAGCCTCCACTCCACGCGTAATAGGCTTCTCTGAACTGCGTTGACAACACAGGCCATAATTGAACACAGCGTTTGAAACGCACTTGCCAAAGACTGCAGCTGCTTCAATAAAACGTTTCCTTTTTTTTGTATAGTCTAGGCGTTTTCGGGTTAGCAATTAGTTGTGCTGCCAATCCTGCCAAGCCTACCAAAGCACTCAAAGACCAATAGTTACGGTTCGCCCTATTCTTGAATTACTTCTAGTCGACGTGAATGCCGCCAGTTTACTGAACAGTTTCTTCTTGAGGAATAGGACGCAGAATTTGCGTTTACGCAAGGAAAAAAGAAAGGAAATTGCTTCTGCTGTGGCCTTTCTTCCAAGATTCAGTGGAGGGGAGCTGAGCTGTCATTTTTGCCGAGCTGCGTTTAGAATTGATTAGGCGGCATCTGCAAGAATTCTCTCTTGCTTTGCAAAGTGTATACGAGCGGAGAAGTCAATATCGCATATGCTTTTTCCTTTCTTAAAATGGTAAGCACGCCTCGATTATTGAAGGAGCCTGAATGGAATCTCTTTCCACCACAGCAACATCCCGCATACTCTTTTAGGGCATTCTCTTGCGACAGCGCGCCGACTAAGTTGAAGGGTGCATTGATATTCGACTGCTAAGTAAATGCAAAGTAAAGAGTGAATGACGAAAGTACGCAATACTCGGCTGTGTTCGCTTAAACCGATCGACGACTTCTTTCTAGGTACCCAACCCGGGGACAGATAAATCGCGCTCGACGGGCGCGTGATTCCACTGACCCGTGGTTCTTCTTTCTATGAAATTTCGCGTGTATATATAGCGCAGGTCGCAGCGCTCTCCACGAGAAAGGAGCGTCGCATTACCACTGCTGTGGTAATGCGACGTGAGCTTCGTGGTGTCTCCGCGCAGAGCATGTGGATCGCCAGACCAGAGTCGGTGATTAGCGGCGGGCACGTCGTCGCGGTACGCAAGTCGCGACGTGTCATTTCACTAGTGCGTCCGATCAGCGCTCCTTGAATTGTGAGCGAACTGCAGCCCTGTCCTCCTATGTAGACATCTAGTAGTGCCGCAATTATTTTAAATGTTAGTGGGCTAAACAGGTATTGGTGTGTGCGTGCATGCGTGCGTGGGAGCGTGTGCGTGTGTATGTATATGTTTTGAAATAGAAGTCGAAATAACTAAGTTACGTCCAAACATCCAGGAATGACAAAAGCAGTATAACCCCCCCCCCCCCCCCCACACACACACACACGCACCCACGCACGCACACACAAACACACACACCTTGCGTTTCTGCCACTCGATCGATTGTAGATTGTTCAATGCTCCGTTTTTTTATAGCTTCGGTAAAATGAAATTTCATTACACGATAGATTCTACTTTGGTAAGCGTCTATTTACGGAAAATATTACAATCAGTTGTAAAGAAGTTATAATCCGATGAGGGATTGGCAGTATGCGTAAATGAATAAATAAAACAGAAGTGTACTCTGAACCCAGTTCTGGGGACGTATTCTCGGGCGATAACTTTCGGCGGCGGTATAGTGGGCACGCAGGCCAAACGCGAGAAACAATCCCTCCTTGGCGCTCGTGGAATGAGTCTCACGAAATCTCGCGAAAGTGACACTATCTCTGATAGTGGTCGCACGAGAATATCTCCTCTGATTATGACTACCGAAAGGTTTGTGCCTTCAGGTCATCGCCCATTTACGTCTCTTAAGTGCAAAGCCCGCAATATAGCGCCGACGTCCCGGGTGCATTCGGCGTATGAGACCGGTGCAGGAGATTGACGGCGAAGGTGAAAAACTAGCGAAGCAAGTGGCACTACTTGCAAGATGAAAGAAACAAAAGAAACAGGACTGGTTGTCCTTCGGCTTCACTGAAGAATGTATACATTTCTCGCGGACCGTATTTGCATCTGCAAAGAAAATCACGTCGTGCGCAAGGCTTAAGGAACGCCGTGAGGTATACCGCAATTTGAGCTCGGCGACTAAAGAGTAGGGTTTATCTCAGTGCCGACTCCTATTTCTGCAAACGCAGAAATGCTGTCATTAGACAACAGAGCTCAACCGATGTGAATGAAACTTGATTGTTTTATAGGTGCCTAAATTCCGGTCGGCGCAAGCAGAATTTCGGTTTAGGGCTTACGAGCTTTTACTAGCTTTACCGAAATTGGCACGTTAAAACATATATAAGCACAAAACATAAAGATTCGTAACTCTGCAGCAAAAAAAGAAAGTATCGTTGTTCTGTAAACCTGTTCTCTTACGGGCATATGTAACACGCGAGTTTACAGGTTACATGAAATTGTTACAATATTTGCAAGGGTTGTTTAAGCTTCTTACTCACACATTAGTGGTATATTTAGCGCAGTGTATAATTGGTCACTTTTATTCTTGTTAGATGTTTCGAAAGGTGCAGTTTACACCATTGCGATGTTACGCCATTGTCAGGCAGCGTGAGGCAGCTGTACATCGTCCTGAAGGTGGTTGAAGACTTCATCTGCCTCCATCGCCTGGGGGTGAAGCGACCAACGGAAAAGCGTCGACACCCAAGCGCACATCAAAGTCAGAGCGCGGTAAAAGCGGTGGCATGGATGCGCCAGCTAATCATACATGCGACTCTTTAAAGGGGCATATCAAGAAGGAACCTAACAACCCTGCAGGTGCCTCAATATCACGCTGTGCTAAAATATGAACGAAACTGTGCATTGTGTACAGTCGGCGAGGCACTTAGAATTTTCTTTTATGTTGTTTTTGCACTTCTGTGACTAAATTATCATCGCTCTGCGACGATAGCGTATTTAATGCAACAACACGAAATACTGCTGCTGGCGTAGCGCATTGTGAGGTGTATAAGCACGACAATAAATTGCGTTACTAAACGCAAATCAATGTTTCATGCACCCTAGCTGATACATTCTACTACAGCTATACTTACTTTATAGGGCACAGTAAGAAATAACCTCAATTACATTTTCTTAGCAGCACATAGGAAACCGTAACTGTCATTTCACAAACTGAGGATATTTGCAACGGCCCTTAGATATGGCGCACAAAAGACCGAATTATCTTTACCTGTTCATCCCCCGGTGCCCGGTGCCCTTCGATACGTCCTCCACCTGGTGCCCAGCTCCTTGCACGGTGCAGGGTGCTTGCATGGAGTTGTACTCAGACAGGTTGTCCTTGACGTCGTTCTCAACGAACCGCTCGCACTCGGCCCTCGGAACCAGACTCCGCCGTTGTGCGGCGCCGCTGCTGCAAGCGTCTTCCTCAGCTGTATTCACCGTCTTGACCACAAGGTCGCAGTTCCTCGGGAGGACGTCCTCCATGGCCAAGTAGCTGGACGTGTAGGACGCGTCGGCCTTGGCTTTCTCCGGAAGTAGGACGTGCAATATAGACGAAGGCATCTTCTGGGGTGACGACGCTTCCGAAAAGGCGGACGCGCCGCCGTGGAGGAGGCGATAAGTTCTGATGCCGCTGGGCACATCGATTCCCATGGCTGACACTAAGCCAGGCCCGTTCTTCGGAGAGATGCTCGCATATGCGCGCGCCACGGCCACCGGCGTGTTCGAAAGTGCGAGCGAGCTTTTCCTGTGCCACATGAGCCCCTCGCGCCAGCGCACGAGGGCACGACCTCGGTGTCCTTCTTCTTTTTCCTTTACTCCATCTTGAGGTTTGTGTTTCGACTGGTCTCCAATATCTCATCGGTCCTTACTTTAAAACACTTTGACGATAGCAATGACTCTGGAAAATGAAATATCCCAGGAAGAGAGAGATGGAGACAATAAACACTTTTATTTACCGTGTAGTCCGTTGTATTACGGCTCCGATTCGGACCAAATGTGGGATAATAGGATTTCCAGGCAGGTCAAACAGTTAGCAGGAATTGAGGATAATCTTACCTTGGTAAATTTTGTTTTCTTAATTACCTCTCTATACATTTTTGTACTGATTTTTTTTAATTCCATTTTTCACAGCATGACATTTTTTGCCGTAAGTGTCAACTTCCAAATTGCCGTTACCCTTCTTTTTCTTTACCCTTAACTTTTCTTTATTCCTTTCACATAAGCTCTCAATTAGTGAACAATCGCCCACTGCACGAATGCGTGACGTACCTACGTAAAAAAAGAAGAAAAAAAAGAAAACAAGAACCAGGCGTGAATTGCCAACAAACTGCTAACAGCAATGTGATTACGGTAATTGTGACATCAGAAATATTATTTCCTTTGGGCTTGCTGTAGAAAATTAAGGACTATCGCCCTCTATTCGCTGTTGTTGCATTGGTATACGGGGTGTCCTGGGTTACGTTAGCCAAGTTTTAAGAAAAATCAATCAATCAATCAATTTATGTAACTATAAAATCTTACCAAGGTATTCAGGCACGGAGAAAGCTGGCATACAGTGACAGCAAGTTGATAAGCGTACAGAGAGCACTTTGGCTAACAAATAACCTCCCGCATTAGAGTAAATTTACATGTAACATATACACAACTAGGCACATATTATAAACACTATTAATTATAGAAGTATGAAATTCACTCTTCGCAACATATCAATACGGAAAAAAAATGGTCAATGTGCTGCAGAAGTACTGCGAGGTCGGGATATATGAGGAATACAAACTACAAGGAACAGAACTGTTGATAAAGCTTATACTCAGTTACTGGGAATATTTATTTAATACCGCGGCTGCAGGGAGGTACATTCTAAATTTGTCACTCGCATAACAAGACTGGAATTCTAAACGTATCATTCGTTTTAACGTAATCAGTACGACATTCGTTGACTTTATTTTGGTCGTGTGGTAGACCGGTGGAATTCATCTTTAATTGAGCTTTTAACTGGTATAAAATACGCACAACTATTTGACCTTAGAGTGTCCGATCATAGGTCCTCTACCAGCTGCAATTATTCTGGGCTAAATATCGGACTAAAGCGAGAAGATAATTTAAACAAGTTTTTACCTTTTGAATTCTGTGCCTGGCTTCACACGGGAAACTTTGTGGGGTCTTAGGGTCTCACAGGAGTACTGACCCCCCCGCGGGTTCGAGCTTAGCGAGCCACAGGGCCGCGTCAGTCGTCACCTCTAGCGCCGCTGCGCGCGAGCTCAGGCCGCAAGGGCTACCGGGCGCCGCACGCAAGAACGCAGTATTGCCCTGAGTTAACTGATACAGTTTATTGCATCCGGCGGCACCCGACACTGCACAAACGCCCGGTCTCAAGGCGGCGGGGAACCAAAGGGGTCCCCCACCAAGGGCGGAAAATGCAGTCAGGGACGCCTATAGCACGTCGCTGCGAGAGCACAGGCTGAAGCTGGGACACGGCGCTAGGAAAAGTTCCGGCGGCTATGCTACTTGCTCTCGCGATAACCAATGGGCCAACTCGCGAGAACTCGGGCCATCTGCTTCGGCTTGGGCCTCCGATGAGTGCGGCTCGGCGTGGTACGACCTCGCGCGAGAACTAGGCACCCGTTCTTCGGCTTAGCGTCCGGACAGGATCAACACGAGGTACGCGTTCCTCGCACGGGCAAAGGCACCGTGCCTGAGCTCAGTACTAGTCACAAAGGTGTCGGCGGGCGAGAGGAAGCATGTACGTACACGGCGCAGTCCCGAGGGACAACAGGCACGCTAACGCCACGAGAGTAGCCGCCAGGGGCCGTTTCGTGACGTCGAAGCTCCGCCCTGCTCCGCCCTCACCACGAACCATCGCTAGTGGAGCGCCACCGCTGACAACTGGTTCGGAGCGAGTGAAGAAGTGAGGCGTAGGGATTGCAGAACTAAACTTAATCTGTCTAGTGTCTACGAGAGCTGCAATGGGAGTGGTTGAGCCAGCACAGGAATTATGGGAAGTACATGGATTTGCCTAAACTTTTGGCTTCAAACGGCTTGGTGACTTTGTAAACTCGTAGTTTTCAACAAAACACTGCGTAATAAATAATTAAGTAAATATTATTAAAATTGTCCAGTGGCAGAATTCGAACACAGGACCTCTAGCACAGACTCCCGTTATTGAAAGCATTACGCCACGGACGCATGTATTGTCAAGCAACATATAAATCCCTTATGAATTTATCGCGGGGCAGCCAGGGCCTTGGGACACTTGGTGCGTTTCGATTTGGCCACCTCGACAAGCTTAACCGTTGCAATTAGCAGCGGTTTTGCTTGTTGGCGGCGACTTAGATTGCTATGAAATTTACAATGAAGGCATGCAAAGCGCAAAGACGAATCAACAAGAACGTCTGAATCCACAAGCACGAAGATCAGACAAATCCATGTACTTCCCGTCACTGCCATGGTGGCTCAACGATTGCAGTGGCAGAGTTCCCTCTAATATATTGTAGGAAACTCTATGCTCGAATAACCTCGGGAACGCGGGTCTGCTGCTACTCTCTTCTTCGGCGCTCTGTGCATGCGTCATTCCTCCTCCGCTGACGTTCCTTCCATCGTTGAGCCGGCAACGGGCGTGGATCAATTCTTGTGACGATTGTTTGTTTCACCGGGTGTACCATCTTCCCCTTAAAAAAATGACGAAACCTACTTTCGGAACGTCCCTAGTAACTGCAGAAAGTAACAGAATACTAACACTTCGGGTCCACATGACGCCGAATTCAGTCTGGACAATACATATAATTGGTAAAGCTAACAAAAGACTAGGCTAATTAGACGAATGCTTAAATACACTACGCCAGAAACAAAGCTATCATGTTACGAATTGCTGAGAGCGATAGCTCAATGCCCCTGCGAGGCCTGGGACCTACACACACAGACGTTTATCGCACAACTGGAACAGGCTCAACGGCGCGCGTTTCATTTCCTCTTCTTACAGTAGAAAATACTCAGTATGTTCACTTTACCAGATATCAAACTTATCCTTTCCTGATTCAAGAATAAATAACAACATGGTTACTCTCTTTCACAGTATAGTGGGCGACCATGTGTTAATTGAAAAAAAATCGATACATGCGCGAGACAACGCTGTATGTTACACGAAACAAACATAATACACATGTAGAGCAAAAATGGTTCACAAACTGGTTTCAGTAATCGTTTTCCTTTAAAAAAGCCCGAAGCTGTAACAGCTAGGCTACCAGCAAACGTTGTGGATATAGAAAAACCATGAGGAGCTATCTTCCATCATACTCGATTGTTTTAGTACTGCATTCTATTATTTTCTAGCACTGCATTATGGCGTTGTACTGTACTGGTATTGCACCAAGTGTATTGCATGATATTGTTTGATTTGCGTATTACCGATCCTATTTTGTACCTAGCTACGTTTGACGACAGTATGTGTAAAGCAACGATAAAGTTTCATTTACGGCAACGGTTTAGCTGAAATTCCTTGGCTCTGAGTGATGGCTTATGCCTCCCTCGTTCGCCGCGTTCCGAAGCGGCAGCTTTGATCGCAAGGTATTGTTGTTCTTAGCATTGCCAAGTTGATTGATCTGGAAGTTTCCAGAGAGGTAGACCATACTTACGGGGCCGGGTGATGGAACTTTTGAGGCATATACACGTAATGACTTATTGCGATGCCTCTCCTTATCAAAACACTGTGACGATAATGGCGGAATTTCTGCGAGCACCATAATCGTGGCTGTGAAATTCGCGAGAAGTGTCAAGAACAGCTCCCACTAAGTAAAAACCACTTGACTGCTACTCGTTCACTCCGTAATGGTAGGCTTACAGAAAACGGCGTCAGCGACCAGGAACACTACAGTGCATACCTGCACTCGATCTTTTTCATTGAGATAACATTCAGGCCCTAATCGGTCAATATTCTAGATTCCCGCCATAACGAGCAGACCACAGGTGCCTCTTATATCTATGGCAGAGGTGAACACACTTCTCTGCGTATACGAAGATGTGTCCGTGTCCTGCTGCACTTATTCCAAAGAATTTCCGAAAGAAAGGTTTACAGGACTTCTTAGCGAGAGGTGCAATAGGCCTTAGTGGAATTCCAAGTGAACTTTATCCTAGGGTGAGCAAGATTTCATTTGAGTAGGGCAGAGCCGAGTGGTTTTGCCATACTTTTCGTCTGGCCTGGCACGCATGTGATTACGTGGTGTTGTCCACATCACGTCGTAGCTTCTGAAATGATTGCGCTCTCGTTGCTGGTGTGCCCAGGAATAATATTGAAAATGAGAGGAACAGTAAGAAGGAAATAACATTTTCCCCACTTTTTTTCTTGCCCCTTATCGTCGCGCATTAAAAGCGTGTTCACGGAATCTTTCTCAGAAACGCCACTTCAAGTACAATAAAGTTTATTTCAAGCACATAGAACAATAAAACATTCACACGAATAAATTGCGAAAATCCAAAAAAATTCAAACGAGAAACACAGGCGCTGAAAGAGAGCGGGGCCCCCGTTTCGCTGCACGAACGTCCCGAGTTCAGCGGCGCCGAGACTAGCTCGCAGCGGTAGCCGCGAGCGTGCTCGACAAGCCTCGGCCGACGAGACCAGCAGCTCAGCGTGGCGGGGTGTACAACCCGCCTCCACGCGTCTAGTGAAGAGACGGGTGTTGCCCGCCAGGGTGACAGCAGCGAGCGCACCGTCTGCTCCTCAGCTACCGACAATACAGGATGGGAGGCAGCACGAGCGCCCGGAGGACCTGCTGCTGTTCCGCAGCGACAGCCAGGACGCGGTGCTGCCGAGATGATGGCCGGCACAAGCGCGATGCTGCATGAACTGACGGCCGCCTCCGGTCGACATCGGGCTGCGTCCCGCGCCTACACCACCGTACGGCCAGCAAGCCTGGACCGGGGCAACCTGCCGGAAGAAGAGGAAATGTGCGATTGTGTGCGACTGAGCCACGAAGGGAATCAATACAGCTGAGTGCATCTTAATGAATCTCAATGAATATCGTAATGAACTTAACACGTCTTAATAGATACGTACCTGCTCTGATATTTTCTACTGTTTACCTTTATTTACTCAACGTATTGTCAATTGTATTTTTCGCTTGCCTGACTGTATTTCTGAAGCATATATTTGCATTTTTGTTCAAATCATTAAAGTTCACACGTCTTTATGCTGTTATGCCCCCCTTATTGAATGCCTTCGGGCCTTTAAGGAGAAATAGATGAGATGAAATGAAATGTGTAACGTGCGGCCCACGCAAGAAATAAAATATTTTGTATGGCAGATTGGACACCCTAGCGGGCCGTGTAGGACTATTTGAGGTTGTGGGCATGTCTGAAGCTCCTAATAATGGTGTTTCTGTACGAATAATTTAGTATGCTGCAGAGGAAACTATAGTAATTTCAACTTCCTTATTTTGAAGTATGAACTGAACATTTATCTGTCTCTTCTAGGCAAGAAGGCCTAACCGCTGTCGCATGACGTTACAACATTATCGAAGTGGTGCCCAAAGTGGTGCCCAACGATGGCACGAGGACCAAGGCGATTTTAGATGTTTGTTCAAGGAATAAGAGCAAGGAGAAGTGTATGCAGAGAAATCTAATACGCATGTGTAGATACATCAAGGGCTTTTACACCTCTGTGTCAGAGTGGTACATACGCAGTGCCCCTACAACAGCGTAGGCCGAATGTGACAAATTCAAGAAATTCACAGAAGCCGCTAAATGTCCCGCGCTGTTACATTAAATGATATTTGTGATGCCCTATAAACAGAATGATATGTGAAGGTAATATACATTACTTATTGTGTATTTACACACGATAATAGTGCGTTTACTGGTACTACTTAATTTCCATGGTATACATGGTGTTCCAGGTAACGTTACCGAAATTGTTAAAGAAAAAGCGGTTACAATATAGAATTATCAGCTCCCACAGAGTTCGGTATCAAGTCCTCTTCAGCCACCGGGACAGCATTGTTAAGTAATTACTTAGCGGGCCAGAGAAGGTCAGATAAAAAAGATACTTTTTAACTAAGAATATGTCTTTCGACGAGGAAGCTTTTGTTAAGTCATTCACAGAGTTCACTGAATCTTTTTCAGCCCGATATGTACTGCGTAATGATTCTTTCCAGCGCTTTCCCTGTAACAAGAAAAATGCGAAAAAATGTCGTGGTTTTAGGCTCTCACGCTCCGCGACGCATGAGCTCCCAAAAACTAGAATAAACCAACTCCCCTCATTCCGTGATTCGGCATGCACCAGGTCATGGAGAAGTGGAACAATGGAGTTGGAATTATTCTGGAACTATTCCACACATTTTCCAACAATCGGTATGGAATGTAAGCGGAATGACGGACCAGTCGGCAACGTGGAATGGCAGTGGAATGGGAGCCCGAGATTGCGCAATGTAGTTGGAGTGCAATGGGCACGTTGTCCTGGAACGGTAAGTGTCTGTATTAAATGAGACTACAAGACCATAAAGCTTGCCAATTAGACTAGAGTAGACTTGGTAAATCCATTACACTTCTCAATTTTTACTCAATATCGGCTCTTTTAGTATCCACGTACAGGTGACTACCTCTGCCGCGCCAACTATAATGGACACAGTAGTCTACGCTTTCGAAAACCCGGAAGCATTTCTGCATTCCAATGTTGAACTGCATTGAAAGACGACAACAGCTTGGCCTGTACGACACAAGGATTGCGGCCAAAAATATACGGTCATAGAGGTGTGGTGAAAAAAATGGAGTTCGTAAATGCTCAAGTCGCTGTGAAACAAACAAACAAACAAACGAACAAATCATCATTCCGAAGTACATCTCAATACGTTTCGCCTTTTGCTTCATGTTAGTCTTCAAAGGGACATAATGAGCTAGCTAGACGCGTGACATGTACAGCCGTATAAAATTATTTTGTACTTTGCTTCGCCAGAATCAAAATTTCGTCAGAACAATGAAAGATTTTCGAAAATGGTGGATTTTATTCAGAATGCATATAAACCTTCCTTGTATCGCAACGTAGAGCACTGCGCGGGTCGTCTATTACGCTCCCTACCGGGCGCAAACCGGGCCCAATAGATTCAGGCCCTGCCCGGCCGGGGCAAACACGGTTCGGTTCAACCAGTTAACCCTTGAGCCTATCCGAAGCATGGTGAAGTTCTCAGTTATTTTGAAGTTACTAAACGCACACAGATTTGCAAGAGGTTGATTTCACTGGATCGCTTTACACTGCAGTTGCTGTTTTAATAAATAAATAATAGAGGTGGGAAAATATCAAAGGAGCACAGCAGGAACATGACAAAGGTAGGACAAGGACAATTGGTGTTACACTGTCGTGATTGTTGGTGTGCTCCGCATTTTGACAACACTTCAGTCTTGTTGAGAGACAAAGATCGTTGCACGCGTGAGAATGTTAAAGCTACAGTAATGAATAGTGATGATTAGTAGTGCGTCAGCTCATCGCCTCTTTTGTTATTTACCAAATAAAAAATTTTCTTGAAGGCAGCTGGTAACAAGCGCTCAGTAACGCACACGCGTTGGTACGATCAATTGATTCATTATGTTCTTTTTCTTTTTTGTCTATTTTGCAGTATATATTCAGAACATCTGGCATTAAGCGTTAGTTGGAAGTTAGCGCCTTGTCATGAACGTGCTGCGGCCCTCAGCCGCAAAGGGTTCCCCGGTGATGCTTCACCGCTAGACTCCAAGCACAGCTCCTTGAGAAGGTGCTTCGCCCCCAAGCTGCAGGCATGCCGGAACGCGCAGTGCTCTCTCCCTTGATGGCACCCTTCTCGGACAGACTGCACGCGTCCGGTAGTGCAGAGCTGCAACCTCCTCCTCCGGTGGATATAAAAGGCCGGCGCCTCTGGCGTTCCGTGCCTTTTCGTCATCGTACTTCGTCCTCGTTAAGAAGTAAACACATTATTCCTTGGCTACCTCTTGCCTCGTCACTGTCAGGATCTCCTTCAGCCCATACCTTCGACCCTCGTGTCATGCTGCCCATGCGAGCCTGGTGCCTCTCATAACCGCCTGTTCCGTTCGTGCCTCTGTCTGCTGCTTTGGAAGTTCTGCGCTAGAACACGAAAAAAGTACCTTTGTATGCTTGTATCTAACGGTTTTCTCGCATGCCTGGGTCACTGTGTAATCCATGGCTGAATGGTTATACCATCGGGCTGATATGCTTGGGGAACTGGTTTCGAAACCAACCGTCTGACAAACTTGACTCATTGAGCATGTGGGAATGTTGTATATATGTATGTGCCGCTCTTCAATGAAACCCTTTGGCGCCGACATGGAGCACTAGGTATGTGCCAGTAAGTGCGTGCCGCTCATCAATGAACGGTATTTGAAGCCAACTTGTGTAAGCTTGGTATGTGCCGCTCGTTGCGACGGTGGCAATACGTTGTTTTGCTGTTCAATGCTGAACCCATTACCGTCGATAGTCATCGCGAGGTGGGTTCTGCCGATTTTTTAAATGCAATTAGCATTATTAGGATATTTCACGCATCTTGCCGGGGATGTCTATCTATCTGGCTGCCTGTCTGCCTGCGTATCTAACCGTTTTCCCGCCAACTTGAGTCGCTGGGTAGTTCATGGTCTACTGGTTAGAGTATCGCACCGCTGTGGTGAGGGAACCGCGTTCGAAAGCAATAGTCATGGGTATATGATATTGTATACGCGTCACTCATCAGTTAGCCCGTTTCACGCCAATTTGTGTTATTGGGGATGTGCCACTACTTAAGTGCAGCTCTTCAATGAACCTTGTTCACCTCAATTTGAATTACTGGGGTCGTGAAACTAGCCATGTGCCACACATCAGTGAACATCATTGATGGCGATTTGGGTAATTGGGTGTGTGCAAGTGAGTACATGCCGCTGTTCAATCAACCCCTTAACCACAAACTTGGTAATTGGGTGTATATCACTGAATGCGCCAGAAGGTATGTGCCGCTATTCAATAAACCATTTTCACGGCCAACTTGGGTTACCGAGTATGTTCCGCTTTTCAATGAACGTAATTTATGCCGACATGGGTCACTAGCTATGTGTAACTTCGTATGCGCCGACCTCCAATGAACCTCTGTGACGCCAACTTGGTTCACTGAGTATGTGCCATGTCGCTGCGTAAATACTCTGCCATTCAACGACAAAAGTCATAAATTTCTCCGATGGTGGGTGGATTAAGTATTTAGAATATCTTGTCTGAATTTTAATACAAACGTGCGCCACACGAGAAATTCGTTGCGGTGGCGCTAGATGGCGTAGTGTGTCCAGAGCGAAGCGCGAGAGAGGAGCCCGGCTGCATACATGCTTCACACATGATGCATCTCTGCGGTTGCTGTACCGTGTATTGCTACATTGCTTCACTGCCAATCGCATTAACGTCGAAATTCATCGTGACATGTGTTCTGCCACAATAACTCTAGCATACACCGCCGATGCGTCTCAAAAATGGGCAGCTGACCCACGCTATCGGGGCATATAGTTGGCGTGGTGACCAATGGTACCATTTTCGCAGTGATCGAACAGTACCGTTAATGTACAATAATCGATGCAGTGCACCGCTGCCGTGTCGTGGCCTCCCCCTTACAAAAATGAGTTTAGACTGTCTATAGAAAGTCCATAGAATTTTTATAGACGACCTTGCCTTTCCATAGATTTGGACTTTTGTTGATACAAAGTCTATAGACTTTCTATAGACGAAAGTTCATAAGGTTTCTATTTCTTTTTTCTTTTCACATTCTATAGACGGTCCATAGAAAAAAGTCGATAAGATGTTAGTTTCTTTTTGTCTTTGTCTCCTCTATAGACTGTCTATAGAAGAAAATTAAGTCTATAAAGTCTGTTTAATTTTGTCCAATATTTGTCTATAGACTGTCTATAGACTAAAGTCGATAAAATTTCTATTTATTTTTGTCTACTGACATTCTATAGACGGTCTATGGAGAAAAGTCGATAAGGTGTTAGTTTCCTTTTGTCTTTGTCTCCTCTATAGACTGTCTATAGAAGAAAATTAAGTCAATAAAGTCTTTTTAATCTTGTCCAATATTTGTCTGTAGACTGTCTATAGATGAAAGTCGATAAGATGTCTATTTATTTTTGTCTGCTCACATTCTATAGACGGTCTATAGAAAAAAGTCGGTAAGATGTTTGTTCCTTTTTGTCTATGTCCCCTGCATAGACTGTCTATAGAGAAAAGTCAATACAGTCTCTATTTACTTTTGTCCATCATTTGTCTATAGACTGCCTCTAGATGAAAGTCCAGAAGGTTTCTATTTCGTATTGTCTGCCGGCGTTCTATACACGGTCTATAGAAAAAAAGTCGGTAAGACGTTTCTTTTTGTATATGTCCGCTCTTTAGACTGTCTATAGACGAAATTCAATACAGCGTCTATTTACTTTTGTCCATTGTTTGCCTATAGACTGTCTATCGACGAGAGCGATAAGGTTTCTATTTCTTTTTGTCTACTCGAATTCTAAAGATGGTCTCTAAATAGAAGTCGATAAGATGTTTGTTTCGTTTTGTTTACTTTCGCCGAATAGTATACCTCTAGACAAAATTCGATACAGTCACCATTTATCCTTATTGGTTCTTTGTCTATAGACTGTCTATAGACGAGAGTGGATAAGGTGTTGATTACTTTTGTCTAGATTGTAGATTGTCTATAGACGAAAGTTGATAAGGATAAGGTTTTTTTTTCTACGATGGTGAGCTTGAAATTCACCTCCTCCAGTACGCAACATCTGCACGCTTGGAGTGACGCCACTTACCGGCAAAAGGTGCGGAGAGCGAGCGGGGCTATACTAATCCAGGTACAACCAAATTAGGAAGGCCCACTAAGCTTCAACAAGACATTGCCTCACCAGAACAGGAATTGGCCTTCCTGGTGCAGTATTCGGCCACCCCCTCCCACATGGCTCACTCAATTACCCAATGGCCCTCAGTCCTCAGCATCTGCGGAGCACCTGACCAAGGCGGCGGTCAGAGCTGTAACGTAGCAGAAGGTGCTAAGAATATCTGGGTACGGACAGGCTGCCAATGGAAACTGACCCTTTCAACGTTTAACACCGGAACCCTCTCGAGTGAGGCTAGCTTAGCAGGACTCTTTCAGGAACTATCAGACATTGTTTGGGATAACATCGGGCTTAGTGAGATTCGGAGAAGTGGTGAGGCTTATACATTGCTGAACACCGGACATGTCCTCTGCTACAGAGGTCTCCTAGATAAGAACAAATACGGGGTAGGTTTCCTAATGCATAAGCACATAGCGGGCAACATTGACGAATTCTACAGCAATAATGAGAGGGTAGCTGCAGTCGTAATCAAACTTAATAAGATGTATAGCTCAAAGGTAGTACAAGCCTACGCTCAAACATCCAGTCACGATGATGAGGAAGTAGATCAGTTTTATGATGATGTTGAATTAGAGATGAGAAAAGTGCAAACTCAGTATAGTGTAGCAATGGGCGACTTCAATGCGAAAGTGGGGAAAAAGCAGGCTGGTGAACAAGCAATTGGGAAGTACGTCGTCGATTATTGGAACGCTAGAGGAGAGATGCTGGTAGAATTCGCAGAAAGGTATAAGCTGCGAATAATGAACACCTTTTTCAGGAAGCATAACGACAGAAAGTGGACATGGAAGAGCCCTAATGGGGAAACAAGAAATGAAATTGACTTCCTACTTTCTGCTGATCCCAGCATAGTGCAGGATGTAGAAGTTATAGGTAGGGTAAAGTGCAGTAATCATAGGTTAGTGAGGGCTACGATTCGCCTCAATTTGAAGAGAGAGAGAGCAAAATTGGTCAAGAAGAAAAAGGTCAACGTAGAGACAGTAAGAGTAAAAGCAGACAAATTCAGGCTGGTACTTGCAAACAAATATGCAGCCTTAGAACAGAGAGATGATGATGACATAGAGCTAATGAATGAAACCGTAACTAGGTTGGCTTCAGAGGCAGCAATTGAACTGGGAGGCAAGGCACCAAGGCAACCAGTAGACAAACTCTCCCAAGTAATAAAGGACATAATAAAGATACGACAAAAAATAAAAGTGTCCAACTCAAGAGATCAAAACTGATCAACAAGGCGAAAATAAGTGATATTCGAAACTATAACGTGAGAAAGACTGAAGAAGCCGTAAAAAATGGACGCAGCCTGAGATCAGTGAGAAAGAAACTTGGCATAGGACAAACCAAGATGTATGCACTGAAAGATAATAAGCGTAATATCATCAGCAGTCTGGATGATATAGTAAAATAAACGGAAGAATTCTATACTGACCTGTACAATACCCAGAGGAGCCACGATACCTGCATTCGAAGCAGTAATCAACGGGTTGCAGGGACTCCTCCTGTAACTAGCGATGAGGTCAGAAGGGCCTTGCAAAAAAGGAAATGGGGAAAAGCGGCAGGATAAGATGGAATAACAGTCAATTTAATCAAAGATGGAGGAATCATAATGTTTGAAAAGCTGGCGGCTCTCTGGGCGAAGTGTCTGTCGACTTGAAGAGTCTCAAAACACTGGAAGAATGCAAACATTATAGTAATCAACAAAAAGGGAGAGGTTAAAGAACTGAAAAATTGTAGGCCCATTAGCTTACTTCCAGTATTATATAAAATATTCACCAAGATAATTTGCAATAGAATACGGGCAACATTGGACTTTAGTCAACCAATATTACAGGCTGGCTTCAGGAAGGGAGACTCTACAAAGGATCACACCTGTGTCATTAATCAGGTAATCGAGAAATCCGCTGAGTACAATAGGCCTCTCTATATGGCTTGCATAGATTACTAAATGGCGTTTGATTCAGTAGAGGTGCCAGCAGTCACACAGACATTACGTAATCAATGAGTACATGCCGCTCACGTAAATTTCTTGGAAGGTATCTACAGAGATACCACAGCTACGTTTATTCTACACAAGGAAAGCAGGAAGATACCTATAAAAAAGGGGGTCAGACAGGGAGATACAATCTATCCAATGCTATTCACTGCGTGCTTGCAAGAAGTATTCAAGCTATTAAACTGGGAAGGCTTAGGAGTTAAGATCGATGGCGAAAATCTCGGCAACCTTCGGTTTGCCGATGACATTGTTGTATTCAGCAACAATGCAGGCGAGTTACAACAAATGATTGAGGATCTTAACAGAGAGAGTGTAAGAGTGGGATTGAAAATTAATATGCAGAAGACAAAGATAATGATAAATACGGCAGACATGCATACGACAGACATTGCCAGCTCCTGACTACAAGTTTACCATTATCACTGAAAAGGAAGGTGTACAATCAGTGCATTTTACAAGTGGGGCACATATATATTTACTAGTGGGGCAGACATATGGAGAGGAGACTTCGAGACTGAGAAAGAAGCTTGAGAACAAGTTAAGGACCGCGCAAAGAGCGATCGGATGAAGATTGCTAGGCATAAAACGTTAAGAGACAGAAAAAGAGCGGTTTGTATCAGACAGCAAACGGGTATAGACGATATTCTAATTGACATCAAGAGAAAAAAATGAAGCGGGGCAGGTCATGTAATGCGCAGGTTAGATAACCGTTGGACCATCATGGTTACAGAAAGGGTACCAAGAGAAGGGAAACGCAATCGAGGACGACAGTAGACTAGGTGGAGCGATGAATTGAGGAAATTCGCGGGCGCTAGTTGGAATCGGTTGGCGCATGACAGGGGTAATTGGAGATCGCACGGAGGGGCCTTCGTCCTGCAGTGTGCATAAAACAGGCTGATCATGATGATGGTGATGATAAGGTGTATATTTCTTTTTGTCTATTTCCAGTCTACGTAGTTCTTCACACACACACGCGCGCAACTGCCCGCTCGAGGCACATTGCGCGTAATCGCGGGCTTCTTCACGCTCGGGGAAAACACTCCTATGGAGCATGTGTTGTGCAACAGAAAGCTGTATCAGGAGTTTGTCATGTTGCTCTACAATTTTCCCATTGAGAATTTTCATCTAATTATAGCAACTGAGAAATTATAATAACACTAACCATCTAATCAGGGGGAATGCAAAAAATAATCTCAGTATCCCCAAGCGACGGCAAACAACATTACCTTGGTCCTCTCCAGGTACGTAGAATTTGCATATCATCAAGTCTGGCTCATTTTAAGTGAAAAACTCCCTACACTGCTTTGCAATTCGAATTATACTCCACGATTTTATATATGCCGATGAAGGCTATAGGGTGGGACGTCACCAAAGGTCATCTTAACTTGAGCGAACAGCCGGTATACCGATCGCGGTAAGGTCTGAGATGAACTAGAAAACAGCATGAAACATGCGATAAGGTCAGTCACTTGCAGCTTCGTCACTTAGGCGAAAAAATTAGAGAACAATAAATTAGTTGCTCGGGAAGCACGTTTACACGTTTCAAACTGAAGGCATAGCGTTTGACGATAGTTGGAAGGTTTCTTTTTTTTTTTCTCTTTTTTAAACAGTTTAGCAGCAGAAGTTATTTTTCCGGCTATTTGAAAATGATTACGCGCCTTTTCGTGCTTCGGCGTTATGCAGTTTACGTGCTGTTAATCACGAGGCAGCTGCTGACACATATTCACATTTTGCCAATCGTGCATGGTATGCAGCCTTTGTCGTGCGTAATAAGTGTCCCGGTTTTCATTACTGTTGCGTTCAATACCGTCTTGGACAGAATGTATACTACATGCTCTGTACAAAAGAAAAAACAGCCAGATTATCGATTTGGTGGTCTTTTCTTAGTAGATAACGCACAAATTATTAAAATCATTTAGTGGACATTGGACTTATTCTATCCTTATCAACACACCTAAGAGATCGTGACATGTTTTAGCTGAGAAGTAATCTTATCGATACCCCCCCCCCCCCCCTCCCCATTTATGTGCATTCTACTGAAAGTGTGGCAAATGTATTCATTTCGAAGCATGAGAAAAGGGACATTGCAAACGGTTCTAAGCGGAAATAAATTGTAATTCTTAAAGTGATTGTTCATAACTGCAGTCACTATGCTGAGCATGTTCGTTCGGCACGGGCATATTGCATTAACACCCGAAAAATGTGCACAGTCCAGCCGGGTATCTTTGTTTCAGCAATTATTATCATAGGAATTGTTTGGGATTATCGCATTTGTTTATTATTTTGATAAGTACATTATGCGTGACATGAACCTATCTTTAAACGAAACGTACCGTTCATACTGTAACGAAATCAAACATCATAATGGTACTGATTCATATTGCCAAGTAGTATTGAGTCAGAGGTAAACCAAGTTAACTAGATACATATATGATGAGATAAAATTATATATAAAACTACAATTGAACCGTAAAAATAACTCCCTGAATAGTTTTCCCTCACATTGTTGCATTTCCTTTACGTGTGTGTCTCTGTGTCCTTGTCTTCCGTGCTGTGCTCGCGTTACCATCAATTACGAACTTGCCCAAGCCTTTGTCAGCTTTAATAGACAGGGGATTCAATTCAGTTGAATCTAATACTGCATGTCAAGTGACCGACGTGCTATTCGTTTTATCTAAGTTTTATGGACTGGCAGTACTTGGCAAGCATTAATAAACCAGATCGTGAGGCTTATAGCGCGTGAAAAGACAAGGACGAAAGGAAGACGTGACACACACACAGGCGCTGTCACGTCTTCCTTTCGTCCTAGTCTTTTCACGCGCTATATGCCTCACGATGTCCTACCAACAAGCACAAATCACTGCATTACAGCACTAAACCACAATATTTTTATTGCACTTAAGCTGCGGGTGTCATAGATTGCCAGGGAATTTTCGTGAACACAGCTAGAGAAGGATTGGAAGAAGATCGGGGAACTTGAAAATGTCAACGTAGGTATGCGGTCTTGTTATATGTCATACAAGGTTTTCAGAGAATCTCTCTATTAAGCATATTTTCGAAACGTTTCACCTCATAAAAAATTCAGGCAAATTGGTCCCATTTCTTGAAAAAAAAATGAAAGTCAAGCATACTGACATGGCGTTTCTTACTCATTTTTTTTTTCGCTAACTGAAAGTCCTGAACCTTGAAACCCTAGAAAAATTACCCATGTTTGAGAGCACCTTAAATAATTTACTGCGATCGCATTCATTCGAACTATAATTTCAGTTTTGTTTCCTAGGAGGTGCATATCTGTCGTGCCTTGACACAAAGTGCTCGCTTGGTATTTCGGGTGCTCATGTGGTATACCTTACTGGCGACCATGTTAGCATGCCCAAGAGGCCTCATTATCTGTAAGAAACTAAGAGACCTTATCAATACAATCAATCCATCTGCCTTCTGTTGAAGTTATGGCCAATGACCCGTTCATTTAAGGGTAAGAGAAATACATTTATATGTGTATTAAGGAAAGTAAATTACAATCTTTGGCATGATACTGTGAATACTCCAGTCACTCTTCTGAGCATATCCCTATGCGCGGGCATATTTAATTAGCAGCCAAAAAAATGCACAGACAGTCCAATAACTCTCTAATCTTGTTTCAGCAATTGATATAGAGATCATTTGGGATAATTACAATGACGTGTCATATATCAACTTGTTTTAAAAGCAACATACTGTTTCTGTAGCACCAGCAGCAGTTGGGACTGCTTAATTGTTCATCATGCCATAAAATGAAACATTGCATAATAGTACTGATTTGTATTCACAAGCAGGCATTACTCATACTTAAAACGCATTGAGTATTGATTTCAATGGTTTGAGTAAATATATGAAGCTGCTTAATGAACATACAAAGAATACACAATTGTTACTTTTGCCTCACATTGTTGCATCTACTTATTTGCAGCATACATTTGCAGCATCTTTGGAACATATGACACGAAGGTCAAGGCCGGCCTGGCGGCTTTGCTTGCCAAGGGGAAGTAGTCTGTAAATCTATAAAGAGTCTCTTTCGATCATAGCGAAACACCTGCATTTTAAGAAAATTAATATACCGCGCAATAAGAAGAGGTAATTCAATGCCGGTGCACTTGTTTTCTTTTTTCCATTGCATGAATCAGCACTTGTGGAGTTGATTCAATTTTTTTCTGTTTATGCAATATAAAGAGAGCAGCTGGTTCATGAGCATTATTCAGCTATGGACACAAATGCATAAATACGGATAAAAAGCAACACGTGAACATACATAATATACATTCGAAAAATTTTTTCCGCCATATGTAAACAGAAATGCAAACTAACTTGTAAATAGCACATATCTAGGAGATTTCGTTCAACCGGATGCATTGCATACAGCTGTAATATTTCTTAAATGTTCTCGTGCACAAATACTCATGCAGTCTTGAATAAAGATTCACGGCTACATACATTTGAGATTTTTCGACTGCTTCCATCCGCATGCATGATTTCCTATGCACAGTTCCCTGGGTATGTTCCCATAAGCGATGCAGTACATCTTTAGAGATATTTTCAATAAACTGCTTATTAACAACCCCAGCAGCGAGTCTCTATGGATAATCGAAACATAGTTGGCGAAAAGTGGTTTATATAGCTAGTATATAGCGTGTCGATTTTTGCTAGTTTAGCCAATCTGGGCAATGAAAATAAAAGATTTAAGAAGAACACGGTGCAATATATACTATTATAAAAAGACCTACAGGTAATATCTCTGACGGCTGAACACCATAAGCCTTAAATTCGGATTTTACTGCACTGTCTTTTTTTACATTATTCTTCGTTCAACAGCTTCACTGAATTTATGTTAGCTCGGACATCCTGTATCGACAATAATCGACAAATAGTGTAAGGCTATGGATTAGCTATAGACTGATCAGCAGGAATTGTCTACCGACAGTCTATTAACTTATGACCTTACCCTTTCGTAGGCTAGTCTAAAAATGTGGCAGTTTATAGACACTCTATAAACTTTCTATAGATTAATGAAAATTCATGTTTCTGGACAAATGTCTGAAGAATGTCTATAGAGAAAAGTCGATAGGAATATACAGTTCTATTTTTGTAGACTGAAGTCTATAGAATGTCTATCGACAAATGTCTATAGATAGCCTATAGTCATTTGCTTATAGACATTTTATGGACTTCGGTCTGTAAAAGTAAAACTGTATATAGCTCTATTTTTGTAGACAAGTCTGTGGAATGTTCATAGACAAATGTCTATAGATAGTCTAAAGACATTTGCTTATAGACATTTTATAGATTTGTGTCTACAAAAGTACAACTGCTGTATACAGTTCTATTTTTGTAGACTGAAATCTATGGAATGTCTATAGACAAATGTCTATAGATAGTCTACAGACATTTGCTTTTAGACATTTTATTATTTTAGATTTCAGTCTACAAAAGTAGAACTGCTGTATGAAGTTCTATTGTTTCTCTACTTTCTATTCCATCATTTTTTTTAGCTCTCGTTTTTAAGAAACCTAGAGAGGGACTAAGCCTTTGCTCTGTCAGTTGGCTTCTTTAAGTGGGAGGTGTTTCAGAAGAGATGACCAAATGAATGACAGGCTTGGAGCCTGTCATACGGCCAACTATAACGAATTTGACATGTCTTGGAGACACTTGTACTAAAATCGCAACAAACCAACATATTTTTCGATCACGTCATTTATTTGCGACTTCAACCCGCGCGGCTAAGATTACTGCTTGAACAGCCCTGGTTAATAACAGTGTACAGATATTAAAGAGATTACCGGCAAGAACGCACTGCAAGGACAACAGGCCCCATAGCGTGTTTGTTCGCGTGGGAAAAATAGTGCATGACATTACTTGTAACGTTGTGAAGAGTTCAAAAATATGTTTTAGTTAATAGGGCCCGCAAGAGGGACGGGAGAGGGGAGGGCGAAGGCGGCGGAAGTACTAAGGAATTGTACAGAAAGCGTCGTACTTACTGGAATTGGAGGATTGGAATAGATTAGTTCAACTACTCGAGGAGTGGGAATGGTCCAACTCTCAGAATTCCGACAAGTTAAAAAGAGGGGATTCACATAAACCACAACTCTGCGCAATGGAGTGGGAATAGAATCGAGCGCCCCCACTCTCTGCACCATGCCGTTACATCCAGTCCTTGGACAATTTGAGTGCAGCTCTACAACTACAAAGACGACCGCAGCACCTGGACGAAACGCATCGAAGGCCCGTCAGCTGCCGCACGATCACGCACCGCCAACGAGTAATCCTGCACGACCTAAATATATACGCAGTGCGCCGACTGGTACCCTAGGTAGGCTAGGACTCGCGAAAACTATAGTGCTTTCCCCGACTGGGCCGAGTACCAGGCCACCAAACTCCTTGCCCTGCGCACGTTGTCGAACGACGCCAGCTGGCGTCTACCTTCATGAGATCCCGATGCAACCAGTGGTGCCACGCTGCTATATTTAAAGGCCACCACTTGGTGGAGCGGCAGGGCCCGCTCAGGTCAGGACACATAGACTTCGTTCGATACACAAATGACAGTAAACTGAGCGTGTCCAACTAGCAGCAACCAGGTTCCCCAGCTAGTATTAATGACTAAGCACTATATGGGCACTTCCCCGGGAAAGATGTCCGTCCGTCTGTCTGAACGCGTGACACGATGCCCTCCATAAGTATACATGGGATCCTAAGGGAGTATATATTTATTTTTTTTATTTGAAGATACCTTACAGGCCTCAAAGTGAGGCATTCAAAAGGGGGGCAGTACATAGAAAATACATAGAATATATGACATGTATAGAACCGTAGCAGTTTACATACTACAACCGTAAGTGCAACCGAGGGGAAGAAGAATTACTTAGTTCACGATTAACTAATAAAAATCGTAATATAATGATCAGTGCGCCCAGATGGTGAAGGCGTGGCCGAGCTGATAGTATCGCTGAAGTGGATCGTTTCAGGATGCGGCCCCAGTTAGCCTCACCTCGTGGGTAGCCTCCAAAGGCAGCTGCTGCTTGGCGTTGCCATCCCGTCCATGTCGCGGTTGCGCTCTGCCTTGCAGGAGTTCAGCGCCGCCAGCCGAAGCGGCAGCGTGTCGCGCAGGTTCATGTGTGGTCTGCAGCCCAAGACCTCGAACCTGTAATCGGGCCAAGCGACTGCGCTCCAATCCTTGTCCTGGTGATTCCCACTGACGGCAGCCTCCACTCCACGCGTAATAGGCTTCTGTGAACTGCGTTGACAACACAGGCCATAATTGCACACAGCGTTTGAAACGCACTTGCCAAAGACTGCAGCTGCTTCAATAAAACGTTTCCTTTTTTGTATAGTTTAGGCGTTTTCGGGTTAGCAATTAGTTGTGCTGCCAATCCTGTCAAGCCTACCAAAGCACTGAAAGACCAATAGTTACTGTTCGCCCTATTCTTTAATTACTTCTAGTCGACGTGAATGCCGCCAGTTTACTGGACAGTTTCTTCTTGAGGAATAGGACGCAGAATTTGCGTTTTCGCAAGGAAAAAAAAATGGAAATTGCTGCTGCTGTGGCCTTTCTTCCAAGATTCAGTGGAAGGGAGCTGAGCTGTCATTTTTGCCGAGCTGCGTTTAGAATTGATTAGGCGGCATCTGCAAGAACTTTCTCTTGCTTTGCAAAGTGTATACGAACGGAGAAGTCAATATCGCATATGCTTTTTCGTTTCTTAAAATGGTAAGCACGCCCCCATTATTGAAGGAGCCTGAATGAAATCTCTTTCCACCACAACAATATCCCGCATACTCTTCTAGGGCATTCTCTTGCGACACCGCGCCGACTAAGTTTTGTACAACCCTCTTTTGGCTGTTGAAGGGTGCATTGAAATTCGTCTGCTAAGTAAATACAAAGTAAAGAATGAATGACGAAAGTACGCAATACTCGGCTGTGTTCGCTTAAACCGATCGACGACTTCTTTCTAGGTACCCAACCCGGGGACAGATAAATCGCGCTCGACGGGCGCGTGATTCCACTGACCCGTGGTTCTTCTTTCTATGAAATTTCGCGTGTATATATAGCGCAGGTCACAGCGCTCTCCACGAGAAAGGAGCGTCGCATTACCACTGCTGTGGTAATGCGACGTGAGCTTCGTGGTGTCTCCGCGCAGAGCAGGTGGATCGCCAGACCAGAGTCGGCGATTAGCGGCGGGCACGTCGTCGCGGTACGCAAGTCGCGACGTGTCATTTCACTAGTGCGTCCGATCAGCGCTCCTTGAATTGTGAGCGAACTGCAGCCCTGTCCTTGTATGTAGACATCAAGCAGTGCCGCAATTATTTTAAATGTTAGTGGGCTAAACAGGTATTGGTGTGTGCGTGCGTGCGTGGGAGCGTGTGCGTGTGTATGTATGTGTTTTGAAATAGAAGTCGAAATAATTAAGTTACGTCCAAACATCCAGGAATGACAGAAGCAGTATAACCCCCCCCCCACACACACACACACGCACGCACGCACGCACACAAAACACACACACCTTGCGTTTCTGCCACTCGATCGATTGTATATTGACTTCAGTGCTCTGTTTTTTTTTTTATAGCTTCCGTAAAATTAAATTTCATTACACGATAGATTCTACTTTGGTAAGCGTCTATTTACGGAAAATATTACGATCAGTTGTAAACAAGTTATAATCCGATGAGGGATTGACAGTATGCGTAAATGAATAAATAAAACAGAAGTGTACTCTGAACCCAGTTCTGGGGACGTATTCTCGGGCGATCACTTTCGGCGGCGGTATAGGGGGCACGCAGGCCAAACGCGAGAAACAATCCCTCGTTGGCGCGCGTGGAATGAGTCTCACGAAATCTCACGAAAGTGACACTATCTCTGACAGTGGTCGCACGAGAATATCTCCTCTGTTTATGACTACCGAAAGGTTTGCGCCTTCAGGTCATCGCCCATTTATGTCTCTTAAGTGCAAAGCCCACAATATAGCACCGACGTCCCGGGTGCATTCGGCGCATGAGACCGGTGCAGGAGATTGACCCCGAAGGTGAAAAACTAGCGAAGCAAGTGGCACTACTCGCAAGATGAAAGAAACAATAGAAACAGGACTGGTTGTCCTTCGGCTTCACTGAAGAATGTATACATTTCTCGCGGACCGTATTTGCATCTGCAAAGAAAATCACGTCGTGCGCAAGGCTTAAGGAACGCCGTGAGGTATACCGCAGTTTGAGCTCGGCGACTAAAGAGGAGGGTTTAGCTCAGTGCCGACTTCTATTTCTCCAAACGCAGAAATGCTGTCATTAGACAACAGAGCTCAACCGATTTCAATGAAAGTTGATTGTTTTATAGGTGCCTAAATTCCGGTCGGCGCAAGCAGAATTTCGGTTTAGGGCTTACGAGCTTTTACGAGTTTTACCGAAATTGGTACGTTAAAAGATATATATAAGCACAAAGCATAAAGATTCGTAACTCTGCAGCAAAAAAAAAAGAAAGGTACCGTTGTTCTCTAAACCTGTTAGAGTATCTCTTACGGGAAAATGTAATACGCGAGTTTACAGGTTACATGAAATTGTTGCAATATTTCCAAGGGTTCTTTAAGCTTCTTACTCACACATTAGTGGTATATTTAGCACAGTATATAACTGGTCACTTTTATTCTTGTTAGATGTTTCGAAAGGTGCAGTTTACACCATTGCGATGTTACACCATTGTCAGGCAGCGTGAGGCAGCTGTACATCGTCCTGAAGGTGGTTGAGGACTTCATCTGCCTCCATCGCCTGGGGGTGAAGCGACCAACGGAAAAGCGTCGACACCCAAGCGCACATCAAAGTCAGAGCGCGGTAAAAGCGGTGGCATGGATGCGCCAGCTAATCATACATGCGACTGTTAAGAGGCTTTTCAAAAAGGAACCTAACAACCATGCAGGTGCCTCAATATCACGCTGTGCTAAAATGTGAACGAAACTGTGCATTGGGTACAGTCGGCGAGGCATTTGGAATTTTCTTTTTTGTTGTTTTTGCACTTCTGTGACTAAATTATCATCGCTCTGCAACAATAGCGTATTTAATGCAACAACACGAAATACCGTTGCTGGCTTAGCGCATTGTGCGGTGTATAAGCACGAGAATCAATTGCGTTACTATACGCAAATCAATGTTTCATGCACCCTAGCTGATACACTTTACTACAGCTATACTTACTTTATAGGGCACAGTAAGAAATAACCTCAATTACGTTTTCTTAGCAGGACATAGCAAACCGTAACTGTCATTTCACAAACTGAGGATATTCGCAACGGCCCTTAGATATGGCGCAGAAAAGACCGAATTATCTTTACCTGTATATCCCCCGGTGCCCGGTGCCCTTCGATACGTCCTCCACCTGGTGCCCAGCTCCTTGCACGGTGCCTGGTGCTTGTATGGAGTTGTACTCAGACAGGTTGTCCTTGACGTCCATCTCAACGAACCGCTCGCACTCGGCCCTCGGAACCAGTCTCCGCCGTTGTGCGGCGCCGCTGCTGCAAGCGTCTTCCTCAGCCGTGTTCACCGTCTTGACCACAAGGTCGCAGTTCCTCGGGAGGACGTCCTCCATGGCCAAGTAGCCGGACATGTAGGACACGTCGGCCTTGGCTTTCTCCAGGAGTAGGACGTGCAATATGGACGAAGGCTTCTTCTGGGGTGACGACGCTTCCGAGAAGGCGGATGCGCCGCCGTGGAGGAGCCGATAAGTTCTGATGCCGCTGGGCACATCGATTCCCATGGCTGACACTAAGCCAGGTCCGTTCTTCGGAGAGATGCTCGCATATGCGCGCGCCACGGCCACCGGCGTGTTCGAAAGTGCGAGCAAGCTTTTCCTGTGCCACATGAGCCCCTCGCGCCAGCGCACGAGGGCACGACCTCGGAGCCCTTCTTCTTTTTCCTTTACTCCATCTTGAGGTTTGTGTTTCGACTGGTCTCCAATATCTAATCGGTCCTTACTTTAAAACACTTTGACGATAGCAATGACTCTGGAAAATAAAATATCCCAGGGAGAGAGAGATCGAGACAATGAACACTTTTATTTACCGTGTAGTCCGTTGTATTACGGCTCCGATGCGGACCAAATGTGGGATAATGGGATTTCCAGGCAGATCAAACGGTTAGCAGGAATTCATGATAATCTTACCTTGCTAAATTTTGATTTCTTAATTATGTCTCTATATATGTTTGTATTGATTTTTTTTAATTCCATTTTTCACAGCATGACATTTTTTGCTGTAAGTGTCAACTTCCAAATTGCCGTTATCCTTCTTTTTCTTTACCCTTAACTTTCCTTTATTCATTTCACATAAGCTCTCAATTAGTGGACAATCGCCCACTGCACGAATGCGTGAAGTGCCTACGTAAAAAAAGAAGAAAAAAAGAAAACAAGAACCAGGCGTGAATTGCCAACAAACTGCTAACATCAATCTGATTACGGTAATTGTGACATCAGAATAATTATTTCCTTTGGGCTTGCTGTAGAAAATTAACGACTATCACCATCTACTCACTGTTGTTGCATTGGTATATGGGGTGTCCTTGGTTACGTTAGCCAAGTTTCAAGAAAAATCGATCAATCAATCAATTTATCTAACTATGAAATCTTACCAAGGTATTCAGCAACGGAGAAAGCTGGCATACAGTGGCAGCAAGTTGATAAGCGTACAGAGAGCACTTTGGTTAACAAATAACCTCCCGCATTAGAGTAAATTTACATGTAACATATACACAACTAGGCACATATTATAAACACATCTAATTATACAAGTATGAAATTCACTCTTCGCAACATATCAATAAGGAAAAAAAAAGGGTAAATATGCTGCAGAAGTACTGCGAGGTCGGGACATATGAGGAATACAAATTACTAGGAACAGAACTGTTGATAAAGCTTATACTCAGTTACTGGGAATATTTATTTAATACCGCGGCTGCAGGGAGGTACATTCTAAATTTATGTCACTCGTATAACAAGACTGGAATTCTAAACGTATCATTCGTTTTAACGTAATCAGTACGACATTCGTTGACTTTCTTTTGTTCTAGATTACGTGTGGTAGACCAGTGGAACTGATCTTTAATTGAGCCTTTAACTGGTATAAAATACGCACAATTATTTGACCTTAGAGTGTCCGATCATAGGTCCTCTACCAGCTGCAATTATTCTGGGCTAAATATCCGACTAAAGCGAGAAGATAATTTAAACAAGTTTTTACCTTTTGAATTCTGTGCCTGGCTTCACACGGGAAACCTTGTGGGGTCTTAGGGTCTCACAGGAGTACTGACCCCCCCGCGGGTTCGAGCTTAGCGAGCAACAGGGCCGCGTAAGTCGTCACCTCTAGCGCCGCTGCGCGCGAGCTCAGGCCGCAAGGGCTACCGGGCGACGCACGCAAGAACACAGTATTGACCTGAGTTAACTGATACAGTTTATTGTATCCGCCGGCACCCGACACTGCACAAACGCCCGGTCTCAAGGCGGCGGGGAACCAAAGGGGTCCCCCACCAAAGGCCGAAAATGCAGTCAGGGACGCCTATAGCACGTCGCTGCGAGAGCACAGGCTGAAGCTGGGACACGGCGCTAGGCAAAGTCCCGGCGGCTATGCTACTTGCTCTCGCGATAACCAATGGGCCAACTCGCGAGAACTCGGGCAATCTCCTTCGGCTTGGGCCTCCGATGAGTGCGGCTAGGCGTGGTACGACCTCGCGCGAGCACTAGGCACCCGTTCTTAGGCTTAGCGTCCGGACAGGATCAGCACGAGGTACGCGCTCCCCGCACGGGCAAAGGCACCGTGCGTGAGCTCAGTCCTAGTCACAAAGGTGTCGGCGGACGAGAGGAAGCATGTACGTACCCGGCGCAGTCCCGAGAGAGAACAGGCACGCTAACGCCACGAGAGTAGCCGCCAGGGGCCGTTTCGTGACGTCGAAGCTCCGCCCTGCTCCGCCCTCACCACGAACCATCGCTAGTGGAGCGCCACCGCTGACAACTGGTTGGGAGCGAGTGAAGAAGTGAGGCGTAGGGATTGCAGAACTAAACTTAATCTTTCTAGTGTCTACGAGAGCTGCAATGGCAGCGGTTGAGCCAGCACAGGAATTATGGGAAGTACATGGATTTGCCTAAACTTTTGGCTTCAAACGGCTTGGTGACTTTGTAAACTCGTAGTTTTCAACAAAACACTGCGTAATAAATAATTAAGTAAATATTATTAAAATTGTCCAGTGGCAGAATTCGAACACAGGACCTCTAGCACAGACTCCCGTTATTGAAAGCATTACGCCACGGACGCATGTATTGTCAAGCAACATATAAATACCTTATGAATTTATCGCGGGGCAGCCAGTGCCTTGGGACACTTGGTGCGTTTCGATTTGGCCACCTCGCCAAGCTTAACCGTTGCAATTAGCAGCGGTTTTGCTTGTTGGCGGCGACTCTTGCACTTAAAAAGTTTAGATTGCTGTGAAATTTACAATCAAGGCATGCAAAGCGCAAAAACGAATCAACAAGAACGTCTGAATCCACAAACACGAAGATCAGACAAATCCATGTACTTCCCGTCACTGCCATGGTGGCTCAACGATTGCAGTGGCAGAGTTCCCTCTAATATATTGTAGGAAACTCTATGCTCGAATAGCATCGGGCACGCGGGTCTGCTGCTACTCTCTTCTTCGGCGCTCTGTGCATGCGTCATTCCTCCTCCGCTGACGTTCCTTCCATCGTTGAGCCAGCAACGGGCGTGGATCAATTCTTATGACGATTGTTTGTTTCACCTGGTGTACCATCTTCCCCTTAAAAAATGACGAAACCTACTTTCGGAACGTCCCTAGAAACTGCAGAAAGTAACAGAATACTAACACTTCGGGTCCACATAACGCCGAATTCAGTCTGTACAATACATATAGTTGGTAAAGCTAACAAAAGACTAGGCCAGATTAGACGAATGCTTAAATACACAACGCCAGAAACAAAGCTATCATGTTACGAATTGCTAAGAGCGATAGCTCAAAGCCCCTGCGAGGCCTGGGACCTACACACACAGACGTTTATCGCACAACTGGAACAGGCTCAACGGCGCGCGTTTCATTTCCTCTTCTTACAGTAGAAAATACTCAGTATGTTCACTCTACCAGATATCAAACTTATCCTTTCCTGATTAGAGAATAAATAACAACATGGTTACTCTCTTTCACAGTATAGTGGGCGACCATGTGTTAATTGAGAAAAATAAGATACATGCGCGAGACAACGCTGTATGTTACACGAAACAACCATAATACACATGTAGAGCAAAAATGGTTCACAAACTGGTTTCAGTAATCGTTTTCCTTTAAAATAGCCCGAAGCTGTAACAACTAGGCTACCAGCAAACGTTGTGGATATAGAAAAACCATGAGGAGCTATCTTCCATCATACTCGATTGTTTTAGTACTGCATTCTATTATTTTCTAGCACTGCATTATGGCGTTGTACTGTACTGGTATTGCACCAAGTGTATTACTTGATATTGTTTGATTTGCGTATTACCGATCCTATTTTGTACCTAGCTACGTTTGACGACAGTATGTGTAAAGCAACGATAAAGTTTCATTTACGGCAACGGTTTAGCTGAACTTCCTTGGCTCTGAGTGATGGCTTATGCCTCCCTCGTTCGCCGCGTTCCGAAGCGGCAACTTTGATCTCAAGGTATTGTTCTTAGCATTGCCCAGTTGATTGGTCTGGAAGTTTCCAGAGTGGTAGACCATACTTACGGGGCCGGGTGATGGAACTTTTGAGGCATATAAGCGTAATGACTTATTGCGATGCCTCTCCTTATCAAAACACTGTGACGATAATGGCGGAATTTCTGCGAGCACCATAATCGTGGCTGTGAAATTCGCGAGAAGTGTCAAGAACAGCTCCCACTGAGTAAAAACCACTTGACTGCTACTCGTTCACTCCGTAATGGTAGGCTGACAGAAAACGGCGCCAGCGACCAGGAACACTACAGTGCATACCTGCACTCGATCTTTTTTGTTGAGATAACATTCAGGCCCTAATCGGTCAATATTCTAGGTTCCCGCCATAACGAGCAGACCACAGGTGCCTCTCATAACTATGGCAGAGGTGAACACACTTCTCTGCGTATACGAAGATGTGTCCGTGTCCTGCTGCACTTATTCCAAAGAATTTCCGAAACAAAGTTTGACAGGACTTCTTAGCGAGAAGTGCAATAGGTCTTAGTGCAATTCCAAGTGAACTTCATCCTAGTGTGAGCAAGATTTCATTTGAGTAGGCCAGAGCCGAGTGGTTTTACAATACTCTTCGTCTGGCCTGGCACGCATGTGATTACGTGGTGTTGTCCACATCACGTTGTAGCCTCTGAAATGATTGCGCTCTCGTTGCTGGTGTTCCCAGGGATAATATTGAAAATAAGAGGAACAGTAAGAAGGAAATGACATTTTCCCAACTTTTTTTCTTGCCCCTTATCGCCGCGCATTAAATGCGTGTTCACGGAATCTTTCTCAGAAACGCCACTTCAAGTACAATAAAGTTTATTTCAAGCACATAGAACAATAAAACATTCACACGAATAAATTGCGAAAATCCAAAAAAATTCAAACGATAAACACAGGCGCCGAAAGAGAGCGGGCCCCCCGTTTCGCTGCACGATCGTCCCGAGTTCAGCGTCGCCGAGACTAGCTCGCAGCGGTAGCCGCGAGCGTGCTCGACAAGCCTCGGCCGACGAGACCAGCAGCTCAGCGTGGCGGGCTGTACAACCCGCCTCCACGCGTCTAGTGAAGAGTCGGGTGTTGCCCGTCACGTTGACAGCAGCGAGCGCACCGTCTGCTCCTCAGCTACCGACAATACAGGATGGGAAGCAGCACGAGCGCCCGGAGGACCTGCTGCTGTTCCGCAGCGACAGCCAGGACGCGGTGCTGCCGAGATGACGGCCGGCACAAGCGCGATGCTGCACGAACTGACGGCCGCCTCCGGTCGACATCGGGCTGCGTCCCGCGCCTACACCACCGTACGGCCAGCAAGCCTGGACCGGGGCAACCTGCCGGAAGAAGAGGATATGTGCGATTGTGTGCGACTGAGCCACGAAGAGAATCAATACAGCTGAGTGCATCTTAATGAATCTCAATAAATATCATAATAAACTTAACACGTCTTAATAGATACGTACCTGCTCTGATATTTTTCTACTGTTTACCTTTATTTACTCAACGTATTGTCAATTGTATTTTTCACTTCCCTGACTGTATTTCTGGCGTATATTTTTGCATTTTTGTTCAAATCATTAAAGTTCACACGTCTTTATGCTCTTATGCCCCCCTTCTGTAATGCCTTCGGGCCTTTAAGGAGAAATAGATGAGATGAAATGAAATGTGTACCATGCGGCCCACGCAAGAAATAAAATATTTTGTATAGCAGACTGAACGCGCTATCGGGCAGTGTAGGGATATTTGAGGTTTCGGGCATGTCTGAAGCTCCTAATAATGGTGTTTCTGTACGGATAATTTAGTATGCTGCGGAGGAAACTATAGTAATTTCATATTCCTTATATTGAAGAATGAACGGAACATTTATCTGTCTCTTCTAGGCAAGAAGGCCTAACCGCAGTCACATGACGTTAGAACATTATCGAAGTTTTTCCCAAAGTGATGCGCTACGATGTCACGAGGACCAAGGTGATTTTAGATGTTTGTTCAAGGAATAAGAGCCAGGAGAAGTGTATGCAGAGAAATCTAATACGCATGTGTAGATACATCAAGGGCTTTCACACCTCTGTGTCAGAGTGGTACATACGCAGTGCCCCTACAACAGGGTAGGCCGAACGTGACAAATTCAAGAAATTCACAGAAGCCGCTAAACGTCCCGCGCTGTTACATTAAATGATATTTGTGATGCCTATGAACAGAATGATATGTGAAGGTAATATACATTACTTATTCCGTATTTACACGCAATAATAGTGCGTTGGTCGAATTTCCATGGTATAGATTGCGTTCCAGCTAACGTTATCCGAATTGGTAAAAAAGAAAAGCGGTTACAATATAGAATATCAGCTCCCACAGCGTTCGGTATTAAGTCCTCTTCAGCCACCGGGACAGCATTGTTAAGTAATTACTTAGTGGGCCAGAGAAGGTCAGATAAAAAAGATAATTTTTAAACTAAGAATATGTCTTTCGACGAGGAACCCTTTGTTAAGTCATTCACAGAGTTCATTGAATCTTTTTCAGCCCGATATGTCCTGCGTAATGATTTTTTCCAGCACTTTCCCTGTAACAAGAAAAATGCGAAAAAATGTCGTGGTTTTAGGCTCTCACGCTCCGCGACGCATGA
Source organism: Dermacentor andersoni (assembly GCF_023375885.2). Lineage (NCBI taxonomy): Eukaryota > Metazoa > Arthropoda > Arachnida > Ixodida > Ixodidae > Dermacentor > Dermacentor andersoni. Next base: position 313,095,626 of record NC_092814.1, on the reverse strand, counting down.
GCTCCCAAAAACTAGTAGAATAAACCAACTCCCCTCATTCAATGATTCGGCAAGCACCAGGTCATGGAGAAGTGGAACACCGGAGTTGGAATGATTCTGGAACTATTCCACACATTTTCCAACAATCGGTATGGAATGTAAGCGGAATGACGGACCAGTCGGCATGGTGGAATGGCAGTGGAATGGGAGCCCGAGATTGCGCAATGTAGTTGGAGTGGAATGGGCACGTAGTCCTGGAACGGTCAGTGTCTATTTTAAAATGAGACTACAAGACCACAAAGCTTGCCAATTAGACTAAAGTAGACTTGGTAAATTCATTACACTCCTCAATTTTTACTCAATATCGGCTCTTTTAGTATCCACGTATAGGTGACTACCTCTGCCGCGGTAATTATAATGAACACAGTAGTCTACGCTTTCGAAAATCCGGAAGCATTTCTGCATTCCAATGTTATACTGCATTGAAAGAAGACAACAGCTTGGCCTGTACGACACAAGGATTGCGGCCACAAATATACGGTCATAGAGGTGTGGTGAAAAAAATGGAGTTCGTAAATGCTCAATGAAAGATATTCAAAAATCGTGAATTTTATTCAGAAAGCACATGAACATTGCTTGTATCGCAACGTAGAGCGCTGCGCGGGTCGTCTTTTACGCTCCCTACTGGGCCCAGACTGGGCCCAATAGATTCAGGCCCTGTCCGGCCTGGGCCAACACGGTTCGGTTCAACCAGTTAACCCTTGAGCCTATCCGAAGCATGGTTAAGTTCTCAGTTATTTTGAAGATACTAAACGCACACAGATTTGCAAGAGGTTGATTTCACTGGATCGCTGTACACTGTAGTTGCTGTTTTAATAAATAAATAATAGAGGTGGGAAAATATCAAAGGAGCACAACAGGAACATGACAAAGGTAGGACAAGGACAATTGGTGTTACACTGTCGTGATTGTCGGTGTGCTCCGTGTTTTGACAACACTGCAGTCTTGTTGAGAGACAAAGATCGTTGCACGCGTGAGAATGTTGAAGCTACAGTAATGAATAGCGATGATTAGTAGTGCGTCAGGTCATCGCCTCTTTTGTTATTTGCGAAATAAAAAACTTTTCTTGAAGGGAGCTGGTAACAAGCGCTCAGTAACGCACACGCCTTGGTACGATCAATTGATTCATTATGTTCTTTTTCTTTTTTGTCTATTTTGCAGTATATATTCAGAGCATCTGGCATTAAGCGTTAGTTGGAAGTTAGCGCATTGTCATGAACGCGCTGCGGCCCTCAGCCGCAAAGGCTTCCCCGGTGATGCTTCACCGCTAGACTCCAAGCACAGCTTCTTGAGAAGGTGCTTCGCCGCCGAGCTGCAGGCATGTCGGAATGCGCAGTGCTCTCTCCCTTGTTGGCACCCTTCTCGGACAGACTGCACGCGCCCGGTAGTGCAGAGCTGTAACCTCCTCCTCCGGTGGATATAAAAGGCCGGCGCCTCTGGCGTTCCGTGCCTTTTCGTCATCGTACTTCGTCATCGTTAAGAAGTAAACACATTATTCCTTGGCTACCTCTTGCCTCGTCACTGTCGGGATCTCCTTCAGCCCAAACCTTTGACCCTCGTGTCATGCTGCCCATGCGAGCCTGGCGCCTCTCATAACCGCCTGTTCCGTTCGTGCCTCTGTCTGCTGCTTTGGAAGTTCTGCGCTAGAACTTGTATGCTTGTATGCTAGAACTTTGTATGCTTGTATCTAACGGTTTTCTCGCATGCCTGGGTCACTGTGTAATCCATGGCTGAATGGTTATACCATCGGGCTGATATGCTTGGGGAACTGGTTTCGAAACGAACCGTCTGACAAACTTGACTCACTGAGCATGTGGGAATGTTGTACATATGTATGTGCCGCTCTTCAATGAAACTCTTTGGCGCCGACATGGAGCACTAGCTATGTGCCAGTAAGTGCGTGCCGCTAATCAATGAACAGTATTTGAAGCCAACTTGTGTAAGCTCGGTATGTGCCACTCGTTACGACGGTGGCAATACGTTGTTTTGCTGTATTGATTCAATGCTGAACCCATTACCGTCGATAGTCATCGCGAGGTGGGTTCTGCCGATTTTTTAGATGCAATTCGCATTATTAGGACATTTCACGCATTTTGCCGGGAATATCTGTCTATCTGGCTGCCTGTCTGCCTGCGTATCTAACCGTTTTCCCGCCAACTTGGGTCGCTGGGTAGTTCATGGTCTACTGGTTAGAGCATCGCACCGCTGTGGTGAGGGAACCGCGTTCGAAAGCAATAGTCATGGGTATATGATATTGTATATGTGCCACTCATCAGTTAGCCCGTTTCACGCCAATTTGTGTTATTGGGGATGTGCCATTAGTTATGTGCAGCTCTTCAATGAACCTTGTTCACCTCAACTTGGATTACTGGGGTCGTGAAACTAGCCATGTGCCACACATCAGTGAACATCATTGATGGCAATTTTGGTAATTGGGTGTGTGCAAGTGGGTACATACCGCTGTTCAATGAACCTCTTAACCACAAACTTGGTAATTTGGTGTATATCACTGAATGCGCCAGAAGGTATGTGTCGCTATTCAATAAACCTTTTTCACGGCGAACATGGGTTACCGAGTATGCTCCGCTTTTCAATGAACATATTTTATGCCGACTTGGGTCACTAGCTATCTGTAACTGGGTGTGTGCCGACCACCAATGAATCTCTGTGACGCCAACTTGGTTCACTGAGTATGTGCCATGTCGCTGCGTAGATACTCTGCCATTCAACGACAAAAGTCATAAATTTCTCCGATGGTGGGTGGAGTAAGTATTTAGAATATCTTGTCTGAATTTTAATACAAACGTGCGCCACACGAGAAATGCGTTGCGGTGGCGCTAGATGGCTTAGTGTGTCGAGAGCGAAGCGCGAGAGAGGAGCCCGGCTGCATACATGCTTCACACATGATGCATCTCTGCGGTGGCCGTACCGTGTATTGCTACATTGCTTCATTGCCAATCGCATTAACCTCGACATTAATCGTGACATGTGTTCTGCCACAATAACTCTAGCCTACACCGCCGGCGCGTCTCAAAAATGGGCAGCTGACCCACGCTATCAGGGCATATAGTTGGCGTGGTGACCAATGGTACCATTTTCCCAGTGATCGAAGAGTACCGTTAATGTACAATAATCGATGCAGTGCACCGCTGCCATGTCTTGGCCTGCCCCTTAAAAAAATGAGTTTAGACTGTCTATAGAAAGTCCATAGAATTTTTATAGACGACCTTCCCTTTCCATAGATTTGGTCTTTTGTTGATACAATGTCTATAGACTGTCTATAGACGAAAGTTCATAAGGTTTCTATTTCTTTTTTCTACTCACATTCTATCGACGGTCTATAGAAAAAAGCCGATAAGATGTTAGTTTCTTTTTGTCTTTGTCTCCTCTATAGACCGTCTATAGACGAAAATTAAGTCAATACAGTCTGTTTATTTTTCTAATATTTGTCTATAGACTGTCTATAGACGAAAGTCGATAAGATGTCTATTTATTTTTGTCTACTCACATTCTATAGACGGTCTATAGAAAAAAGTCGATAAGATGTTTGTTTCTTTTTGTCTGTGTCCCCTGTATAGACTGCTTATAGACGAAAGTCAATACAGTCACTATTTACTTTTGTCCATCATTTATCTATAGACTGCCTCTAGACGAAAGTCCAAATGCTTTCTATTTCTTATTGTCTGCTGGCATTCTACACACGGTCTATAGAAAAAAGTAGATAAGACGTTTCTTTTTGTCTATGTCCGCTCTTTAGACTGTCTATAGACGAAAGTCAATACAGCCTCTTTTTACTTTTGTCCATTGTTTGCCTATAGAATGTCTATCGACGAGAGCGATAAGGTTTCTATTTCTTTTTGTCTACTCGGAATTCTAAAGATGGTCTCTAAATAGAAGTCGATAAGATGTTTTTTTCGTTTTGTCTACTTTCGCCGAATAGATTACCTCTAGACAAAATTCGATACAGTCACCATTTATCGTTATTGGTTCCTTGTCTATAGACTGTCTATAGACGAGAGTGGATAAGGTGTTGATTACTTTTGTCTACTCCCGGTTTATAGATTGTCTATAGACAAAAGTTGATAAGGATGAGGTTTTTTTTCTACGATGGTGAGCTTGAAATTCACCTCCTCCAGTACGCAACATCTGCACGCTTGGGGTGACGCCAGTCATCGGCAAAAGGTGCCGAGAGCGAGTGGGGCTATACTAATCTAGGTACAACCAAATTAGGGAGGGCCACTAAGCTTCAACAAGACATTGCCTCACCAGAACAGGAATTGGCCGTCCTGGTGCAGTATTCGGCCACCCCCTCCCACATGGCTCACCCAATTACCCAATGGCCCTCAGTCCTCAGCATCTGCGGAGCATCTGACGAAGGCGGCGGTCAGACCTGTAACGTAGCAGAAGGTGCTAAGAATATCTGGGTCCGGCAGGCTGCCAATGGAAACTGACCCTTTCAAGGATTAACACCCGAACCCTCTCGAGTGAGGCTAGCTTAGCAGGACTCTTTGAGGAACTATCAGACATTCTTTGGGATATCATCGGCTTTAGTGAGATTCGGAGAAGTGGTGAGGCTTATACATTGGTGAATACCGCACATGTCCTCTGCTATAGAGATCTCCTAGATAAGAAGAACTACGGGGTAGGTTTCGTAATCCATAAGCACATAGCGGGCAACATTGACGAATTCTACAGCAATAATGAGAGGGTAGCTGTAGTCGTAATCAAACTTAATAAGAGGTATAGATTAAAGGTAGTACAAGCCTACGCTCCAACATCGAGTCACGATGATGAGGAAGTAGATCAGTTTTATGATGCTGTTGAATTAGCGATGAGAAAAGTGCAAACTCAGTATAGTGTAGCAATGGGCGACTTCAATGCGAAAGTGGGGAAAAAGCAGGCTGGTGAACAAGCAATTGGCAAGTACGTCGTCGATTCTAGGAACGCTAGAGGAGAGATGCTGGTAGAGTTCGCAGAAAGGTGTAAGCTGCGAATAATGAACACCTTTTTCAGGAAGCGTAACGACAGAAAGTGGACATGGAAGAGCCCTAATGGGGAAACAAGAAATGAAATTGACTTCATACTTTCTGCTGATCCCAGCATAGTTTAGGATGTAGAAGTTATAGGTAGGGTAAAGTGCAGTGATCATAGGTTAGTGAGGGCTAGGATTCACCTCAATTTGAAAACAGAGAGAGCAAAATTGGTCAAGAAGAAAAAGGTCAACGTAGAGACAGTAAGAGTAAAAGCAGACAAATTCAGGCTGGTACTTGCAAACAAATATGCAGCCTTAGAACAGAGAGATGATGATGACATTGAGCTAATGAATGAAACCGTAACTAGGTTGGCTTCAGAGGCAGCAATTGAACTGGGAGGCAAGGCACCATGGTAACTAGTAGGCAAACTCTCCCAAGTAATAAAGGACATAATAAAGAACCGACAAAAAATAAAAGTGTCCAACTCAAGAGATAAGATAAAATTCACGGAACTGTCAAAACTGATCAACAAGGCGAAAATAAGTGATATTCGAAACTATAACGTGAGAAAGACTGAAGAAGCCGTAAAAAATGAACGCAGCCTGAAATCAGTGAGAAAGAAACTTGGCATAGGACAAACCAAGATGTATGCACTGAAAGATAATCAGCGTAATATCATCAGCAGTCTCGAAGATATAGTAAAATAAGTGGAAGAATTCTATACAGACCTGTACAATACCCAGATGAGCCACGATAACTCCATTCGAAGCAGTAATGGACGGGTTGCAGAGACTCCTCCTGTAACTAGCGATGAGGTCACAAGGGCCTTGCAAGAGAGGAAATGGGGAAAAGCGGCAGGATAAGATGGAATAACAGTCAATTTAATCAAACATGAAGGAAACAATGTTTGAAAAACTGGCGGCTCTCTGGACGAAGTGTCTAACGAGTTCAAGGGTCCAAGAACACTGGAAGAATGCAAACATTATACTAATCAACAAAAAGGGAGACGTTAAAGAATTTAAAAATTGTGGGCCCATTAGCTTACTTGCACTATTATATGAAATATTCACCAAGACAATTTGCAATAGAATACGGGGAACATTGGACTTTAGCCAACCAATGTTACAGGCTGGCTTCAGGAAGGGAGACTACAATGGATCATATGGCTTTCATAGATTACTAAATGGCGTTTGATTCAGTAGAGGTGCCAGCAGTCAGAGACATGACGTAATCAATGAGTACATGCCGCTCACGTAAATTTCTTGGAAGATATCTAAAGAGATTCCACAGCTACCTTAATTCTACACTAGGAAAGCAGGAAGATACCTATAAAGAAAGGGGTCAGACAGGGAGACAAAATCTCTCCAATGCTATTCACTGCGTGCTTGGAAGAAGTATTCAAGCTATTAAATTGGGAAGGCTTAGGAGTAAAGATTGATAGCGAAAATCTCACCAACCTTCGGTTATCCGATGACATATTGTTCTATTCAGCAACAATGCAGGCGAGTTACAACAAATGATTGAGGACCTTTATAGAGAGAGTGTAAGAGTGGGATCGAAAATTAATATGCAGAAGACAAAGGTAACGATAAATACAGCAGACATGCATACGGAAGACATTGCGAGCTCCTGACTGCAAGCTTACCATTATCACTGAAAAGGAAGGTGTTCAATCAGTGCATTTTACAAGTGGGGCACATATATATTTACTAGTGGGGCAGACATATGGAGCAGAGACTTGGAGACAGAGAAAGAAGCTTGAGAAGAAGTTAAGGACCGCGCAAAGAGCGATGAGATGAAGATTGCTAGGCATATAACGTTAAGAGACAGAAAGAGAGCGGTTTGTATCAGACAGCAAACGGGTATAGACGATATTCTAATTGACATCAAGAGAAAAAAAATGAGCTGGGCAGGTCATGTAATGCGCAGGTTACATAACCGTTGGACCATCATAGTTACAGAATGGGTACCAAGGGAAGGGAAACGCAATCGAGGACGACAGAATACTAGATAGAGCGATGAAATGAGGAAATTCGCGGGCGCTAGTTGGAATCCGTTGGCGCATGACAGGGGTAATTGGAGATTGCACGGAGAGGCCTTCGTCCTGCAGTGGACATAAAACAGGCTGATCATGATGATGATGATAAGGTGTAATTTCTTTTGTCTATTCCCAGTCTACGTAGTTCTTCACACACACACGCGCGCCTAACTGCCCGCTCGAGGTACATTGCGCGAAATCGCGGGCTTCTTCACGCTCGGGAAAAACACTTCTATGGAGCACGTGTTGAGCAACAGAAAGCTGTATCGCGAGTTTGTCATATTGCTCTACAATTTTCCCATTGAGAATTTTCATCTAATTACAGCAATTGTGAAATTATGATAACACTAACCATCTAATCAGGGGGAATGCAAAAAATAATCTCAGTATCCCCAAGCGACGGCAAACAACATTACCTTGGTCCTCTCCAGCTACGTAGCATTTGCATATCATCAAGTCTGGCTAAACTTAAGTGAAAAACTCCGTATACTTTTTTGCAATTCGAATTATTCTTTACGGGTTTCTATATGCCGATGAAGGCTATAGGGTGGGACGTCACCAAAGGTCATCTTAACTTGAGCGAACAGCCGGTATACAGATTGTGGTAAGGTGTGAGATGAAATAGAAAACAGCATGAAACATGCGATAAGCTCAGTCACTGGCAGCTTCGTGACGTAGCCAAAAAAATTAGAGTACAATAAATTAGTTGCTCGGGAAGCACCTTTACACGTTTCAAACTGAAGGCATTGCGTTTGACGATAGTTGGAAGATTTCTTTTTTTTTCTCTCTCTTTTTTAAACAGTTTAGCAGGAGAAGTTATTTTTCCTGCTATTTGAAAATGATTACGCGCCTTTTCATGCTTAGGCGTTATGCAGTTTACGTGCTGTTAATCACCAGGCAGCTGCTGACACAGATTCACATTTTGCCAATCGTGCATGGTATGCAGCCTTTGTCGTGCGTAATAAGTGTCCCGGTTTTCATTACTGTTGCGTTCAGTACCGTCTTGGACAGAATGTATACTACATGCTCAGTACAAAGAAATAAAACAGCCAGATTATCCATTTGGTGGTCTTTTCTTAGTAGATAACGCACAAACTATTACAACCATTTAGTGGACATTGGACTTATTCTATCCTTATCAACACACCTAAGAGATCGTAATTGTTTTAGCTGCGCAGTAATATTATCAATACCCATCCCCCCCCCCCCCCCCCATTTATGTGCATTCTACTGAAAGTGTGGCAAGTGTATTCATTTCGAAGCATGAGAAAAGGCACATTGAAAACTGTTCTAAGCGGAAATAAATTGCAATTCTTAACGTGATTGTTCATAACTGCAGTCACTATGCTGAGCATGTTCGTTCGGCACGGGCATATTGCATTAACACCCGAAAAATGTGCACAGTCCAGCCGGGTATCTTTGTTTCAGCACTTATTATCATAGGAATCGTTTGGGATTATCGCACTTGCTTATTATTTTGATAAGTACAATATGCGTGACATGAACCTATCTTGAAACGAAACGTACCGTTCATGCTGCAACGAAATCAAACATCATAATGGTACTGATTCATATTGCGAAGTAGTATTTAGTCGAGTTAAACCAAGTTAACTAAATACATAAATGATGAGATAAAATTATATTAAAACTACAATTGAACCGTAAAAATAACTCCTTGAATAGTTTTCCCTCACATTGTTGCATTTCCTTTACGTGTGTGTCTCTGTGTCCTTGTCTTCCGTGCTCTACTCGTGTTACCATCAATTACGAACTTGCCCAAGCCCTTATCAGCTTTATTAAACAAAGGATTCAATTCAGTCGAATCTAATAATGCTTGTCAAGTGACCGACGTGTTATTCGTTTTATCTAAGTTTTATGGACTGGCAGTACTTGGCAAGCATTAATAAACCAGATCGTGATGCTTATAGTGCGTGAAAAGACAAGGACGAAAGGAAGACGTGACACACATAGGCGCTGTCACGTCTTCCTTTCCTCCTAGTCTTTTCACGCGCTATATGCCTCGCGATGTCATACGAACAAGCCCAAATCACTGCATTACAGCACTAAACCACAATATTTTTATTGCACTTAAGCTGCGGGTGTCATAGATTGCCAGGGAATTTTCGTAAACACAGCTAGGGAAGGATTGGAAGAAGATCGGGGAACTTGAAAATGTCAACATAGGTATGCTGTCTTGTTATATGTCATACAAGGTTTTCAGAGAATCTCTCTATTAAGCATATTTTCGAAACGTTTCACCTCATAAAAAATTTAGGCAAATTGGTCCCATTTCTTGAAAAAAAAAATGAAAGTCAAGCATACTGACATGGCATTTCTTACTCATTTTTTTTTTCGCTAACTAAAAGTCCTGAACCTCTAAACCATAGAAACATTACCCATGTTTGAGAGCACCTTAAATAATTTACTGTGATTGCATTCATTCGAACTATAATTTCAGTTTTGTTTCCTAGGAGGTGCATATCTGTCGTGCCTTGACACAAAGTGCTCGCTTGGTATTTCGGGTGCTCATGTAGTATACCTTACTGGCGACCATGTTAGCATGCCCAAGAGGCCTCATTATCTGTAAGAAACTAAGAGACCTTATCAATACAATCAATCCATCTGCCTTCTGTTGAAGTTATGGCCAATGACCCGTTCATTTAAGAGTATGAGAAATACATTTATATGTGTATTAAGGAAAGTAAATTACAATCTTTGGCATGATACTGTGAATACTCCAGTCACTCTTCTGAGCATATCCCTATGCGCGGGCACATTTAATTAGCAGCCAAAAAAATGCACAGACAGTCCAATAACTCTCTAATCTTGTTTCAGCAATTGATATAGAGATCATTTGGGATAATTACAATGACGTGTCATATATCAACTTGTTTTAAAAGAAACATACTGTTTCTGTAGCACCAGCAGCAGTTGGGACTGTTTAATTGTTCATCATGCCATAAAATGAAACATTGTATAATAGTACTGATTTGTATTCACAAGCAGCCATTACTCATACTTAAAACGCATTGAGTATTGATTTCAATGGTTTGAGTAAATATATGAAGCTGCTTAATGAACATACAAAGAATACACAATTGTTATTTTTGCCTCACATTGTTGCATCTACTTATTTGCAGCATACACTTGCAGTATCTTTGGAACATATGACACGAAGGTCAAGGCCGGCCTGGCCGCTTTGCTTGCCAAGGGGAAGTAATCTGTAAATCTGTAAAGAGTCTCTTGCGATCGTAGCGAAACACCTCCATTTTAGGAAAATTAATATACCCCGCAAAAAGAAGAGGTAATTCAATGCCGGTGCACTTGATTTCTTTTTTGCATTGCATGATTCAGCGCTAGTAGATTCGCTTAAATTTTTTTTTGTTTATGCAACATAAGAGAGTGCAGCTGGTTTAGGAGCACTATTAAGCCATCCACATCAATGGGTAAGTGCAGATGAGAAGCAACACGTGAACATACATAATATACATTCAAAAAGTTTTGTCGCCATATGTAAACAGAAATGTAAACTAACTTTTAGATAGCAGATAGCTGGCAGATTTCGTTCAACCGGATGCATTGCATGCAACTTTAATATTTGTTAAATGTGCTCGCGCACAAATACTCCTGCAGTCTTCCATAGAGATTCACGGCTACATGCATTTGAGATTTTTCGACTGCTTCCATCCGCATGCATGATTTTCTATGTACAGTTCCCTGGGTATGTTCCCATACGCATGCTGGATGCAGTACCTATTTCTAGGCATTTCCAATCGACTGCTCAATAACAACCCCCGCAGCGAGTGCTTATATATAATCAAAACGTATTTGGTAAAATGCATGGTTTATACAGCTAGTATATAGGGTGTCGATCCCAGCTATTTTAGCCAATCTGGGCAATGAAGATACAAGAATTTAAAAGAACACGGTGCAAGATAAACTATTATAACAAGATCTACAGGTCATTTCTCTGACGGCTGAACACCATAAGTCTTAAATTAGAATCTTACTTCACCGACCTTTTTTTACATTATTCTTCGTTGAACAACTTCACTGAATTTATGTTAGCTTGGACACCCGGTATTAACAATAATCGACAAATATTGTGAGGCTAAAGTCTATGGATTAGCTATAGACTGATCCGCAAGAATTGTCTACAGACAGTCTATGGAGTTATGGCCTTACGCTTTTTGTAGAATAATCTATAAAATGTGGGAGTCTATAGACACTCTATAAACTCTCTATAGAAAAATGAAAATTCATGTTTGCAGACAAATGTCTGCAGAATGTCTATAGAGAAAAGTATATAGGAATATACAGTTCTACTTTTGTAGGCTGAAATCTATAGAATGTCTATTGACATATGTCTATAGATAGCCTATAGTCATTTGCTTATAGACATTTTATAGACTTCGGTCTGTAAAAGTAAAACTGTATATAGCTCTATTTTTGTAGACAAGTCTGTGGAATGTCTATAGACAAATGTCTATAGATAGTCTACAGACATTTGCTTATAGACATTTTATTATTTTAGATTTCAGTCTACAAAAGTAGAACTGCTGTATGGAGTTCTATTTTTTCTCTACTTTCTATTCTATCATTTTCTTTAGCTCTTGTTTTTAAGAAACCTAGAGAGTGACTAAGCCTTTGCTCTGTCGGTTGGCTTCTTTTTTTTTAAGTGGGAGGTGTTTCAGAAGAGATGACCAAATAAATGACAGGCTTGGAGCCTGTCATACGGCCAACTATAACGAATTTGACATGTCTTGGAGACACTTGTACTAAAATCGCAACAAACCAACATATTTTTCGATCACGTCATTTATTTGCGACTTCAACCCGCGCGGATAAGATTACTGCTTTAACAGCCCTGGTTAATAACAGTGTACAGATATTAAAGAGATTACCGGCAAGAACACACTGCAAGGACAACAGGCCCCATAGCGTGTTTGTTCGCGTGGGAAAAACAGTGCATGACATTACTTGTAACGTCGTGAAGAGTTCAAAAATATGTTTTAATTAATAGGGCCCGCAAGAGGGACGGGGGAGGGGAGGGGGAAGGCGGCGGAAGTACTAAGGAATTGTACAGAAAGCGTCGTACTTACTGGAATTGGAGGATTGGAATAGATTAGTTCAACTACTCGAGGAGTGGGAATGGTCCAACTCTCAGAATTCCGACAATTCACATAAACCACAACTCTGCGGAATGGAGTGGGAATAGAATCGAGCGCCCCCACTCTCTGCACCATGCCGTTACATCCAGTCCTTGGACAATTTGAGTGCAGCTCTACAACTTCAAAGACGACCGCAGCACCTGGACGAAACGCATCGAAGGCCCGTCAGCTGCCGCACGATCACGCACCGCCAACGAGTATTCCTGCACGACCTAAATATGTACGCAGTGCGCCGACTGGTAGCCTAGGTAGGCTAGGACTCGCGAAAACTATAGTGCTTTCCCCGACTGGGCCGAGTACCAGGCCAACAAACTCCTTGCCCTGCGCACGTTGTCGTACGACGCCAGCTGGGGTCTACCTTCATGAGATCCCGATGCAACCACTGGTGCCACGCTGCTATTTTCAAACGCCACCACTTGGTGGAGCGGCAGGGCCCACTCAGGTCAAGACACATAGGCTTCGTTCGATACACAAATGACAGTAAACTGAGCGTGTCCAACCAGCAGCAACCAGGTTCCCCAGCTAGTATTAATGACTAAGCACTGTATGGGCACATCCCCAGGAAAGATGTCCGTCCGTCTGTCTGAACGCGTGACACGATGCCCTCCATAAGTATACATGGGACCCTAAGGGAGTATATATATATTTTTTTTATTTAAAGATACCTTACAGGCCTCAAAGTGAGGCATTCAAAAGGGGGGCAGTACATAGAAAATACATAGAATATATGACATGCATAGAACCGTAGCAGTTTACATACTAGAACCGTAAGTGCAACCGAGGGGAAAAAGAATTACTTAGTTCACGATTAACTAATAAAAAACGTAATATAATGATCAGTGCGCGCAGATGGTGAAGGCGTGGCCGAGCCGATAGTATCGCTGAAGTGGATCGTTTCAGGATGCGGCCCCAGTTAGCCTCACCTCGTGGGTAGCCTCCAAAGGCAGCTGCTGCTTGGCGTTGCCATCCCGTCCATGTCGCGGTTGCGCTCTGCCTTGCAGGAGTTCAGCGCCGCCAGCCGAAGCGGCAGCGTGTCGCGCAGGTTCATGTGTGGTCTGCAGCCCAAGACCTCGAACCTGTAATCGGGCCAAGCGACTGCGCTCCAATCCTTGTCCTGGTGATTCCCACTCACGGCAGCCTCCACTCCACGCGTAATAGGCTTCTCGGAACTGCGTTGACAACACAGGCCATAATTGAACACAGCGTTTGAAACGCACTTGCCAAAGACTGCAGCTGCTTCAATAAAACGTTTCCTTTTTTTTGTATAGTCTAGGCGTTTTCGGGTTAGCAATTAGTTGTGCTGCCAATCCTGCCAAGCCTACCAAAGCACTCAAAGACCAATAGTTACGGTTCGCCCTATTCTTGAATTACTTCTAGTCGACGTGAATGCCGCCAGTTTACTGAACAGTTTCTTCTTGAGGAATAGGACGCAGAATTTGCGTTTACGCAAGGAAAAAAGAAAGGAAATTGCTTCTGCTGTGGCCTTTCTTCCAAGATTCAGTGGAAGGGAGCTGAGCTGTCATTTTTGCCGAGCTGCGTTTAGAATTGATTAGGCGGCATCTGCAAGAATTCTCTCTTGCTTTGCAAAGTGTATACGAGCGGAGAAGTCAATATCGCATATGCTTTTTCCTTTCTTAAAATGGTAAGCACGCCTCGATTATTGAAGGAGCCTGAATGGAATCTCTTTCCACCACAGCAACATCCCGCATACTCTTTTAGGGCATTCTCTTGCGACAGCGCGCCGACTAAGTTGAAGGGTGCATTGATATTCGACTGCTAAGTAAATGCAAAGTAAAGAGTGAATGACGAAAGTACGCAATACTCGGCTGTGTTCGCTTAAACCGATCGACGACTTCTTTCTAGGTACCCAACCCGGGGACAGATAAATCGTGCTCGACAGGCACGTGGTAACACTGACCCGTGGTTCTTCTTTCTATGAAATTTCGCGTGTATGTATAGCGCAGGTCGCCGCGCTCTCCACGAGAAAGGAGCGTCGCATTACCACTGCTGTGGTAATGCGACGTGAGCTTCGTGGTGTCTCCGCGCAGAGCAGGTGGATCGCCAGACCAGAGTCGGTGATTAGCGGCGGGCACGTCGTCGCGGTACGCAAGTCGCGACATGTCATTTCACTAGTGCGTCCGATGAGCGCTCCTTGAATTGTAGACATCTAGCAGTGCCGCAATTATTTTAAATGTTAGTGGGCTAAACAGGTATTGGTGTGTGCGTGCGTGCGTGGGAGCGTGTGCGTGTGTATGTATGTGTTTTGAAATAGAAGTCGAAATAACTAAGTTACGTCCAAACATCCAGGAATGACAAAAGCAGTATAACCCCCCCCCCACACACACACACACAAACGCACGCACGCACGCACGCACACACAAGCACACTCACCTTGCATTTCTGCCACTCGATCGATTGTATTGACTTCAATGCTCCGTTTTTTTTATAGCTTCGGTAAAATGAAATTTCATTACACGATAGATTCTACTTTGGTAAGCGTCTATTTAGGGAAAATATTACAATCAGTTGTAAAGAAGTTATAATCCGATGAGGGTCTGACAGTATGCGTAAATAAATAAATAAAATAGAAGTGTACTCTGAACCCAGTTCTGGGGACGTATTCTCGGGCGATCACTTTCGGCGGCGGTATAGTGGGCACGCAGGCCAAACGCGAGAAACAATCCCTCCTTGGCGCTCGTGGAATGAGTCTCACGAAATCTCGCGAAAGTGACACTATCTCTGATAGTGGTCGCACGAGAATATCTCCTCTGATTATGACTACCGAAAGGTTTGTGCCTTCAGGTCATCGCCCATTTACGTCTCTTAAGTGCAAAGCCCGCAATATAGCGCCGACGTCCCGGGTGCATTCGGCGTATGAGACCGGTGCAGGAGATTGACCGCGAAGGTGAAAAACTAGCGAAGCAAGTGGCACTACTTGCAAGATGAAAGAAACAAAAGAAACAGGACTGGTTGTCCTTCGGCTTCACTGAAGAATGTATACATTTCTCGCGGACCGTATTTGCATCTGCAAAGAAAATCACGTCGTGCGCAAGGCTTAAGGAACGCCGTGAGGTATACCGCAATTTGAGCTCGGCGACTAAAGAGTAGGGTTTATCTCAGTGCCGACTCCTATTTCTGCAAACGCAGAAATGCTGTCATTAGACAACAGAGCTCAACCGATGTGAATGAAACTTGATTGTTTTATAGGTGCCTAAATTCCGGTCGGCGCAAGCAGAATTTCGGTTTAGGGCTTACGAGCTTTTACTAGCTTTACCGAAATTGGCACGTTAAAACATATATAAGCACAAAACATAAAGATTCGTAACTCTGCAGCAAAAAAAGAAAGTATCGTTGTTCTGTAAACCTGTTCTCTTACGGGCATATGTAACACGCGAGTTTACAGGTTACATGAAATTGTTACAATATTTGCAAGGGTTGTTTAAGCTTCTTACTCACACATTAGTGGTATATTTAGCGCAGTGTATAATTGGTCACTTTTATTCTTGTTAGATGTTTCGAAAGGTGCAGTTTACACCATTGCGATGTTACGCCATTGTCAGGCAGCGTGAGGCAGCTGTACATCGTCCTGAAGGTGGTTGAGGACTTCATCTGCCTCCGTCGCCTGGGGGTGAAGCGACCAGAAAAGCGTCGACACCCAAGCGCACATCAAAGTCAGAGCGCGGTAAAAGTGGTGGCATGGATGCGCCAGCTAATCATACATGCGACTCTTTAAAGGGGCATATCAAGAAGGAACCTAACAACCCTGCAGGTGCCTCAATATCACGCTGTGCTAAAATATGAACGAAACTGTGCATTGTGTACAGTCGGCGAGGCACTTAGAATTTTCTTTTATGTTGTTTTTGCACTTCTGTGACTAAATTATCATCGCTCTGCGACGATAGCGTATTTAATGCAACAACACGAAATACTGCTGCTGGCGTAGCGCATTGTGAGGTGTATAAGCACGACAATAAATTGCGTTACTAAACGCAAATCAATGTTTCATGCACCCTAGCTGATACATTCTACTACAGCTATACTTACTTTATAGGGCACAGTAAGAAATAACCTCAATTACGTTTTCTTAGCAGCACATAGGAAACCGTAACTGTCATTTCACAAACTGAGGATATTCGCAACGGCCCTTAGATATGGCGCACAAAAGACCGAATTATCTTTACCTGTATATCCCCCGGTGCCCGGTGCCCTTCGATACGTCCTCGACCTCGTGCCCAGCTCCTTGCACGGTGCAGGGTGCTTGCATGGAGTTGTACTCAGACAGGTTGTCCTTGACGTCCATCTCAACGAACCGGTTGCGCCCGGCCCTCGCAACCAGCCTCCTCCGATGAGCGGCGCTGCTGCTGCAAGCCTCTTCCTCAGCCGTGTTCACCGTCTTGACCACAAGGTCGCAGTTCCACGGGAGGACGTCCTCCATGACCAAGTAGCTGGACATGTAGGACACGTCGGCCTTGGCTTTCTCCGGAAGTAGGACGTGCAATATGGAGGAAGGCTTCTTCTGGGGTGACGACACTTCCGAGATGGCGGATGCGCCTCCGTGGAGGAGACGATAAGTTCGGATGCCGTCGGGTACATCGATTCCCATGGGTGACACTAAGCCAGGTCCGTTCTTCGGAGAGATGCTCGGATATGCGCGCGCCACGGCCACCGGCGTGTTCGAAGGTGCGAGCGAGCTTTTCCTGTGCCACATGAGCCCCTCGCGCCAGCGCACGAGGGCACGACCTCGGAGCCCTTCTTCTTTGTCCTTTACTCCATCTTGAGGTTTGTGTTTCGACTGGTCTCCAATATCTCATCGGTCCTTACTTTAAAACACTTTGACGATAGCAATGACTCTGGAAAATAAAATATCCCAGGGAGAGAGAGATAGAGACAATAAACACTTTTATTTACCGTGTAGTCCGTTGTATTACGGCTCCGATTCGGACCAAATGTGGGATAATAGGATTTCCAGGCAGGTCAAACAGTTAGCAGGAATTGAGGATAATCTTACCTTGGTAAATTTTGTTTTCTTAATTACCTCTCTATAAATTTTTGTACTGATTTTTTTTAATTCCATTTTTCACAGCATGACATTTTTTGCCGTAAGTGTCAACTTCCAAATTGCCGTTACCCTTCTTTTTCTTTACCCTTAACTTTTCTTTATTCCTTTCACATAAGCTCTCAATTAGTGAACAATCGCCCACTGCACGAATGCGTGACGTACCTACGTAAAAAAAGAAGAAAAAAAAGAAAACAAGAACCAGGCGTGAATTGCCAACAAACTGCTAACAGCAATGTGATTACGGTAATTGTGACATCAGAAATATTATTTCCTTTGGGCTTGCTGTAGAAAATTAAGGACTATCGCCCTCTATTCGCTGTTGTTGCATTGGTATACGGGGTGTCCTGGGTTACGTTAGCCAAGTTTTAAGAAAAATCAATCAATCAATCAATTTATGTAACTATAAAATCTTACCAAGGTATTCAGGCACGGAGAAAGCTGGCATACAGTGACAGCAAGTTGATAAGCGTACAGAGAGCACTTTGGCTAACAAATAACCTCCCGCATTAGAGTAAATTTACATGTAACATATACACAACTAGGCACATATTATAAACACTATTAATTATAGAAGTATGAAATTCACTCTTCGCAACATATCAATACGGAAAAAAAATGGTCAATGTGCTGCAGAAGTACTGCGAGGTCGGGATATATGAGGAATACAAACTACAAGGAACAGAACTGTTGATAAAGCTTATACTCAGTTACTGGGAATATTTATTTAATACCGCGGCTGCAGGGAGGTACATTCTAAATTTGTCACTCACATAACAAGACTGGAATTCTAAACGTATCATTCGTTTTAACGTAATCAGTACGACATTCGTTGACTTTATTTTGGTCGTGTGGTAGACCGGTGGAATTCATCTTTAATTGAGCCTTTAACTGGTATAAAATACGCACAACTATTTGACCTTAGAGTGTCCGATCATAGGTCCTCTACCAGCTGCAATTATTCTGGGCTAAATATCGGACTAAAGCGAGAAGATAATTTAAACAAGTTTTTACCTTTTGAATTCTGTGCCTGGCTTCACACGGGAAACTTTGTGGGGTCTTAGGGTCTCACAGGAGTACTGACCCCCCCGCGGGTTCGAGCTTAGCGAGCCACAGGGCCGCGTCAGTCGTCACCTCTAGCGCCGCTGCGCGCGAGCTCAGGCCGCAAGGGCTACCGGGCGACGCACGCAAGAACGCAGTATTGCCCTGAGTTAACTGATACAGTTTATTGCATCCGGCGGCACCCGACACTGCACAAACGCCCGGTCTCAAGGCGGCGGGGAACCAAAGGGGTCCCCCACCAAGGGCGGAAAATGCAGTCAGGGACGCCTATAGCACGTCGCTGCGAGAGCACAGGCTGAAGCTGGGACACGGCGCTAGGAAAAGTTCCGGCGGCTATGCTACTTGCTCTCGCGATAACCAATGGGCCAACTCGCGAGAAATCGGGCCATCTGCTTCGGCTTGGGCCTCCGATGAGTGCGGCTCGGCGTGGTACGACCTCGCGCGAGAACTAGGCACCCGTTCTTCGGCTTAGCGTCCGGACAGGATCAACACGAGGTACGCGTTCCCCGCACGGGCAAAGGCACCGTGCCTGAGCTCAGTACTAGTCACAAAGGTGTCGGCGGGCGAGAGGACGCATGTACGTACCCGGCGCAGTCCCGAGGGACAACAGGCACGCTAACGCCACGAGAGTAGCCGCCAGGGGCCGTTTCGTGACGTCGAAGCTCCGCCCTGCTCCGCCCTCACCACGAACCATCGCTAGTGGAGCGCCACCGCTGACAACTGGTTCGGAGCGAGTGAAGAAGTGAGGCGTAGGGATTGCAGAACTAAACTTAATCTGTCTAGTGTCTACGAGAGCTGCAATGGGAGTGGTTGAGCCAGCACAGGAATTATGGGAAGTACATGGATTTGCCTAAACTTTTGGCTTCAAACGGCTTGGTGACTTTGTAAACTCGTAGTTTTCAACAAAACACTGCGTAATAAATAATTAAGTAAATATTATTAAAATTGTCCAGTGGCAGAATTCGAACACAGGACCTCTAGCACAGACTCCCGTTATTGAAAGCATTACGCCACGGACGCATGTATTGTCAAGCAACATATAAATCCCTTATGAATTTATCGCGGGGCAGCCAGGGCCTTGGGACACTTGGTGCGTTTCGATTTGGCCACCTCGACAAGCTTAACCGTTGCAATTAGCAGCGGTTTTGCTTGTTGGCGGCGACTTAGATTGCTGTGAAATTTACAATGAAGGCATGCAAAGCGCAAAGACGAATCAACAAGAACGTCTGAATCCACAAGCACGAAGATCAGACAAATCCATGTACTTCCCGTCACTGCCATGGCGGCTCAACGATTGCAGTGGCAGAGTTCCCTCTAATATATTGTAGGAAACTCTATGCTCGAATAAACTCGGGAACGCGGGTCTGCTGCTACTCTCTTCTTCGGCGCTCTGTGCATGCGTCATTCCTCCTCCGCTGACGTTCCTTCCATCGTTGAGCCGGCAACGGGCGTGGATCAATTCTTGTGACGATTGTTTGTTTCACCGGGTGTACCATCTTCCCCTTAAAAAAATGACGAAACCTACTTTCGGAACGTCCCTAGTAACTGCAGAAAGTAACAGAATACTAACACTTCGGGTCCACATGACGCTGAATTCAGTCTGGACAATACATATAATTGGTAAAGCTAACAAAAGACTAGGCTAATTAGACGAATGCTTAAATACACTACGCCAGAAACAAAGCTATCATGTTACGAATTGCTGAGAGCGATAGCTCAATGCCCCTGCGAGGCCTGGGACCTACACACACAGACGTTTATCGCACAACTGGAACAGGCTCAACGGCGCGCGTTTCATTTCCTCTTCTTACAGTAGAAAATACTCAGTATGTTCACTTTACCAGATATCAAACTTGTCTTTTCCTGATTCAAGAATAAATAACAACATGGTTACTCTCTTTCACAGTATAGTGGGCGACCATGTGTTAATTGAAAAAAATTCGATACATGCGCGAGACAACGCTGTATGTTACACGAAACAACCATAATACACATGTAGAGCAAAAATGGTTCACAAACTGGTTTCAGTAATCGTTTTCCTTTAAAATAGCCCGAAGCTGTAACAGCTAGGCTACCAGCAAACGTTGTGGATATAGAAAAACCATGAGGAGCTATCTTCCATCATACTCGATTGTTTTAGTACTGCATTCTATTATTTTCTAGCACTGCATTATGGCGTTGTACTGTACTGGTATTGCACCAAGTGTATTGCTTGATATTGTTTGATTTGCGTATTACCGATCCTATTTTGTACCTAGCTACGTTTGACGACAGTATGTGTAAAGCAACGATAAAGTTTCATTTACGGCAACGGTTTAGCTGAAATTCCTTGGCTCTGAGTGATGGCTTATGCCTCCCTCGTTCGCCGCGTTCCGAAGCGGCAGCTTTGATCGCAAGGTATTGTTGTTCTTAGCATTGCCAAGTTGATTGATCTGGAAGTTTCCAGAGAGGTAGACCATACTTACGGGGCCGGGTGATGGAACTTTTGAGGCATATACACGTAATGACTTATTGCGATGCCTCTCCTTATCAAAACACTGTGACGATAATGGCGGAATTTCTGCGAGCACCATAATCGTGGCTGTGAAATTCGCGAGAAGTGTCAAGAACAGCTCCCACTAAGTAAAAACCACTTGACTGCTACTCGTTCACTCCGTAATGGTAGGCTTACAGAAAACGGCGCCAGCGACCAGGAACACTACAGTGCATACCTGCACTCGATCTTTTTTGTTGAGATAACATTCAGGCCCTAATCGGTCAATATTCTAGATTCCCGCCTTAACGAGCAGACCACAGGTGCCTCTTATATCTATGGCAGAGGTGAACACACTTCTCTGCGTATGCGAAGATGTGTCCGTGTCCTGCTGCACTTATTCCAAAGAATTTCCGAAAGAAAGGTTTACAGGACTTCTTAGCGAGAGGTGCAATAGGCCTTAGTGGAATTCCAAGTGAACTTTATCCTAGGGTGAGCAAGATTTCATTTGAGTAGGGCAGAGCCGAGTGGTTTTGCCATACTTTTCGTCTGGCCTGGCACGCATGTGATTACGTGGTGTTGTCCACATCACGTCGTAGCTTCTGAAATGATTGCGCTCTCGTTGCTGGTGTTCCCAGGAATAATATTGAAAATGAGAGGAACAGTAAGAAGGAAATAACATTTTCCCCACTTTTTTTCTTGCCCCTTATCGTCGCGCATTAAAAGCGTGTTCACGGAATCTTTCTCAGAAACGCCACTTCAAGTACAATAAAGTTTATTTCAAGCACATAGAACAATAAAACATTCACACGAATAAATTGCGAAAATCCAAAAAAATTCAAACGAGAAACACAGGCGCTGAAAGAGAGCGGGGCCCCCGTTTCGCTGCACGAACGTCCCGAGTTCAGCGGCGCCGAGACTAGCTCGCAGCGGTAGCCGCGAGCGTGCTCGACAAGCCTCGGCCGACGAGACCAGCAGCTCAGCGTGGCGGGGTGTACAACCCGCCTCCACGCGTCTAGTGAAGAGCCGGGTGTTGCCCGCCACGGTGACAGCAGCGAGCGCACCGTCTGCTCCTCAGCTACCGATAACACAGGATGGGAGGCAGCACGAGCGCCCGGAGGACCTGCTGCTGTTCCGCAGCGACAGCCAGGACGCGGTGCTGCCGAGATGACGGCCGGCACAAGCGCGATGCTGCACGAACTGACGGCCGCCTCCGGTCGACATCGGGCTGCGTCCCGCGCCTACACCGCCGTACGGCCAGCAAGCCTGGACCGGGGCAACCTGCCGGAAGAAGAGGAAATGTGCGATTGTGTGCGACTGAGCCACGAAGGGAATCAATACAGCTGAGTGCATCTTAATGAATCTCAATGAATATCGTAATGAACTTAACACGTCTTAATAGATACGTACCTGCTCTGATATTTTCTACTGTTTACCTTTATTTACTCAACGTATTGTCAATTGTATTTTTCGCTTGCCTGACTGTATTTCTGAAGCATATATTTGCATTTTTGTTCAAATCATTAAAGTTCACACGTCTTTATGCTGTTATGCCCCCCTTATTGAATGCCTTCGGGCCTTTAAGGAGAAATAGATGAGATGAAATGAAATGTGTAACGTGCGGCCCACGCAAGAAATAAAATATTTTGTATAGCAGATTGGACACCCTAGCGGGCCGTGTAGGACTATTTGAGGTTGTGGGCATGTCTGAAGCTCCTAATAATGGTGTTTCTGTACGAATAATTTAGTATGCTGCAGAGGAAACTATAGTAATTTCAACTTCCTTATTTTGAAGTATGAACTGAACATTTATCTGTCTCTTCTAGGCAAGAAGGCCTAACCGCAGTCGCATGACGTTACAACATTATCGAAGTGGTGCCCAAAGTGGTGCCCAACGATGGCACGAGGACCAAGGCGGTTTTAGATGTTTGTTCAAGGAATAAGAGCAAGGAGAAGTGTATGCAGAGAAATCTAATACGCATGTGTAGATACATCAAGGGCTTTTACACCTCTGTGTCAGAGTGGTACATACGCAGTGCCCCTACAACAGCGTAGGCCGAATGTGACAAATTCAAGAAATTCACAGAAGCCGCTAAATGTCCCGCGCTGTTACATTAAATGATATTTGTGATGCCCTATAAACAGAATGATATGTGAAGGTAATATACATTACTTATTGTGTATTTACACACGATAATAGTGCGTTTACTGGTACTACTTAATTTCCATGGTATACATGGTGTTCCAGTTAACGTTACCGAAATTGTTAAAGAAAAAGCGGTTACAATATAGAATTATCAGCTCCCACAGAGTTCGGTATCAAGTCCTCTTCAGCCACCGGGACAGCATTGTTAAGTAATTACTTAGCGGGCCAGAGAAGGTCAGATAAAAAAGATACTTTTTAACTAAGAATATGTCTTTCGACGAGGAAGCTTTTGTTAAGTCATTCACAGAGTTCACTGAATCTTTTTCAGCCCGATATGTACTGCGTAATGATTCTTTCCAGCGCTTTCCCTGTAACAAGAAAAATGCGAAAAAATGTCGTGGTTTTAGGCTCTCACGCTCCGCGACGCATGAGCTCCCAAAAACTAGAATAAACCAACTCCCCTCATTCCGTGATTCGGCATGCACCAGGTCATGGAGAAGTGGAACAATGGAGTTGGAATTATTCTGGAACTATTCCACACATTTTCCAACAATCGGTATGGAATGTAAGCGGAATGACGGACCAGTCGGCAACGTGGAATGGCAGTGGAATGGGAGCCCGAGATTGCGCAATGTAGTTGGAGTGGAATGGGCACGTTGTCCTGGAACGGTAAGTGTCTGTATTAAATGAGACTACAAGACGATAAAGCTTGCCAATTAGACTAGAGTAGACTTAGTAAATCCATTACACTTCTCAATTTTTACTCAATATCGGCTCTTTTAGTATCCACGTATAGGTGACTACCTCTGCCGCGCCAACTATAATGGACACAGTAGTCTACGCTTTCGAAAACCCGGAAGCATTTCTGCATTCCAATGTTGAACTGCATTGAAAGACGACAACAGCTTGGCCTGTACGACACAAGGATTGCGGCCAAAAATATACGGTCATAGAGGTGTGGTGAAAAAAATGGAGTTCGTAAATGCTCAAGTCGCTGTGAAACAAACAAACAAACAAACAAACAAACAAACAAACAAACAAACAAACAAACAAACGAACAAATCATCATTCCGCAGTACATCTCAATACGTTTCGCCTTTTGCTTCATGTTAGTCTTCAAAGGGACATAATGAGCTAGCTAGACGCGTGACATGTACAGCCGTATAAAATTATTTTGTACTTTGCTTCGCCAGAATCAAAATTTCGTCAGAACAATGAAAGATTTTCGAAAATGGTGGATTTTATTCAGAATGCATATAAACCTTCCTTGTATCGCAACGTAGAGCACTGCGCGGGTCGTCCATTACGCTCCCTACCGGGCACAGACCGGGCCCAATAGATTCAGGCCCTGTGCGGCCCGAGCCAACACGGTTCGGTCCAACCAGTTAACCCTTGAGCCTATCCGAAGCATGCTGAAGTTCTCAGTTATTTTGAAGTTACTAAACGCACACAGATGTGCAAGAGGTTGATTTCACTGGATCGCTTTACACTGCAGTTGCTGTTTTAATAAATAAATAATAGAGGTGGGAAAATATCAAAGGAGCACAGCAGGAACATGACAAAGGTAGGACAAGGACAATTGGTGTTACACTGTCGTGATTGTCGGTGTGCTCCGTGTTTTGACAACACTGCAGTCTTGTTGAGAGACAAAGATCGTTGCACGCGTGAGAATGTTGAAGCTACAGTAATGAATAGCGATGATTAGTAGTGCGTCAGGTCATCGCCTCTTTTGTTATTTGCGAAATAAAAAACTTTTCTTGAAGGGAGCTGGTAACAAGCGCTCAGTAACGCACACGCCTTGGTACGATCAATTGATTCATTATGTTCTTTTTCTTTTTTGTCTATTTTGCAGTATATATTCAGAACATCTGGCATTAAGCGTTAGTTGGAAGTTAGCGCCTTGTCATGAACGTGCTGCGGCCCTCAGCCGCAAAGGGTTCCCCGGTGATGCTTCACCGCTAGACTCCAAGCAGAGCTCCTTGAGAAGGTGCTTCGCCCCCAAGCTGCAGGCATGCCGGAACGCGCAGTGCTCTCTCCCTTGATGGCACCCTTCTCGGACAGACTGCACGCGTCCGGTAGTGCAGAGCTGCAACCTCCTCCTCCGGTGGATATAAAAGGCCGGCGCCTCTGGCGTTCCGTGCCTTTTCGTCATCGTACTTCGTCCTCGTTAAGAAGTAAACACATTATTCCTTGGCTACCTCTTGCCTCGTCACTGTCAGGATCTCCTTCAGCCCATACCTTCGACCCTCGTGTCATGCTGCCCATGCGAGCCTGGTGCCTCTCATAACCGCCTGTTCCGTTCGTGCCTCTGTCTGCTGCTTTGGAAGTTCTGCGCTAGAACACGAAAAAAGTACCTTTGTATGCTTGTATCTAACGGTTTTCTCGCATGCCTGGGTCACTGTGTAATCCATGGCTGAATAGTTAGAGCATCGGGCTGATATACTTGGGGAACTGGTTTCGAAACCAACCGTCTGACAAACTTGACTCATTGAGCATGTGGGAATGTTGTATATATGTATGTGCCGCTCTTCAATGAAACCCTTTGGCGCCGACATGGAGCACTAGGTATGTGCCAGTAAGTGCGTGCCGCTCATCAATGAACGGTATTTGAAGCCAACTTGTGTAAGCTTGGTATGTGCCGCTCGTTGCGACGGTGGCAATAAGTTGTTTTGCTGTTCAATGCTGAACCCATTACCGTCGATAGTCATCGCGAGGTGGGTTCTGCCGATTTTTTAAATGCAATTAGCATTATTAGGATATTTCACGCATCTTGCCGGGGATGTCTATCTATCTGGCTGCCTGTCTGCCTGCGTATCTAACCGTTTTCCCGCCAACTTGAGTCGCTGGGTAGTTCATGGTCTACTGGTTAGAGTATCGCACCGCTGTGGTGAGGGAACCGCGTTCGAAAGCAATAGTCATGGGTATATGATATTGTATACGCGTCACTCATCAGTTAGCCCGTTTCACGCCAATTTGTGTTATTGGGGATGTGCCACTACTTAAGTGCAGCTCTTCAATGAACCTTGTTCACCTCAATTTGAATTACTGGGGTCGTGAAACTAGCCATGTGCCACACATCAGTGAACATCATTGATGGCGATTTGGGTAATTGGGTGTGTGCAAGTGGGTACATGCAGCTGTTCAATCAACCCCTTAACCACAAACTTGGTAATTGGGTGTATATCACTGAATGCGCCAGAAGGTATGTGCCGCTATTCAATAAACCATTTTCACGGCCAACTTGGGTTACCGAGTATGTTCCACTTTTCAATGAACGTAATTTATGCCGACATGGGTCACTAGCTATGTGTAACTTCGTATGCGCCGACCTCCAATGAACCTCTGTGACGCCAACTTGGTTCACTGAGTATGTGCCATGTCGCTGCGTAAATACTCTGCCATTCAACGACAAAAGTCATAAATTTCTCCGATGGTGGGTGGATTAAGTATTTAGAATATCTTGTCTGAATTTTAATACAAACGTGCGCCACACGAGAAATTCGTTGCGGTGGCGCTAGATGGCGTAGTGTGTCCAGAGCGAAGCGCGAGAGAGGAGCCCGGCTGCATACATGCTTCACACATGATGCATCTCTGCGGTTGCTGTACCGTGTATTGCTACATTGCTTCACTGCCAATCGCATTAACGTCGAAATTCATCGTGACATGTGTTCTGCCACAATAACTCTAGCATACACCGCCGATGCGTCTCAAAAATGGGCAGCTGACCCACGCTATCGGGGCATATAGTTGGCGTGGTGACCAATGGTACCATTTTCGCAGTGATCGAACAGTACCGTTAATGTACAATAATCGATGCAGTGCACCGCTGCCGTGTCGTGGCCTGCCCCTTACAAAAATGAGTTTAGACTGTCTATAGAAAGTCCATAGAATTTTTATAGACTACCTTGCCTTTCCATAGATTTGGACTTTTGTTGATACAAAGTCTATAGACTTTCTATAGACGAAAGTTCTTAAGGTTTCTATTTCTTTTTTCTTTTCACATTCTATAGACGGTCCATAGAAAAAAGTCGATAAGATGTTAGTTTCTTTTTGTCTTTGTCTCCTCTATAGACTGTCTATAGAAGAAAATTAAGTCAATAAAGTCTTTTTAATCTTGTCCAATATTTGTCTGTAGACTGTCTATAGATGAAAGTCGATAAGATTTCTATTTATTTTTGTCTGCTCACATTCTATAGACGGTCTATAGAAAAAAGTCGGTAAGATGTTTGTTCCTTTTTGTCTATGTCCCCTGCATAGACTGTCTATAGAGAAAAGTCAATACAGTCTCTATTTACTTTTGTCCATCATTTGTCTATAGACTGCCTCTAGATGAAAGTCCAGAAGGTTTCTATTTCGTATTGTCTGCCGGCGTTCTATACACGGTCTATAGAAAAAAAGTCGGTAAGACGTTTCTTTTTGTATATGTCCGCTCTTTAGACTGTCTATAGACGAAATTCAATACAGCGTCTATTTACTTTTGTCCATTGTTTGCCTATAGACTGTCTATCGACGAGAGCGATAAGGTTTCTATTTCTTTTTGTCTACTCGAATTCTAAAGATGGTCTCTAAATAGAAGTCGATAAGATGTTTGTTTCGCTTTGTTTACTTTCGCCGAATAGTATACCTCTTGACAAAATTCGATACAGTCACCATTTATCCTCATTGGTTCTTTGTCTATAGACTGTCTATAGACGAGAGTGGATAAGGTGTTGATTACTTTTGTCTAGATTGTAGATTGTCTATAGACGAAAGTTGATAAGGATAAGGTTTTTTTTTCTACGATGGTGAGCTTGAAATTCACCTCCTCCAGTACGCAACATCTGCACGCTTGGAGTGACGCCAGTTACCGGCAAAAGGTGCCGAGAGCGAGCGGGGCTATACTAATCCAGGTACAACCAAATTAGGAAGGCCCACTAAGCTTCAACAAGACATTGCCTCACCAGAACAGGAATTGGCCTTCCTGGTGCAGTATTCGGCCACCCCCTCCCACATGGCTCACTCAATTACCCAATGGCCCTCAGTCCTCAGCATCTGCGGAGCACCTGACCAAGGCGGCGGTCAGAGCTGTAACGTAGCAGAAGGTGCTAAGAATATCTGGGTACGGACAGGCTGCCAATGGAAACTGACCCTTTCAACGTTTAACACCGGAACCCTCTCGAGTGAGGCTAGCTTAGCAGGACTCTTTCAGGAACTATCAGACATTGTTTGGGATAACATCGGGCTTAGTGAGATTCGGAGAAGTGGTGAGGCTTATACATTGCTGAACACCGGACATGTCCTCTGCTACAGAGGTCTCCTAGATAAGAACAAATACGGGGTAGGTTTCCTAATGCATAAGCACATAGCGGGCAAGATTGACGAATTCTACAGCAATAATGAGAGGGTAGCTGCAGTCGTAATCAAACTTAATAAGATGTATAGCTCAAAGGTAGTACAAGCCTACGCTCAAACATCCAGTCACGATGATGAGGAAGTAGATCAGTTTTATGATGATGTTGAATTAGAGATGAGAAAAGTGCAAACTCAGTATAGTGTAGCAATGGGCGACTTCAATGCGAAAGTGGGGAAAAAGCAGGCTGGTGAACAAGCAATTGGGAAGTACGTCGTCGATTATTGGAACGCTAGAGGAGAGATGCTGGTAGAATTCGCAGAAAGGCATAAGCTGCGAATAATGAACACCTTTTTCAGGAAGCATAACGACAGAAAGTGGACATGGAAGAGCCCTAATGGGGAAACAAGAAATGAAATTGACTTCCTACTTTCTGCTGATCCCAGCATAGTGCAGGATGTAGAAGTTATAGGTAGGGTAAAGTGCAGTAATCATAGGTTAGTGAGGGCTACGATTCGCCTCAATTTGAAGAGAGAGAGAGCAAAATTGGTCAAGAAGAAAAAGGTCAACGTAGAGACAGTAAGAGTAAAAGCAGACAAATTCAGGCTGGTACTTGCAAACAAATATGCAGCCTTAGAACAGAGAGATGATGATGACATAGAGCTAATGAATGAAACCGTAACTAGGTTGGCTTCAGAGGCAGCAATTGAACTGGAAGGCAAGGCACCAAGGCAACCAGTAGACAAACTCTCCCAAGTAATAAAGGACATAATAAAGATACGACAAACAATAAAAGTGTCCAACTCAAGAGATAAGATAAAATTCACGGAACTGTCAAAACTGATCAACAAGGCGAAAATAAGTGATATTCGAAACTATAACGTGAGAAAGACTGAAGAAGCCGTAAAAAATGGACGCAGCCTGAGATCAGTGAGAAAGAAACTTGGCATAGGACAAACCAAGATGTATGCACTGAAAGATAATAAGCGTAATATCATCAGCAGTCTGGATGATATAGTAAAATAAACGGAAGGATTCTATACTGACCTGTACAATACCCAGAGGAGCCACGATACCTGCATTCGAAGCAGTAATCAACGGGTTGCAGAGACTCCTCCTGTAACTAGCGATGAGGTCAGAAGGGCCTTGCAAGAAAGGAAATGGGGAAAAGCGGCAGGATAAGATGGAATAACAGTCAATTTAATCAAAGATGGAGGAATCATTATGTTTGAAAAGCTGGCGGCTCTCTGGGCGAAGTGTCTGTCGACTTGAAGAGTCTCAAAACACTGGAAGAATGCAAACATTATAGTTTTCAACAAAAAGGGAGACGTTAAAGAACTGAAAAATTGTAGGCCCATTAGCTTACTTCCAGTATTATATAAAATATTCACCAAGATAATTTGCAATAGAATACGGGCAACATTGGACTTTAGTCAACCAATGTTACAGGCTGGCTTCAGGAAGGGAGACTCTACAAAGGATCACACCTGTGTCATTAATCAGGTAATCGAGAAATCCGCTGAGTACAATAGGCCTCTCTATATGGCTTGCATAGATTACTAAATGGCGTTTGATTCAGTAGAGGTGCCAGCAGTCACACAGACATTACGTAATCAATGAGTACATGCCGCTCACGTAAATTTCTTGGAAGGTATCTACAGAGATACCACAGCTACGTTTATTCTACACAAGGAAAGCAGGAAGATACCTATAAAGAAGGGGGTCAGACAGGGAGATACAATCTATCCAATGCTATTCACTGCGTGCTTGCAAGAAGTATTCAAGCTATTAAACTGGGAAGGCTTAGGAGTTAAGATCGATGGCGAAAATCTCGGCAACCTTCGGTTTGCCGATGACATTGTTGTATTCAGCAACAATGCAGGCGAGTTACAACAAATGATTGAGGATCTTAACAGAGAGAGTGTAAGAGTGGGATTGAAAATTAATATGCAGAAGACAAAGATAATGATAAATACGGCAGACATGCATACGACAGACATTGCCAGCTCCTGACTACAAGTTTACCATTATCACTGAAAAGGAAGGTGTACAATCAGTGCATTTTACAAGTGGGGCACATATATATTTACTAGTGGGGCAGACATATGGAGAGGAGACTTCGAGACTGAGAAAGAAGCTTGAGAACAAGTTAAGGACCGCGCAAAGAGCGATCGGATGAAGATTGCTAGGCATAAAACGTTAAGAGACAGAAAAAGAGCGGTTTGTATCAGACAGCAAACGGGTATAGACGATATTCTAATTGACATCAAGAGAAAAAAATGAAGCGGGGCAGGTCATGTAATGCGCAGGTTAGATAACCGTTGGACCATCATGGTTACAGAAAGGGTACCAAGAGAAGGGAAACGCAATCGAGGACGACAGTAGACTAGGTGGAGCGATGAATTGAGGAAATTCGCGGGCGCTAGTTGGAATCGGTTGGCGCATGACAGGGGTAATTGGAGATCGCACGGAGGGGCCTTCGTCCTGCAGTGTGCATAAAACAGGCTGATCATGATGATGATGATGATAAGGTGTATATTTCTTTTTGTCTATTTCCAGTCTACGTAGTTCTTCACACACACACGCGTGCAACTGCCCGCTCGAGGCACATTGCGCGTAATCGCGGGCTTCTTCACGCTCGGGGAAAACACTCCTATGGAGCATGTGTTGTGCAACAGAAAGCTGTATCAGGAGTTTGTCATGTTGCTCTACAATTTTCCCATTGAGAATTTTCATCTAATTATAGCAACTGAGAAATTATAATAACACTAACCATCTAATCAGGGGGAATGCAAAAAATAATCTCAGTATCCCCAAGCGACGGCAAACAACATTACCTTGGTCCTCTCCAGGTACGTAGAATTTGCATATCATCAAGTCTGGCTCATTTTAAGTGAAAAACTCCCTACACTGCTTTGCAATTCGAATTATACTCCACGATTTTATATATGCCGATGAAGGCTATAGGGTGGGACGTCACCAAAGGTCATCTTAACTTGAGCGAACAGCCGGTATACCGATCGCGGTAAGGTCTGAGATGAACTAGAAAACAGCATGAAACATGCGATAAGGTCAGTCACTTGCAGCTTCGTCACTTAGGCGAAAAAATTAGAGAACAATAAATTAGTTGCTCGGGAAGCACGTTTACACGTTTCAAACTGAAGGCATAGCGTTTGACGATAGTTGGAAGGTTTCTTTTTTTTTTTCTCTTTTTTAAACAGTTTAGCAGCAGAAGTTATTTTTCCGGCTATTTGAAAATGATTACGCGCCTTTTCGTGCTTCGGCGTTATGCAGTTTACGTGCTGTTAATCACGAGGCAGCTGCTGACACATATTCACATTTTGCCAATCGTGCATGGTATGCAGCCTTTGTCGTGCGTAATAAGTGTCCCGGTTTTCATTACTGTTGCGTTCAATACCGTCTTGGACAGAATGTATACTACATGCTCTGTACAAAAGAAAAAACAGCCAGATTATCGATTTGGTGGTCTTTTCTTAGTAGATAACGCACAAATTATTAAAATCATTTAGTGGACATTGGACTTATTCTATCCTTATCAACACACCTAAGAGATCGTGACATGTTTTAGCTGAGAAGTAATCTTATCGATACCCCCCCCCCCCTCCCCATTTATGTGCATTCTACTGAAAGTGTGGCAAATGTATTCATTTCGAAGCATGAGAAAAGGGACATTGCAAACGGTTCTAAGCGGAAATAAATTGTAATTCTTAAAGTGATTGTTCATAACTGCAGTCACTATGCTGAGCATGTTCGTTCGGCACGGGCATATTGCATTAACACCCGAAAAATGTGCACAGTCCAGCCGGGTATCTTTGTTTCAGCAATTATTATCATAGGAATTGTTTGGGATTATCGCATTTGTTTATTATTTTGATAAGTACATTATGCGTGACATGAACCTATCTTTAAACGAAACGTACCGTTCATACTGTAACGAAATCAAACATCATAATGGTACTGATTCATATTGCCAAGTAGTATTGAGTCAGAGGTAAACCAAGTTAACTAGATACATATATGATGAGATAAAATTATATATAAAACTACAATTGAACCGTAAAAATAACTCCCTGAATAGTTTTCCCTCACATTGTTGCATTTCCTTTACGTGTGTGTCTCTGTGTCCTTGTCTTCCGTGCTGTGCTCGCGTTACCATCAATTACGAACTTGCCCAAGCCTTTGTCAGCTTTAATAGACAGGGGATTCAATTCAGTTGAATCTAATACTGCATGTCAAGTGACCGACGTGCTATTCGTTTTATCTAAGTTTTATGGACTGGCAGTACTTGGCAAGCATTAATAAACCAGATCGTGATGCTTATAGCGCGTGAAAAGACAAGGACGAAAGGAAGACGTGACACACATAGGCGCTGTCACGTCTTCCTTTCCTCCTAGTCTTTTCACGCGCTATATGCCTCACGATGTCCTACCAACAAGCACAAATCACTGCATTACAGCACTAAACCACAATATTTTTATTGCACTTAAGCTGCGGGTGTCATAGATTGCCAGGGAATTTTCGTGAACACAGCTAGAGAAGGATTGGAAGAAGATCGGGGAACTTGAAAATGTCAACGTAGGTATGCGGTCTTGTTATATGTCATACAAGGTTTTCAGAGAATCTCTCTATTAAGCATATTTTCGAAACGTTTCACCTCATAAAAAATTCAGGCAAATTGGTCCCATTTCTTGAAAAAAAAATGAAAGTCAAGCATACTGACATGGCGTTTCTTACTCATTTTTTTTTTCGCTAACTGAAAGTCCTGAACCTTGAAACCCTAGAAAAATTACCCATGTTTGAGAGCACCTTAAATAATTTACTGCGATCGCATTCATTCGAACTATAATTTCAGTTTTGTTTCCTAGGAGGTGCATATCTGTCGTGCCTTGACACAAAGTGCTCGCTTGGTATTTCGGGTGCTCATGTAGTATACCTTACTGGCGACCATGTTAGCATGCCCAAGAGGCCTCATTATCTGTAAGAAACTAAGAGACCTTATCAATACAATCAATCCATCTGCCTTCTGTTGAAGTTATGGCCAATGACCCGTTCATTTAAGGGTAAGAGAAATACATTTATATGTGTATTAAGGAAAGTAAATTACAATCTTTGGCATGATACTGTGAATACTCCAGTCACTCTTCTGAGCATATCCCTATGCGCGGGCATATTTAATTAGCAGCCAAAAAAATGCACAGACAGTCCAATAACTCTCTAATCTTGTTTCAGCAGTTGATATAGAGATCATTTGGGATAATTACAATGACGTGTCATATATCAACTTGTTTTAAAAGCAACATACTGTTTCTGTAGCACCAGCAGCAGTTGGGACTGTTTAATTGTTCATCATGCCATAAAATGAAACATTGCATAATAGTACTGATTTGTATTCACAAGCAGGCATTACTCATACTTAAAACGCATTGAGTATTGATTTCAATGGTTTGAGTAAATATATGAAGCTGCTTAATGAACATACAAAGAATACACAATTGTTACTTTTGCCTCACATTGTTGCATCTACTTATTTGCAGCATACATTTGCAGCATCTTTGGAACATATGACACGAAGGTCAAGGCCGGCCTGGCGGCTTTGCTTGCCAAGGGGAAGTAGTCTGTAAATCTATAAAGAGTCTCTTTCGATCATAGCGAAACACCTGCATTTTAAGAAAATTAATATACTGCGCAATAAGAAGAGGTAATTCAATGCCGGTGCACTTGTTTTCTTTTTTCCATTGCATGAATCAGCACTTGTGGAGTTGATTCAATTTTTTTCTGTTTATGCAATATAAAGAGAGCAGCTGGTTCATGAGCATTATTCAGCTATGGACACAAATGCATAAATACGGATAAAAAGCAACACGTGAACATACATAATATACATTCGAAAAATTTTTTCCGCCATATGTAAACAGAAATGCAAACTAACTTGTAAATAGCACATATCTAGGAGATTTCGTTCAACCGGATGCATTGCATACAGCTGTAATATTTCTTAAATGTTCTCGTGCACAAATACTCATGCAGTCTTGAATAAAGATTCACGGCTACATACATTTGAGATTTTTCGACTGCTTCCATCCGCATGCATGATTTCCTATGCACAGTTCCCTGGGTATGTTCCCATAAGCGATGCAGTACATCTTTAGAGATATTTTCAATAAACTGCTTATTAACAACCCCAGCAGCGAGTCTCTATGGATAATCGAAACATAGTTGGCGAAATGTGGTTTATATAGCTAGTATATAGCGTGTCGATTTTTGCTAGTTTAGCCAATCTGGGCAATGAAAATAAAAGATTTAAGAAGAACACGGTGCAATATATACTATTATAAAAAGACCTACAGGTAATATCTCTGACGGCTGAACACCATAAGCCTTAAATTCGGATTTTACTGCACTGTCTTTTTTTACATTATTCTTCGTTCAACAGCTTCACTGAATTTATGTTAGCTCGGACATCCTGTATCGACAATAATCGACAAATAGTGTAAGGCTATGGATTAGCTATAGACTGATCAGCAGGAATTGTCTACCGACAGTCTATTAACTTATGACCTTACCCTTTCGTAGGCTAGTCTAAAAATGTGGCAGTTTATAGACACTCTATAAACTTTCTATAGATTAATGAAAATTCATGTTTCTGGACAAATGTCTGAAGAATGTCTATAGAGAAAAGTCGATAGGAATATACAGTTCTATTTTTGTAGACTGAAGTCTATAGAATGTCTATCGACAAATGTCTATAGATAGCCTATAGTCATTTGCTTATAGACATTTTATGGACTTCGGTCTGTAAAAGTAAAACTGTATATAGCTCTATTTTTGTAGACAAGTCTGTGGAATGTTCATAGACAAATGTCTATAGATAGTCTAAAGACATTTGCTTATAGACATTTTATAGATTTGTGTCTACAAAAGTACAACTGCTGTATACAGTTCTATTTTTGTAGACTGAAATCTATGGAATGTCTATAGACAAATGTCTATAGATAGTCTACAGACATTTGCTTTTAGACATTTTATTATTTTAGATTTCAGTCTACAAAAGTAGAACTGCTGTATGAAGTTCTATTGTTTCTCTACTTTCTATTCCATCATTTTTTTTAGCTCTCGTTTTTAAGAAACCTAGAGAGGGACTAAGCCTTTGCTCTGTCAGTTGGCTTCTTTAAGTGGGAGGTGTTTCAGAAGAGATGACCAAATGAATGACAGGCTTGGAGCCTGTCATACGGCCAACTATAACGAATTTGACATGTCTTGGAGACACTTGTACTAAAATCGCAACAAACCAACATATTTTTCGATCACGTCATTTATTTGCGACTTCAACCCGCGCGGCTAAGATTACTGCTTGAACAGCCCTGGTTAATAACAGTGTACAGATATTAAAGAGATTACCGGCAAGAACGCACTGCAAGGACAACAGGCCCCATAGCGTGTTTGTTCGCGTGGGAAAAATAGTGCATGACATTACTTGTAACGTTGTGAAGAGTTCAAAAATATGTTTTAGTTAATAGGGCCCGCAAGAGGGACGGGAGAGGGGAGGGCGAAGGCGGCGGAAGTACTAAGGAATTGTACAGAAAGCGTCGTACTTACTGGAATTGGAGGATTGGAATAGATTAGCTCAACTACTCGAGGAGTGGGAATGGTCCAACTCTCAGAATTCCGACAAGTTAAAAAGAGGGGATTCACATAAACCACAACTCTGCGGAATGGAGTGGGAATAGAATCGAGCGCCCCCACTCTCTGCACCATGCCGTTACATCCAGTCCTTGGACAATTTGAGTGCAGCTCTACAACTACAAAGACGACCGCAGCACCTGGACGAAACGCATCGAAGGCCCGTCAGCTGCCGCACGATCACGCACCGCCAACGAGTAATCCTGCACGACCTAAATATATACGCAGTGCGCCGACTGGTACCCTAGGTAGGCTAGGACTCGCGAAAACTATAGTGCTTTCCCCGACTGGGCCGAGTACCAGGCCACCAAACTCCTTGCCCTGCGCACGTTGTCGTACGACGCCAGCTGGCCTCTACCTTCATGAGATCCCGATGCAACCACTGGTGCCACGCTGCTATTTTCAAAGGCCACCACTTGGTGGAGCGGCAGGGCCCGCTCAGGTCAGGACACATAGACTTCGTTCGATACACAAATGACAGTAAACTGAGCGTGTCCAACTAGCAGCAACCAGGTTCCCCAGCTAGTATTAATGACTAAGCACTATATGGGCACTTCCCCGGGAAAGATGTCCGTCCGTCTGTCTGAACGCGTGACACGATGCCCTCCATAAGTATACATGGGATCCTAAGGGAGTATATATATATATTTTTTTTGAAGATAACTTACAGGCCTCAAAGTGAGGCATTCAAAAGGGGGGCAGTACATAGAAAATACATCGAATATATGACATGTATAGAACCGTAGCAGTTTACATACTACAACCGTAAGTGCAACGGAGGGGAAGAAGAATTACTTAGTTGACGATTAACTAATAAAAATCGTAATATAATGATCAGTGCGCCCAGATGGTGAAGGCGTGGCCGAGCTGATAGTATCGCTGAAGTGGATCGTTTCAGGATGCGGCCCCAGTGAGCCTCACCTCGTGGGTAGCCTCCAAAGGCAGCTGCTGCTTGGCGTTGCCATCCCGTCCATGTCGCGGTTGCACTCTGCCTTGCAGGAGTTCAGCGCCGCCAGCCGAAGCGGCAGCGTGTCGCGCAGGTTCATGTGTGGTCTGCAGCCCAAGACCTCGAACCTGTAATCGGGCCAAGCGACTGCGCTCCAATCCTTGTCCTGGTGATTCCCACTGACGGCAGCCTCCACTCCACGCGTAATAGGCTTCTGTGAACTGCGTTGACAACACAGGCCATAATTGCACACAGCGTTTGAAACGCACTTGCCAAAGACTGCAGCTGCTTCAATAAAACGTTTCCTTTTTTTTTTTGTATAGTTTGGGCGTTTTCGGGTTAGCAATTAGTTGTGCTGCCAATCCTGTCAAGCCTACCAAAGCACTGAAAGACCAATAGTTACTGTTCGCCCTATTCTTGAATTACTTCTAGTCGACGTGAATGCCGCCAGTTTACTGGACAGTTTCTTCTTGAGGAATAGGACGCAGAATTTGCGTTTTCGCAAGGAAAAAAAAAGGAAATTGCTGCTGCTGTGGCCTTTCTTCCAAGATTCAGTGGAAGGGAGCTGAACTGTCATTTTTGCCGAGCTGCGTTTAGAATTGATTAGGCGGCATCTGCAAGAACTTTCTCTTGCTTTGCAAAGTGTATACGAACGGAGAAGTAAATATCGCATATGCTTTTTCGTTTCTTAAAATGGTAAGCACGCCCCCATTATTGAAGGAGCCTGAATGAAATCTCTTTCCACCACAACAATATCCCGCATACTCTTCTAGGGCATTCTCTTGCGACACCGCGCCGACTAAGTTTTGCACAACCCTCTTTTGGCTGTTGAAGGGTGCATTGAAATTCGTCTGCTAAGTAAATACAAAGTAAAGAATGAATGACGAAAGTACGCAATACTCGGCTGTGTTCGCTTAAACCGATCGACGACTTCTTTCTAGGTACCCAACCCGGGGACAGATAAATCGCGCTCGACGGGCGCGTGATTCCACTGACCCGTGGTTCTTCTTTCTATGAAATTTCGCGTGTATATATAGCGCAGGTCACAGCGCTCTCCACGAGAAAGGAGCGTCGCATTACCACTGCTGTGGTAATGCGACGTGAGCTTCGTGGTGTCTCCGCGCAGAGCAGGTGGATCGCCAGACCAGAGTCGGCGATTAGCGGCGGGCACGTCGTCGCGGTACGCAAGTCGCGACGTGTCATTTCACTAGTGCGTCCGATCAGCGCTCCTTGAATTGTGAGCGAACTGCAGCCCTGTCCTTGTATGTAGACATCTAGCAGTGCCGCAATTATTTTAAATGTTAGTGGGCTAAACAGGTATTGGTGTGTGCGTGCGTGCGTGGGAGCGTGTGCGTGTGTATGTATGTGTTTTGAAATAGAAGTCGAAATAATTAAGTTACGTCCAAACATCCAGGAATGACAGAAGCAGTATAACCCCCCCCCCACACACACACACACACGCACGCACGCACGCACACACAAACACACACACCTTGCGTTTCTGCCACTCGATCGATTGTATATTGACTTCAGTGCTCCGTTTCTTTATAGCTTCCGTAAAATAAAATTTCACTACACGATAGATTCTACTTTGGTAAGCGTCTATTTACGGAAAATATTACGATCAGTTGTAAACAAGTTATAATCCGATGAGGGATTGACAGTATGCGTAAATGAATAAATAAAACAGAAGTGTACTCTGAACCCAGTTCTGGGGACGTATTCTCGGGCGATCACTTTCGGCGGCGGTATAGGGGGCACGCTGGCCAAACGCGAGAAACAATCCCTCGTTGGCGCGCGTTGAATGAGTCTCACGAAATCTCACGAAAGTGACACTATCTCTGACAGTGGTCGCACGAGAATATCTCCTCTGTTTATGACTACCGAAAGGTTTGCGCCTTCAGGTCATCGCCCATTTATGTCTCTTAAGTGCAAAGCCCACAATATAGCACCGACGTCCCGGGTGCATTCGGCGCATGAGACCGGTGCAGGAGATTGACCCTGAAGGTGAAAAACTAGCGAAGCAAGTGGCACTACTCGCAAGATGAAAGAAACAATAGAAACAGGACTGGTTGTCCTTCGGCTTCACTGAAGAATGTATACATTTCTCGCGGACCGTATTTGCATCTGCAAAGAAAATCACGTCGTGCGCAAGGCTTAAGGAACGCCGTGAGGTATACCGCAGTTTGAGCTCGGCGACTAAAGAGGAGGGTTTAGCTCAGTGCCGACTTCTATTTCTCCAAACGCAGAAATGCTGTCATTAGACAACAGAGCTCAACCGATTTCAATGAAAGTTGATTGTTTTATAGGTGCCTAAATTCCGGTCGGCGCAAGCAGAATTTCGGTTTAGGGCTTACGAGCTTTTACGAGTTTTACCGAAATTGGTACGTTAAAAGATATATATAAGCACAAAGCATAAAGATTCGTAACTCTGCAGCAAAAAAAAAAGAAAGGTACCGTTGTTCTCTAAACCTGTTAGAGTATCTCTTACGGGAAAATGTAATACGCGAGTTTACAGGTTACATGAAATTGTTGCAATATTTCCAAGGGTTCTTTAAGCTTCTTACTCACACATTAGTGGTATATTTAGCACAGTATATAACTGGTCACTTTTATTGTTAGATGTTTCGAAAGGTGCAGTTTACACCATTGCGATGTTACACCATTGTCAGGCAGCGTGAGGCAGCTGTACATCGTCCTGAAGGTGGTTGAGGACTTCATCTGCCTCCGTCGCCTGGGGGTGAAGCGACCAACGGAAAAGCGTCGACACCCAAGCGCACATCAAAGTCAGAGCGCGGTAAAAGCGGTGGCATGGATGCGCCAGCTAATCATACATGCGACTGTTAAAAGAGGCATTTCAAAAAGGAACCTAACAACCATGCAGGTGCCTCAATATCACGCTGTGCTAAAATGTGAACGAAACTGTGCATTGGGTACAGTCGGCGAGGCATTTGGAATTTTCTTTTTTGTTGTTTTTGCACTTCTGTGACTAAATTATCATCGCTCTGCAACAATAGCGTATTTAATGCAACAACACGAAATACCGTTGCTGGCTTAGCGCATTGTGCGGTGTATAAGCACGAGAATCAATTGCGTTACTATACGCAAATCAATGTTTCATGCACCCTAGCTGATACACTTTACTACAGCTATACTTACTTTATAGGGCACAGTAAGAAATAACCTCAATTACGTTTTCTTAGCAGGACATAGCAAACCGTAACTGTCATTTCACAAACTGAGGATATTCGCAACGGCCCTTAGATATGGCGCAGAAAAGACCGAATTATCTTTACCTGTATATCCCCCGGTGCCCGGTGCCCTTCGATACGTCCTCCACCTGGTGCCCAGCTCCTTGCACGGTGCCTGGTGCTTGTATGGAGTTGTACTCAGACAGGTTGTCCTTGACGTCCATCTCAACGAACCGCTCGCACTCGGCCCTCGGAACCAGTCTCCGCCGTTGTGCGGCGCCGCTGCTGCAAGCGTCTTCCTCAGCCGTGTTCACCGTCTTGACCACAAGGTCGCAGTTCCTCGGGAGGACGTCCTCCATGGCCAAGTAGCCGGACATGTAGGACACGTCGGCCTTGGCTTTCTCCGGGAGTAGGACGTGCAATATGGACGAAGGCTTCTTCTGGGGTGACGACGCTTCCGAGAAGGCGGATGCGCCGCCGTGGAGGAGCCGATAAGTTCTGATGCCGCTGGGCACATCGATTCCCATGGCTGACACTAAGCCAGGTCCGTTCTTCGGAGAGATGCTCGCATATGCGCGCGCCACGGCCACCGGCGTGTTCGAAAGTGCGAGCAAGCTTTTCCTGTGCCACATGAGCCCCTCGCGCCAGCGCACGAGGGCACGA
Organism: Dermacentor andersoni; assembly: GCF_023375885.2. NCBI lineage: Eukaryota > Metazoa > Arthropoda > Arachnida > Ixodida > Ixodidae > Dermacentor > Dermacentor andersoni. Next base: position 313,054,838 of record NC_092814.1, on the reverse strand, counting down.
CCTCGGAGCCCTTCTTCTTTTTCCTTTACTCCATCTTGAGGTTTGTGTTTCGACTGGTCTCCAATATCTAATCGGTCCTTACTTTAAAACACTTTGACGATAGCAATGACTCTGGAAAATAAAATATCCCAGGGAGAGAGAGATCGAGACAATGAACACTTTTATTTACCGTGTAGTCCGTTGTATTACGGCTCCGATGCGGACCAAATGTGGAATAATGGGATTTCCAGGCAGATCAAACGGTTAGCAGGAATTCAGGATAATCTTACCTTGCTAAATTTTGATTTCTTAATTATGTCTCTATATATGTTTGTATTGATTTTTTTTAATTCCATTTTTCACAGCATGACATTTTTTGCCGTAAGTGTCAACTTCCAAATTGCCGTTATCCTTCTTTTTCTTTACCCTTAACTTTCCTTTATTCATTTCACATAAGCTCTCAATTAGTGGACAATCGCCCACTGCACGAATGCGTGAAGTGCCTACGTAAAAAAAGAAGAAAAAAAGAAAACAAGAACCAGGCGTGAATTGCCAACAAACTGCTAACATCAATCTGATTACGGTAATTGTGACATCAGAATAATTATTTCCTTTGGGCTTGCTGTAGAAAATTAAGGACTATCACCATCTACTCACTGTTGTTGCATTGGTATATGGGGTGTCCTTGGTTACGTTAGCCAAGTTTCAAGAAAAATCGATCAATCAATCAATTTATCTAACTATAAAATCTTACCAAGGTATTCAGCAACGGAGAAAGCTGGCATACAGTGGCAGCAAGTTGATAAGCGTACAGAGAGCACTTTGGTTAACAAATAACCTCCCGCATTAGAGTAAATTTACATGTAACATATACACAACTAGGCACATATTATAAACACATCTAATTATACCAGTATGAAATTGACTCTTCGCAACATATCAATAAGGAAAAAAAAAGGGTAAATATGCTGCAGAAGTACTGCGAGGTCGGGACATATGAGGAATACAAATTACTAGGAACAGAACTGTTGATAAAGCTTATACTCAGTTACTGGGAATATTTATTTAATACCGCGGCTGCTTTGAGGTACATTCTAAATTTATGTCACTCGTATAACAAGACTGGAATTCTAAACGTATCATTCGTTTTAACGTAATCAGTACGACATTCGTTGACTTTCTTTTGTTCTAGATTACGTGTGGTAGACCAGTGGAACTGATCTTTAATTGAGCCTTTAACTGGTATAAAATACGCACAATTATTTGACCTTAGAGTGTCCGATCATAGGTCCTCTACCAGCTGCAATTATTCTGCGCTAAATATCCGACTAAAGCGAGAAGATAATTTAAACAAGTTTTTACCTTTTGAATTCTGTGCCTGGCTTCACACGGGAAACCTTGTGGGGTCTTAGGGTCTCACAGGAGTACTGACCCCCCCGCGGGTTCGAGCTTAGCGAGCAACAGGGCCGCGTAAGTCGTCACCTCTAGCGCCGCTGCGCGCGAGCTCAGGCCGCAAGGGCTACCGGGCGACGCACGCAAGAACACAGTATTGACCTGAGTTAACTGATACAGTTTATTGTATCCGCCGGCACCCGACACTGCACAAACGCCCGGTCTCAAGGCGGCGGGGAACCAAAGGGGTCCCCCACCAAAGGCCGAAAATGCAGTCAGGGACGCCTATAGCACGTCGCTGCGAGAGCACAGGCTGAAGCTGGGACACGGCGCTAGGCAAAGTCTCGGCGGCTATGCTACTTGCTCTCGCGATAACCAATGGGCCAACTCGCGAGAACTCGGGCAATCTCCTTCGGCTTGGGCCTCCGATGAGTGCGGCTCGGCGTGGTACGACCTCGCGCGAGCACTAGGCACCCGTTCTTAGGCTTAGCGTCCGGACAGGATCAACACGAGGTACGCGCTCCCCGCACGGGCAAAGGCACCGTGCGTGAGCTCAGTCCTAGTCACAAAGGTGTCGGCGGACGAGAGGAAGCATGTACGTACCCGGCGCAGTCCCGAGAGAGAACAGGCACGCTAACGCCACGAGAGTAGCCGCCAGGGGCCGTTTCGTGACGTCGAAGCTCCGCCCTGCTCCGCCCTCACCACGAACCATCGCTAGTGGAGCGCCACCGCTGACAACTGGTTCGGAGCGAGTGAAGAAGTGAGGCGTAGGGATTGCAGAACTAAACTTAATCTTTCTAGTGTCTACGAGAGCTGCAATGGCAGCGGTTGAGCCAGCACAGGAATTATGGGAAGTACATGGATTTGCCTAAACTTTTGGCTTCAAACGGCTTGGTGACTTTGTAAACTCGTAGTTTTCAAGAAAACACTGCGTAATAAATAATTAAGTAAATATTATTAAAATTGTCCAGTGGCAGAATTCGAACACAGGACCTCTAGCACAGACTCCCGTTATTGAAAGCATTACGCCACGGACGCATGTATTGTCAAGCAACATATAAATACCTTATGAATTTATCGCGGGGCAGCCAGTGCCTTGGGACACTTGGTGCGTTTCGATTTGGCCACCTCGCCAAGCTTAACCGTTGCAATTAGCAGCGGTTTTGCTTGTTGGCGGCGACTCTTGCACTTAAAAAAGTTTAGATTGCTGTGAAATTTACAATCAAGGCATGCAAAGCGCAAAAACGAATCAACAAGAACGTCTGAATCCACAAGCACGAAGATCAGACAAATCCATGTACTTCCCGTCACTGCCATGGTGGCTCAACGATTGCAGTGGCAGAGTTCCCTCTAATATATTGTAGGAAACTCTATGCTCGAATAACCTCGGGCACGCGGGTCTGCTGCTACTCTCTTCTTCGGCGCTCTGTGCATGCGTCATTCCTCCTCCGCTGACGTTCCTTCCATCGTTGAGCCAGCAACGGGCGTGGATCAATTCTTATGACGATTGTTTGTTTCACCTGGTGTACCATCTTCCCCTTAAAAAATGACGAAACCTACTTTCGGAACGTCCCTAGAAACTGCAGAAAGTAACAGAATACTAACACTTCGGGTCCACATAACGCCGAATTCAGTCTGTACAATACATATAGTTGGTAAAGCTAACAAAAGACTAGGCCAGATTAGACGAATGCTTAAATACACAACGCCAGAAACAAAGCTATCATGTTACGAATTGCTAAGAGCGATAGCTCAAAGCCCCTGCGAGGCCTGGGACCTACACACACAGACGTTTATCGCACAACTGGAACAGGCTCAACGGCGCGCGTTTCATTTCCTCTTCTTACAGTAGAAAATACTCAGTATGTTCACTCTACCAGATATCAAACTTATCCTTTCCTGATTAGAGAATAAATAACAACATGGTTACTCTCTTTCACAGTATAGTGGGCGACCATGTGTTAATTGAGAAAAATAAGATACATGCGCGAGACAACGCTGTATGTTACACGAAACAACCATAATACACATGTAGAGCAAAAATGGTTCACAAACTGGTTTCAGTAATCGTTTTCCTTTAAAATAGCCCGAAGCTGTAACAACTAGGCTACCAGCAAACGTTGTGGATATATAAAAACCATGAGGAGCTATCTTCCATCATACTCGATTGTTTTAGTACTGCATTCTATTATTTTCTAGCACTGCATTATGGCGTTGTACTGTACTGGTATTGCACCAAGTGTATTACTTGATATTGTTTGATTTGCGTATTACCGATCCTATTTTGTACCTAGCTACGTTTGACGACAGTATGTGTAAAGCAACGATAAAGTTTCATTTACGGCAACGGTTTAGCTGAACTTCCTTGGCTCTGAGTGATGGCTTATGCCTCCCTCGTTCGCCGCGTTCCGAAGCGGCAACTTTGATCGCAAGGTATTGTTCTTAGCATTGCCCAGTTGATTGGTCTGGAAGTTTCCAGAGTGGTAGACCATACTTACGGGGCCGGGTGATGGAACTTTTGAGGCATATAAGCGTAATGACTTATTGCGATGCCTCTCCTTATCAAAACACTGTGACGATAATGGCGGAATTTCTGCGAGCACCATAATCGTGGCTGTGAAATTCGCGAGAAGTGTCAAGAACAGCTCCCACTGAGTAAAAACCACTTGACTGCTACTCGTTCACTCCGTAATGGTAGGCTGACAGAAAACGGCGCCAGCGACCAGGAACACTACAGTGCATACCTGCACTCGATCTTTTTTGTTGAGATAACATTCAGGCCCTAATCGGTCAATATTCTAGGTTCCCGCCATAACGAGCAGACCACAGGTGTCTCTCATAACTATGGCAGAGGTGAACACACTTCTCTGCGTATACGAAGATGTGTCCGTGTCCTGCTGCACTTATTCCAAAGAATTTCCGAAACAAAGTTTGACAGGACTTCTTAGCGAGAAGTGCAATAGGTCTTAGTGCAATTCCAAGTGAACTTTATCCTAGTGTGAGCAAGATTTCATTTGAGTAGGCCAGAGCCGAGTGGTTTTACAATACTCTTCGTCTGGCCTGGCACGCATGTGATTACGTGGTGTTGTCCACATCACGTTGTAGCCTCTGAAATGATTGCGCTCTCGTTGCTGGTGTTCCCAGGGATAATATTGAAAATAAGAGGAACAGTAAGAAGGAAATGACATTTTCCCAACTTTTTTTCTTGCCCCTTATCGCCGCGCATTAAATGCGTGTTCACGGAATCTTTCTCAGAAACGCCACTTCAAGTACAATAAAGTTTATTTCAAGCACATAGAACAATAAAACATTCACACGAATAAATTGCGAAAATCCAAAAAAATTCAAACGATAAACACAGGCGCCGAAAGAGAGCGGGCCCCCCGTTTCGCTGCACGATCGTCCCGAGTTCAGCGTCGCCGAGACTAGCTCGCAGCGGTAGCCGCGAGCGTGCTCGACAAGCCTCGGCCGACGAGACCAGCAGCTCAGCGTGGCGGGCTGTACAACCCGCCTCCACGCGTCTAGTGAAGAGTCGGGTGTTGCCCGTCACGTTGACAGCAGCGAGCGCACCGTCTGCTCCTCAGCTACCGACAATACAGGATGGGAAGCAGCACGAGCGCCCGGAGGACCTGCTGCTGTTCCGCAGCGACAGCCAGGACGCGGTGCTGCCGAGATGACGGCCGGCACAAGCGCGATGCTGCACGAACTGACGGCCGCCTCCGGTCGACATCGGGCTGCGTCCCGCGCCTACACCACCGTACGGCCAGCAAGCCTGGACCGGGGCAACCTGCCGGAAGAAGAGGATATGTGCGATTGTGTGCGACTGAGCCACGAAGAGAATCAATACAGCTGAGTGCATCTTAATGAATCTCAATAAATATCATAATAAACTTAACACGTCTTAATAGATACGTACCTGCTCTGATATTTTTCTACTGTTTACCTTTATTTACTCAACGTATTGTCAATTGTATTTTTCACTTCCCTGACTGTATTTCTGGCGTATATTTTTGCATTTTTGTTCAAATCATTAAAGTTCACACGTCTTTATGCTCTTATGCCCCCCTTCTGTAATGCCTTCGGGCCTTTAAGGAGAAATAGATGAGATGAAATGAAATGTGTACCATGCGGCCCACGCAAGAAATAAAATATTTTGTATAGCAGACTGAACGCGCTATCGGGCAGTGTAGGGATATTTGAGGTTTCGGGCATGTCTGAAGCTCCTAATAATGGTGTTTCTGTACGGATAATTTAGTATGCTGCGGAGGAAACTATAGTAATTTCATATTCCTTATATTGAAGAATGAACGGAACATTTATCTGTCTCTTCTAGGCAAGAAGGCCTAACCGCAGTCACATGACGTTAGAACATTATCGAAGTTTTTCCCAAAGTGATGCGCTACGATGTCACGAGGACCAAGGTGATTTTAGATGTTTGTTCAAGGAATAAGAGCCAGGAGAAGTGTATGCAGAGAAATCTAATACGCATGTGTAGATACATCAAGGGCTTTCACACCTCTGTGTCAGAGTGGTACATACGCAGTGCCCCTACAACAGGGTAGGCCGAACGTGACAAATTCAAGAAATTCACAGAAGCCGCTAAACGTCCCGCGCTGTTACATTAAATGATATTTGTGATGCCTATGAACAGAATGATATGTGAAGGTAATATACATTACTTATTCCGTATTTACACGCAATAATAGTGCGTTGGTCGAATTTCCATGGTATAGATTGCGTTCCAGCTAACGTTATCCGAATTGGTAAAAAAGAAAAGCGGTTACAATATAGAATATCAGCTCCCACAGCGTTCGGTATTAAGTCCTCTTCAGCCACCGGGACAGCATTGTTAAGTAATTACTTAGTGGGCCAGAGAAGGTCAGATAAAAAAGATAATTTTTAAACTAAGAATATGTCTTTCGACGAGGAACCCTTTGTTAAGTCATTCACAGAGTTCATTGAATCTTTTTCAGCCCGATATGTCCTGCGTAATGATTTTTTCCAGCACTTTCCCTGTAACAAGAAAAATGCGAAAAAATGTCGTGGTTTTAGGCTCTCACGCTCCGCGACGCATGAGCTCCCAAAAACTAGTAGAATAAACCAACTCCCCTCATTCAATGATTCGGCAAGCACCAGGTCATGGAGAAGTGGAACACCGGAGTTGGAATGATTCTGGAACTATTCCACACATTTTCCAACAATCGGTATGGAATGTAAGCGGAATGACGGACCAGTCGGCATGGTGGAATGGCAGTGGAATGGGAGCCCGAGATTGCGCAATGTAGTTGGAGTGGAATGGGCACGTAGTCCTGGAACGGTAAGTGTCTATTTTAAAATGAGACTACAAGACCACAAAGCTTGCCAATTAGACTAAAGTAGACTTGGTAAATTCATTACACTCCTCAATTTTTACTCAATATCGGCTCTTTTAGTATCCACGTATAGGTGACTACCTCTGCCGCGGTAATTATAATGAACACAGTAGTCTACGCTTTCGAAAATCCGGAAGCATTTCTGCATTCCAATGTTATACTGCATTGAAAGAAGACAACAGCTTGGCCTGTACGACACAAGGATTGCGGCCAAAAATATACGGTCATAGAGGTGTGGTGAAAAAAATGGAGTTCGTAAATGCTCAATGAAAGATATTCAAAAATCGTGAATTTTATTCAGAAAGCACATGAACCTTGCTTGTATCGCAACGTAGAGCGCTGCGCGGGTCGTCTTTTACGCTCCCTACTGGGCCCAGACTGGGCCCAATAGATTCAGGCCCTGTCTGGCCTGGGCCAACACGGTTCGGTTCAACCAGTTAACCCTTGAGCCTATCCGAAGCATGGTTAAGTTCTCAGTTATTTTGAAGATACTAAACGCACACAGATTTGCAAGAGGTTGATTTCACTGGATCGCTGTACACTGTAGTTGCTGTTTTAATAAATAAATAATAGAGGTGGGAAAATATCAAAGGAGCACAACAGGAACATGACAAAGGTAGGACAAGGACAATTGGTGTTACACTGTCGTGATTGTCGGTGTGCTCCGTGTTTTGACAACACTGCAGTCTTGTTGAGAGACAAAGATCGTTGCACGCGTGAGAATGTTGAAGCTACAGTAATGAATAGCGATGATTAGTAGTGCGTCAGGTCATCGCCTCTTTTGTTATTTGCGAAATAAAAAACTTTTCTTGAAGGGAGCTGGTAACAAGCGCTCAGTAACGCACACGCCTTGGTACGATCAATTGATTCATTATGTTCTTTTTCTTTTTTGTCTATTTTGCAGTATATATTCAGAGCATCTGGCATTAAGCGTTAGTTGGAAGTTAGCGCATTGTCATGAACGCGCTGCGGCCCTCAGCCGCAAAGGCTTCCCCGGTGATGCTTCACCGCTAGACTCCAAGCACAGCTTCTTGAGAAGGTGCTTCGCCGCCGAGCTGCAGGCATGTCGGAACGCGCAGTGCTCTCTCCCTTGTTGGCACCCTTCTCGGACAGACTGCACGCGCCCGGTAGTGCAGAGCTGTAACCTCCTCCTCCGGTGGATATAAAAGGCCGGCGCCTCTGGCGTTCCGTGCCTTTTCGTCATCGTACTTCGTCATCGTTAAGAAGTAAACACATTATTCCTTGTCTACCTCTTGCCTCGTCACTGTCGGGATCTCCTTCAGCCCATACCTTTGACCCTCGTGTCATGCTGCCCATGCGAGCCTGGCGCCTCTCATAACCGCCTGTTCCGTTCGTGCCTCTGTCTGCTGCTTTGGAAGTTCTGCGCTAGAACTTGTATGCTTGTATGCTAGAACTTTGTATGCTTGTATCTAACGGTTTTCTCGCATGCCTGGGTCACTGTGTAATCCATGGCTGAATGGTTATACCATCGGGCTGATATGCTTGGGGAACTGGTTTCGAAACGAACCGTCTGACAAACTTGACTCACTGAGCATGTGGGAATGTTGTAGATATGTATGTGCCGCTCTTCGATGAAACTCTTTGGCGCCGACATGGAGCACTAGCTATGTGCCAGTAAGTGCGTGCCGCTAATCAATGAACAGTATTTGAAGCCAACTTGTGTAAGCTCGGTATGTGGCACTCGTTACGACGGTGGCAATACGTTGTTTTGCTGTATTGATTCAATGCTGAACCCATTACCGTCGATAGTCATCGCGAGGTGGGTTCTGCCGATTTTTTAGATGCAATTCGCATTATTAGGACATTTCACGCATTTTGCCGGGAATATCTGTCTATCTGGCTGCCTGTCTGCCTGCGTATCTAACCGTTTTCCCGCCAACTTGGGTCGCTGGGTAGTTCATGGTCTACTGGTTAGAGCATCGCACCGCTGTGGTGAGGGAACCGCGTTCGAAAGCAATAGTCATGGGTATATGATATTGTACATGTGCCACTCATCAGTTAGCCCGTTTCACGCCAATTTGTGTTATTGGGGATGTGCCATTAGTTATGTGCAGCTCTTCAATGAACCTTGTTCACCTCAACTTGGATTACTGGGGTCGTGAAACTAGCCATGTGCCACACATCAGTGAACATCATTGATGGCAATTTGGGTAATTGGGTGTGTGCAAGTGGGTACATACCGCTGTTCAATGAACCTCTTAACCACAAACTTGGTAATTTGGTGTATATCACTGAATGCGCCAGAAGGTATGTGTCGCTATTCAATAAACCTTTTTCACGGCCAACATGGGTTACCGAGTATGCTCCGCTTTTCAATGAACATATTTTATGCCGACTTGGGTCACTAGCTATCTGTAACTGGGTGTGTGCCGACCACCAATGAATCTCTGTGACGCCAACTTGGTTCACTGAGTATGTGCCATGTCGCTGCGTAGATACTCTGCCATTCAACGACAAAAGTCATAAATTTCTCCGATGGTGGGTGGAGTAAGTATTTAGAATATCTTGTCTGAATTTTAATACAAACGTGCGCCACACGAGAAATGCGTTGCGGTGGCGCTAGATGGCTTAGTGTGTCGAGAGCGAAGCGCGAGAGAGGAGCCCGGCTGCATACATGCTTCACACATGATGCATCTCTGCGGTGGCCGTACCGTGTATTGCTACATTGCTTCATTGCCAATCGCATTAACCTCGACATTAATCGTGACATGTGTTCTGCCACAATAACTCTAGCCTACACCGCCGGCGCGTCTCAAAAATGGGCAGCTGACCCACGCTATCAGGGCATATAGTTGGCGTGGTGACCAATGGTACCATTTTCCCAGTGATCGAAGAGTACCGTTAATGTACAATAATCGATGCAGTGCACCGCTGCCATGTCTTGGCCTGCCCCTTAAAAAAATGAGTTTAGACTGTCTATAGAAAGTCCATAGAATTTTTATAGACGACCTTCCCTTTCCATAGATTTGGTCTTTTGTTGATACAATGTCTATAGACTGTCTATAGACGAAAGTTCATAAGGTTTCTATTTCTTTTTTCTACTCACATTCTATAGACGGTCTATAGAAAAAAGTCGATAAGATGTTAGTTTCTTTTTGTCTTTGTCTCCTCTATAGACCGTCTATAGACGAAAATTAAGTCAATACAGTCTGTTTATTTTTCTAATATTTGTCTATAGACTGTCTATAGACGAAAGTCGATAAGATGGCTATTTATTTTTGTCTACTCGCATTCTATAGACGGTCTATAGAAAAAAGTCGATAAGATGTTTGTTTCTTTTTGTCTGTGTCCCCTGTATAGACTGTCTATAGACGAAAGTCAATACAGTCACTATTTACTTTTGTCCATCATTTATCTATAGACTGCCTCTAGACGAAAGTCCAAATGCTTTCTATTTCTTATTGTCTGCTGGCATTCTACACACGGTCTATAGAAAAAAGTAGATAAGACGTTTCTTTTTGTCTATGTCCGCTCTTTAGACTGTCTATAGACGAAAGTCAATACAGCCTCTTTTTACTTTTGTCCATTGTTTGCCTATAGAATGTCTATCGACGAGAGCGATAAGGTTTCTATTTCTTTTTGTCTACTCGAATTCTAAAGATGGTCTCTAAATAGAAGTCGATAAGATGTTTTTTTCGTTTTGTCTACTTTCGCCGAATAGATTACCTCTAGACAAAATTCGATACAGTCACCATTTATCGTTATTGGTTCCTTGTCTATAGACTGTCTATAGACGAGAGTGGATAAGGTGTTGATTACTTTTGTCTACTCCCGGTTTATAGATTGTCTATAGACAAAAGTTGATAAGGATGAGGTTTTTTTTCTACGATGGTGAGCTTGAAATTCACCTCCTCCAGTACGCAACATCTGCACGCTTGCGGTGACGCCAGTCATCGGCAAAAGGTGCCGAGAGCGAGTTGGGCTATACTAATCTAGGTACAACCAAATTAGGGAGGGCCACTAAGCTTCAACAAGACATTGCCTCACCAGAACAGGAATTGGCCTTCCTGGTGCAGTATTCGGCCACCCCCTCCCACATGGCTCACCCAATTACCCAATGGCCCTCAGTCCTCAGCATCTGCGGAGCACCTGACGAAGGCGGCGGTCAGACCTGTAACGTAGCAGAAGGTGCTAAGAATATCTGGGTCCGGCAGGCTGCCAATGGAAACTGACCCTTTCAACGTTTAACACCGGAACCCTCTCGAGTGAGGCTAGCTTAGCAGGACTCTTTCAGGAACTATCAGACATTGTTTGGGATAACATCGGGCTTAGTGAGATTCGGAGAAGTGGTGAGGCTTATACATTGGTGAATACCGCACATGTCCTCTGCTATAGAGATCTCCTAGATAAGAAGAACTACGGGGTAGGTTTCGTAATCCATAAGCACATAGCGGGCAACATTGACGAATTCTACAGCAATAATGAGAGGGCAGCTGTAGTCGTAATCAAACTTAATAAGAGGTATAGATTAAAGGTAGTACAAGCCTACGCTCCAACATCCAGTCACGATGATGAGGAAGTAGATCAGTTTTATGATGATGTTGAATTAGCGATGAGAAAAGTGCAAACTCAGTATAGTGTAGCAATGGGCGACTTCAATGCGAAAGTGGGGAAAAAGCAGGCTGGTGAACAAGCAATTGGCAAGTACGTCGTCGATTCTAGGAACGCTAGAGGAGAGATGCTGGTAGAGTTCGCAGAAAGGTGTAAGCTGCGAATAATGAACACCTTTTTCAGGAAGCGTAACGACAGAAAGTGGACATGGAAGAGCCCTAATGGGAAACAAGAAATGAAATTGACTTCATACTTTCTGCTGATCCCAGCATAGTTTAGGATGTAGAAGTTATAGGTAGGGTAAAGTGCAGTGATCATAGGTTAGTGAGGGCTAGGATTCACCTCAATTTGAAAACAGAGAGAGCAAAATTGGTCAAGAAGAAAAAGGTCAACGTAGAGACAGTAAGAGTAAAAGCAGACAAATTCAGGCTGGTACTTGCAAACAAATATGCAGCCTTAGAACAGAGAGATGGTGATGACATTGAGCTAATGAATGAAACCGTAACTAGGTTGGCTTCAGAGGCAGCAATTGAACTGGGAGGCAAGGCACCATGGTAACTAGTAGGCAAACTCTCCCAAGTAATAAAGGACATAATAAAGAACCGACAAAAAATAAAAGTGTCCAACTCAAGAGATAAGATAAAATTCACGGAACTGTCAAAACTGATCAACAAGGCGAAAATAAGTGATATTCGAAACTATAACGTGAGAAAGACTGAAGAAGCCGTAAAAAATGAACGCAGCCTGAAATCAGTGAGAAAGAAACTTGGCATAGGACAAACCAAGATGTATGCACTGAAAGATAATCAGCGTAATATCATCGGCAGTCTCGAAGATATAGTAAAATAAGTGGAAGAATTCTATACAGACCTGTACAATACCCAGAGGAGCCACGATAACTCCATTCGAAGCAGTAATGGACGGGTTGCAGAGACTCCTCCTGTAACTAGCGATGAGGTCACAAGGGCCTTGCAAGAGAGGAAATGGGGAAAAGCGGCAGGATAAGATGGAATAACAGTCAATTTAATCAAACATGGAGGAAACAATGTTTGAAAAACTGGCGGCTCTCTGGACGAAGTGTCTAACGAGTTCAAGGGTCCAAGAACACTGGAAGAATGCAAACATTATACTAATCAACAAAAAGGGAGACGTTAAAGAATTTAAAAATTGTGGGCCCATTAGCTTACTTGCACTATTATATGAAATATTCACCAAGACAATTTGCAATAGAATACGGGGAACATTGGACTTTAGCCAACCAATGTTACAGGCTGGCTTCAGGAAGGGAGACTACAATGGATCATATGGCTTTCATAGATTACTAAATGGCGTTTGATTCAGTAGAGGTGCCAGCAGTCAGAGACATGACGTAATCAATGAGTACATGCCGCTCACGTAAATTTCTTGGAAGATATCTAAAGAGATTCCACAGCTACCTTAATTCTACACTAGGAAAGCAGGAAGATACCTATAAAGAAAGGGGTCAGACAGGGAGACAAAATCTCTCCAATGCTATTCACTGCGTGCTTGGAAGAAGTATTCAAGCTATTAAATTGGGAAGGCTTAGGAGTAAAGATTGATAGCGAAAATCTCACCAACCTTCGGTTATCCGATGACATATTGTTCTATTCAGCAACAATGCAGGCGAGTTACAACAAATGATTGAGGACCTTTATAGAGAGAGTGTAAGAGTGGGATCGAAAATTAATATGCAGAAGACAAAGGTAACGATAAATACAGCAGACATGCATACGGAAGACATTGCGAGCTCCTGACTGCAAGCTTATCATTATCACTGAAAAGGAAGGTGTTCAATCAGTGCATTTTACAAGTGGGGCACATATATATTTACTAGTGGGGCAGACATATGGAGCAGAGACTTGGAGACAGAGAAAGAAGCTTGAGAAGAAGTTAAGGACCGCGCAAAGAGCGATGAGATGAAGATTGCTAGGCATATAACGTTAAGAGACAGAAAGAGAGCGGTTTGTATCAGACAGCAAACGGGTATAGACGATATTCTAATTGACATCAAGAGAAAAAAAATGAGCTGGGCAGGTCATGTAATGCGCAGGTTACATAACCGTTGGACCATCATAGTTACAGAATGGGTACCAAGGGAAGGGAAACGCAATCGAGGACGACAGAATACTAGATAGAGCGATGAAATGAGGAAATTCGCGGGCGCTAGTTGGAATCCGTTGGCGCATGACAGGGGTAATTGGAGATTGCACGGAGAGGCCTTCGTCCTGCAGTGGACATAAAACAGGCTGATCATGATGATGATGATAAGGTGTAATTTCTTTTGTCTATTCCCAGTCTACGTAGTTCTTCACACACACACGCGCGCCTAACTGCCCGCTCGAGGGACATTGCGCGTAATCGCGGGCTTCTTCACGCTCGGGAAAAACACTTCTATGGAGCACGTGTTGAGCAACAGAAAGCTGTATCGCGAGTTTGTCATATTGCTCTACAATTTTCCCATTGAGAATTTTCATCTAATTACAGCAATTGTGAAATTATGATAACACTAACCATCTAATCAGGGGGAATGCAAAAAATAATCTCAGTATCCCCAAGCGACGGCAAACAACATTACCTTGGTCCTCTCCAGCTACGTAGCATTTGCATATCATCAAGTCTGGCTAAACTTAAGTGAAAAACTCCGTATACTTTTTTGCAATTCGAATTATTCTTTACGGGTTTCTATATGCCGATGAAGGCTATAGGGTGGGACGTCACCAAAGGTCATCTTAACTTGAGCGAACAGCCGGTATACCGATTGTGGTAAGGTGTGAGATGAAATAGAAAACAGCATGAAACATGCGATAAGCTCAGTCACTGGCAGCTTCGTGACGTAGCCAAAAAAATTAGAGTACAATAAATTAGTTGCTCGGGAAGCAGCTTTACACGTTTCAAACTGAAGGCATTGCGTTTGACGATAGTTGGAAGATTTCTTTTTTTTTCTCTCTCTTTTTTAAACAGTTTAGCAGGAGAAGTTATTTTTCCTGCTATTTGAAAATGATTACGCGCCTTTTCATGCTTACGCGTTATGCAGTTTACGTGCTGTTAATCACCAGGCAGCTGCTGACACAGATTCACATTTTGCCAATCGTGCATGGTATGCAGCCTTTGTCGTGCGTAATAAGTGTCCCGGTTTTCATTACTGTTGCGTTCAGTACCGTCTTGGACAGAATGTATACTACATGCTCTGTACAAAAAAATAAAACAGCCAGATTATCCATTTGGTGGTCTTTTCTTAGTAGATAACGCACAAATTATTACAACCATTTAGTGGACATTGGACTTATTCTATCCTTATCAACACACCTAAGAGATCGTAATTGTTTTAGCTGCGCAGTAATCTTATCAATACCCCCCCCCCCCCCCCCCATTTATGTGCATTCTACTGAAAGTGTGGCAAGTGTATTCATTTCGAAGCATGAGAAAAGGCACATTGAAAACTGTTCTAAGCTGAAATAAATTGCAATTCTTAACGTGATTGTTCATAACTGCAGTCACTATGCTGAGCATGTTCGTTCGGCACGGGCATATTGCATTAACACCCGAAAAATGTGCACAGTCCAGCCGGGTATCTTTGTTTCAGCACTTATTATCATAGGAATCGTTTGGGATTATCGCACTTGCTTATTATTTTGATAAGTACAATATGCGTGACATGAACCTATCTTGAAACGAAACGTACCGTTCATGCTGCAACGAAATCAAACATCATAATGGTACTGATTCATATTGCGAAGTAGTATTTAGTCGAGTTAAACCAAGTTAACTAAATACATAAATGATGAGATAAAATTATATTAAAACTACAATTGAACCGTAAAAATAACTCCTTGAATAGTTTTCCCTCACATTGTTGCATTTCCTTTACGTGTGTGTCTCTGTGTCCTTGTCTTCCGCGCTGTGCTCGCGTTACCATCAATTACGAACTTGCCCAAGCCTTTGTCAGCTTTAATAGACAGGGGATTCAATTCAGTTGAATCTAATACTGCATGTCAAGTGACCGACGTGCTATTCGTTTTATCTAAGTTTTATGGACTGGCAGTACTTGGCAAGCATTAATAAACCAGATCGTGATGCTTATAGCGCGTGAAAAGACAAGGACGAAAGGAAGACGTGACACACATAGGCGCTGTCACGTCTTCCTTTCCTCCTAGTCTTTTCACGCGCTATATGCCTCACGATGTCATACGAACAAGCCCAAATCACTGCATTACAGCACTAAACCACAATATTTTTATTGCACTTAAGCTGCGGGTGTCATAGATTGCCAGGGAATTTTCGTAAACACAGCTAGGGAAGGATTGGAAGAAGATCGGGGAACTTGAAAATGTCAACATAGGTATGCTGTCTTGTTATATGTCATACAAGGTTTTCAGAGAATCTCTCTAGTAAGCATATTTTCGAAACGTTTCACCTCATAAAAAATTTAGGCAAATTGGTCCCATTTCTTGAAAAAAAAAATGAAAGTCAAGCATACTGACATGGCATTTCTTACTCATTTTTTTTTTCGCTAACTAAAAGTCCTGAACCTCTAAACCATAGAAACATTACCCATGTTTGAGAGCACCTTAAATAATTTACTGCGATCGCATTCATTCGAACTATAATTTCAGTTTTGTTTCCGAGGAGGTGCATATCTGTCGTGCCTTGACACAAAGTGCTCGCTTGGTATTTCGGGTGCTCATGTAGTATACCTTACTGGCGACCATGTTAGCATGCCCAAGAGGCCTCATTATCTGTAAGAAACTAAGAGACCTTATCAATACAATCAATCCATCTGCCTTCTGTTGAAGTTATGGCCAATGACCCGTTCATTTAAGAGTATGAGAAATACATTTATATGTGTATTAAGGAAAGTAAATTACAATCTTTGGCATGATACTGTGAATACTCCAGTCACTCTTCTGAGCATATCCCTATGCGCGGGCACATTTAATTAGCAGCCAAAAAAATGCACAGACAGTCCAATAACTCTCTAATCTTGTTTCAGCAATTGATATAGAGATCATTTGGGATAATTACAATGACGTGTCATATATCAACTTGTTTTAAAAGAAACATACTGTTTCTGTAGCACCAGCAGCAGTTGGGACTGTTTAATTGTTCATCATGCCATAAAATGAAACATTGTATAATAGTACTGATTTGTATTCACAAGCAGCCATTACTCATACTTAAAACGCATTGAGTATTGATTTCAATGGTTTGAGTAAATATATGAAGCTGCTTAATGAACATACAAAGAATACACAATTGTTATTTTTGCCTCACATTGTTGCATCTACTTATTTGCAGCATACACTTGCAGTATCTTTGGAACATATGACACGAAGGTCAAGGCCGGCCTGGCCGCTTTGCTTGCCAAGGGGAAGTAATCTGTAAATCTGTAAAGAGTCTCTTGCGATCGTAGCGAAACACCTCCATTTTAGGAAAATTAATATACCCCGCAAAAAGAAGAGGTAATTCAATGCCGGTGCACTTGATTTCTTTTTTGCATTGCATGATTCAGCGCTAGTAGATTCGCTTAAATTTTTTTTTGTTTATGCAACATAAGAGAGTGCAGCTGGTTTAGGAGCACTATTAAGCCATCCACATCAATGGGTAAGTGCAGATGAGAAGCAACACGTGAACATACATAATATACATTCAAAAAGTTTTGTCGCCATATGTAAACAGAAATGTAAACTAACTTTTAGATAGCAGATAGCTGGCAGATTTCGTTCAACCGGATGCATTGCATGCAACTTTAATATTTGTTAAATGTGCTCGCGCACAAATACTCCTGCAGTCTTCCATAGAGATTCACGGCTACATGCATTTGAGATTTTTCGACTGCTTCCATCCGCATGCATGATTTTCTATGTACAGTTCCCTGGGTATGTTCCCATACGCATGCTGGATGCAGTACCTATTTCTAGGCATTTCCAATCGACTGCTCAATAACAACCCCCGCAGCGAGTGCTTATATATAATCAAAACGTATTTGGTAAAATGCATGGTTTATATAGCTAGTATATAGGGTGTCGATCCCAGCTATTTTAGCCAATCTGGGCAATGAAGATACAAGAATTTAAAAGAACACGGTGCAAGATATACTATTATAACAAGATCTACAGGTCATTTCTCTGACGGCTGAACACCATAAGTCTTAAATTAGAATCTTACTTCACCGACCTTTTTTTACATTATTCTTCGTTGAACAACTTCACTGAATTTATGTTAGCTTGGACACCCGGTATTAACAATAATCGACAAATATTGTGAGGCTAAAGTCTATGGATTAGCTATAGACTGATCCGCAAGAATTGTCTACAGACAGTCTATGGAGTTATGGCCTTACGCTTTTTGTAGAATAATCTATAAAATGTGGGAGTCTATAGACACTCTATAAACTCTCTATAGAAAAATGAAAATTCATGTTTGCAGACAAATGTCTGCAGAATGTCTATAGAGAAAAGTATATAGGAATATACAGTTCTACTTTTGTAGGCTGAAATCTATAGAATGTCTATTGACATATGTCTATAGATAGCCTATAGTCATTTGCTTATAGACATTTTATAGACTTCGGTCTGTAAAAGTAAAACTGTATATAGCTCTATTTTTGTAGACAAGTCTGTGGAATGTCTATAGACAAATGTCTATAGATAGTCTACAGACATTTGCTTATAGACATTTTATTATTTTAGATTTCAGTCTACAAAAGTAGAACTGCTGTATGGAGTTCTATTTTTTCTCTACTTTCTATTCTATCATTTTCTTTAGCTCTTGTTTTTAAGAAACCTAGAGAGTGACTAAGCCTTTGCTCTGTCGGTTGGCTTCTTTTTTTTTAAGTGGGAGGTGTTTCAGAAGAGATGACCAAATAAATGACAGGCTTGGAGCCTGTCATACGGCCAACTATAACGAATTTGACATGTCTTGGAGACACTTGTACTAAAATCGCAACAAACCAACATATTTTTCGATCACGTCATTTATTTGCGACTTCAACCCGCGCGGCTAAGATTACTGCTTTAACAGCCCTGGTTAATAACAGTGTACAGATATTAAAGAGATTACCGGCAAGAACACACTGCAAGGACAACAGGCCCCATAGCGTGTTTGTTCGCGTGGGAAAAACAGTGCATGACATTACTTGTAACGTCGTGAAGAGTTCAAAAATATGTTTTAATTAATAGGGCCCGCAAGAGGGACGGGGGAGGGGAGGGGGAAGGCGGCGGAAGTACTAAGGAATTGTACAGAAAGCGTCGTACTTACTGGAATTGGAGGATTGGAATAGATTAGTTCAACTACTCGAGGAGTGGGAATGGTCCAACTCTCAGAATTCCGACAATTCACATAAACCACAACTCTGCGGAATGGAGTGGGAATAGAATCGAGCGCCCCCACTCTCTGCACCATGCCGTTACATCCAGTCCTTGGACAATTTGAGTGCAGCTCTACAACTTCAAAGACGACCGCAGCACCTGGACGAAACGCATCGAAGGCCCGTCAGCTGCCGCACGATCACGCACCGCCAACGAGTATTCCTGCACGACCTAAATATGTACGCAGTGCGCCGACTGGTAGCCTAGGTAGGCTAGGACTCGCGAAAACTATAGTGCTTTCCCCGACTGGGCCGAGTACCAGGCCAACAAACTCCTTGCCCTGCGCACGTTGTCGTACGACGCCAGCTGGGGTCTACCTTCATGAGATCCCGATGCAACCACTGGTGCCACGCTGCTATTTTCAAACGCCACCACTTGGTGGAGCGGCAGGGCCCACTCAGGTCAAGACACATAGGCTTCGTTCGATACACAAATGACAGTAAACTGAGCGTGTCCAACCAGCAGCAACCAGGTTCCCCAGCTAGTATTAATGACTAAGCACTGTATGGGCACATCCCCAGGAAAGATGTCCGTCCGTCTGTCTGAACGCGTGACACGATGCCCTCCATAAGTATACATGGGACCCTAAGGGAGTATATATATATTTTTTTTATTTAAAGATACCTTACAGGCCTCAAAGTGAGGCATTCAAAAGGGGGGCAGTACATAGAAAATACATAGAATATATGACATGCATAGAACCGTAGCAGTTTACATACTAGAACCGTAAGTGCAACCGAGGGGAAAAAGAATTACTTAGTTCACGATTAACTAATAAAAAACGTAATATAATGATCAGTGCGCGCAGATGGTGAAGGCGTGGCCGAGCTGATAGTAGCGCTGAAGTGGATCGTTTCAGGATGCGGCCCCAGTTAGCCTCACCTCGTGGGTAGCCTCCAAAGGCAGCTGCTGCTTGGTCGCGGTTGCGCTCTGCCTTGCAGGAGTTCAGCGCCGCCAGCCGAAGCGGCAGCGTGTCGCGCAGGTTCATGTGTGGTCTGCAGCCCAAGACCTCGAACCTGTAATCGGGCCAAGCGACTGCGCTCCAATCCTTGTCCTGGTGATTCCCACTCACGGCAGCCTCCACTCCACGCGTAATAGGCTTCTCTGAACTGCGTTGACAACACAGGCCATAATTGAACACAGCGTTTGAAACGCACTTGCCAAAGACTGCAGCTGCTTCAATAAAACGTTTCCTTTTTTTTGTATAGTCTAGGCGTTTTCGGGTTAGCAATTAGTTGTGCTGCCAATCCTGCCAAGCCTACCAAAGCACTCAAAGACCAATAGTTACGGTTCGCCCTATTCTTGAATTACTTCTAGTCGACGTGAATGCCGCCAGTTTACTGAACAGTTTCTTCTTGAGGAATAGGACGCAGAATTTGCGTTTACGCAAGGAAAAAAGAAAGGAAATTGCTTCTGCTGTGGCCTTTCTTCCAAGATTCAGTGGAGGGGAGCTGAGCTGTCATTTTTGCCGAGCTGCGTTTAGAATTGATTAGGCGGCATCTGCAAGAATTCTCTCTTGCTTTGCAAAGTGTATACGAGCGGAGAAGTCAATATCGCATATGCTTTTTCCTTTCTTAAAATGGTAAGCACGCCTCGATTATTGAAGGAGCCTGAATGGAATCTCTTTCCACCACAGCAACATCCCGCATACTCTTTTAGGGCATTCTCTTGCGACAGCGCGCCGACTAAGTTGAAGGGTGCATTGATATTCGACTGCTAAGTAAATGCAAAGTAAAGAGTGAATGACGAAAGTACGCAATACTCGGCTGTGTTCGCTTAAACCGATCGACGACTTCTTTCTAGGTACCCAACCCGGGGACAGATAAATCGCGCTCGACGGGCGCGTGATTCCACTGACCCGTGGTTCTTCTTTCTATGAAATTTCGCGTGTATATATAGCGCAGGTCGCAGCGCTCTCCACGAGAAAGGAGCGTCGCATTACCACTGCTGTGGTAATGCGACGTGAGCTTCGTGGTGTCTCCGCGCAGAGCATGTGGATCGCCAGACCAGAGTCGGTGATTAGCGGCGGGCACGTCGTCGCGGTACGCAAGTCGCGACGTGTCATTTCACTAGTGCGTCCGATCAGCGCTCCTTGAATTGTGAGCGAACTGCAGCCCTGTCCTCCTATGTAGACATCTAGTAGTGCCGCAATTATTTTAAATGTTAGTGGGCTAAACAGGTATTGGTGTGTGCGTGCATGCGTGCGTGGGAGCGTGTGCGTGTGTATGTATATGTTTTGAAATAGAAGTCGAAATAACTAAGTTACGTCCAAACATCCAGGAATGACAAAAGCAGTATAACCCCCCCCCCCCCCACACACACACACACGCACCCACGCACGCACACACAAACACACACACCTTGCGTTTCTGCCACTCGATCGATTGTAGATTGTTCAATGCTCCGTTTTTTTATAGCTTCCGTAAAATGAAATTTCATTACACGATAGATTCTACTTTGGTAAGCGTCTATTTACGGAAAATATTACAATCAGTTGTAAAGAAGTTATAATCCGATGAGGGATTGGCAGTATGCGTAAATGAATAAATAAAACAGAAGTGTACTCTGAACCCAGTTCTGGGGACGTATTCTCGGGCGATCACTTTCGGCGGCGGTATAGTGGGCACGCAGGCCAAACGCGAGAAACAATCCCTCCTTGGCGCTCGTGGAATGAGTCTCACGAAATCTCGCGAAAGTGACACTATCTCTGATAGTGGTCGCACGAGAATATCTCCTCTGATTATGACTACCGAAAGGTTTGTGCCTTCAGGTCATCGCCCATTTACGTCTCTTAAGTGCAAAGCCCGCAATATAGCGCCGACGTCCCGGGTGCATTCGGCGTATGAGACCGGTGCAGGAGATTGACGGCGAAGGTGAAAAACTAGCGAAGCAAGTGGCACTACTTGCAAGATGAAAGAAACAAAAGAAACAGGACTGGTTGTCCTTCGGCTTCACTGAAGAATGTATACATTTCTCGCGGACCGTATTTGCATCTGCAAAGAAAATCACGTCGTGCGCAAGGCTTAAGGAACGCCGTGAGGTATACCGCAATTTGAGCTCGGCGACTAAAGAGTAGGGTTTATCTCAGTGCCGACTCCTATTTCTGCAAACGCAGAAATGCTGTCATTAGACAACAGAGCTCAACCGATGTGAATGAAACTTGATTGTTTTATAGGTGCCTAAATTCCGGTCGGCGCAAGCAGAATTTCGGTTTAGGGCTTACGAGCTTTTACTAGCTTTACCGAAATTGGCACGTTAAAACATATATAAGCACAAAACATAAAGATTCGTAACTCTGCAGCAAAAAAAGAAAGTATCGTTGTTCTGTAAACCTGTTCTCTTACGGGCATATGTAACACGCGAGTTTACAGGTTACATGAAATTGTTACAATATTTGCAAGGGTTGTTTAAGCTTCTTACTCACACATTAGTGGTATATTTAGCGCAGTGTATAATTGGTCACTTTTATTCTTGTTAGATGTTTCGAAAGGTGCAGTTTACACCATTGCGATGTTACGCCATTGTCAGGCAGCGTGAGGCAGCTGTACATCGTCCTGAAGGTGGTTGAAGACTTCATCTGCCTCCATCGCCTGGGGGTGAAGCGACCAACGGAAAAGCGTCGACACCCAAGCGCACATCAAAGTCAGAGCGCGGTAAAAGCGGTGGCATGGATGCGCCAGCTAATCATACATGCGACTCTTTAAAGGGGCATATCAAGAAGGAACCTAACAACATTGCAGGTGCCTCAATATCACGCTGTGCTAAAATATGAACGAAACTGTGCATTGTGTACAGTCGGCGAGGCACTTAGAATTTTCTTTTATGTTGTTTTTGCACTTCTGTGACTAAATTATCATCGCTCTGCGACGATAGCGTATTTAATGCAACAACACGAAATACTGCTGCTGGCGTAGCGCATTGTGAGGTGTATAAGCACGACAATAAATTGCGTTACTAAACGCAAATCAATGTTTCATGCACCCTAGCTGATACATTCTACTACAGCTATACTTACTTTATAGGGCACAGTAAGAAATAACCTCAATTACGTTTTCTTAGCAGCACATAGGAAACCGTAACTGTCATTTCACAAACTGAGGATATTCGCAACGGCCCTTAGATATGGCGCACAAAAGACCGAATTATCTTTACCTGTATATCCCCCGGTGCCCGGTGCCCTTCGATACGTCCTCGACCTCGTGCCCAGCTCCTTGCACGGTGCAGGGTGCTTGCATGGAGTTGTACTCAGACAGGTTGTCCTTGACGTCGTTCTCAACGAACCGCTCGCACTCGGCCCTCGGAACCAGACTCCGCCGTTGTGCGGCGCCGCTGCTGCAAGCGTCTTCCTCAGCTGTATTCACCGTCTTGACCACAAGGTCGCAGTTCCTCGGGAGGACGTCCTCCATGGCCAAGTAGCTGGACGTGTAGGACGCGTCGGCCTTGGCTTTCTCCGGAAGTAGGACGTGCAATATAGACGAAGGCATCTTCTGGGGTGACGACGCTTCCGAAAAGGCGGACGCGCCGCCGTGGAGGAGGCGATAAGTTCTGATGCCGCTGGGCACATCGATTCCCATGGCTGACACTAAGCCAGGCCCGTTCTTCGGAGAGATGCTCGCATATGCGCGCGCCACGGCCACCGGCGTGTTCGAAAGTGCGAGCGAGCTTTTCCTGTGCCACATGAGCCCCTCGCGCCAGCGCACGAGGGCACGACCTCGGTGTCCTTCTTCTTTTTCCTTTACTCCATCTTGAGGTTTGTGTTTCGACTGGTCTCCAATATCTCATCGGTCCTTACTTTAAAACACTTTGACGATAGCAATGACTCTGGAAAATGAAATATCCCAGGAAGAGAGAGATGGAGACAATAAACACTTTTATTTACCGTGTAGTCCGTTGTATTACGGCTCCGATTCGGACCAAATGTGGGATAATAGGATTTCCAGGCAGGTCAAACAGTTAGCAGGAATTGAGGATAATCTTACCTTGGTAAATTTTGTTTTCTTAATTACCTCTCTATACATTTTTGTACTGATTTTTTTTAATTCCATTTTTCACAGCATGACATTTTTTGCCGTAAGTGTCAACTTCCAAATTGCCGTTACCCTTCTTTTTCTTTACCCTTAACTTTTCTTTATTCCTTTCACATAAGCTCTCAATTAGTGAACAATCGCCCACTGCACGAATGCGTGACGTACCTACGTAAAAAAAGAAGAAAAAAAAGAAAACAAGAACCAGGCGTGAATTGCCAACAAACTGCTAACAGCAATGTGATTACGGTAATTGTGACATCAGAAATATTATTTCCTTTGGGCTTGCTGTAGAAAATTAAGGACTATCGCCCTCTATTCGCTGTTGTTGCATTGGTATACGGGGTGTCCTGGGTTACGTTAGCCAAGTTTTAAGAAAAATCAATCAATCAATCAATTTATGTAACTATAAAATCTTACCAAGGTATTCAGGCACGGAGAAAGCTGGCATACAGTGACAGCAAGTTGATAAGCGTACAGAGAGCACTTTGGCTAACAAATAACCTCCCGCATTAGAGTAAATTTACATGTAACATATACACAACTAGGCACATATTATAAACACTATTAATTATAGAAGTATGAAATTCACTCTTCGCAACATATCAATACGGAAAAAAAATGGTCAATGTGCTGCAGAAGTACTGCGAGGTCGGGATATATGAGGAATACAAACTACAAGGAACAGAACTGTTGATAAAGCTTATACTCAGTTACTGGGAATATTTATTTAATACCGCGGCTGCAGGGAGGTACATTCTAAATTTGTCACTCGCATAACAAGACTGGAATTCTAAACGTATCATTCGTTTTAACGTAATCAGTACGACATTCGTTGACTTTATTTTGGTCGTGTGGTAGACCGGTGGAATTCATCTTTAATTGAGCTTTTAACTGGTATAAAATACGCACAACTATTTGACCTTAGAGTGTCCGATCATAGGTCCTCTACCAGCTGCAATTATTCTGGGCTAAATATCGGACTAAAGCGAGAAGATAATTTAAACAAGTTTTTACCTTTTGAATTCTGTGCCTGGCTTCACACGGGAAACTTTGTGGGGTCTTAGGGTCTCACAGGAGTACTGACCCCCCCGCGGGTTCGAGCTTAGCGAGCCACAGGGCCGCGTCAGTCGTCACCTCTAGCGCCGCTGCGCGCGAGCTCAGGCCGCAAGGGCTACCGGGCGACGCACGCAAGAACGCAGTATTGCCCTGAGTTAACTGATACAGTTTATTGCATCCGGCGGCACCCGACACTGCACAAACGCCCGGTCTCAAGGCGGCGGGGAACCAAAGGGGTCCCCCACCAAGGGCGGAAAATGCAGTCAGGGACGCCTATAGCACGTCGCTGCGAGAGCACAGGCTGAAGCTGGGACACGGCGCTAGGAAAAGTTCCGGCGGCTATGCTACTTGCTCTCGCGATAACCAATGGGCCAACTCGCGAGAACTCGGGCCATCTGCTTCGGCTTGGGCCTCCGATGAGTGCGGCTCGGCGTGGTACGACCTCGCGCGAGAACTAGGCACCCGTTCTTCCGCTTAGCGTCCGGACAGGATCAACACGAGGTACGCGTTCCTCGCACGGGCAAAGGCACCGTGCCTGAGCTCAGTACTAGTCACAAAGGTGTCGGCGGGCGAGAGGAAGCATGTACGTACACGGCGCAGTCCCGAGGGACAACAGGCACGCTAACGCCACGAGAGTAGCCGCCAGGGGCCGTTTCGTGACGTCGAAGCTCCGCCCTGCTCCGCCCTCACCACGAACCATCGCTAGTGGAGCGCCACCGCTGACAACTGGTTCGGAGCGAGTGAAGAAGTGAGGCGTAGGGATTGCAGAACTAAACTTAATCTGTCTAGTGTCTACGAGAGCTGCAATGGGAGTGGTTGAGCCAGCACAGGAATTATGGGAAGTACATGGATTTGCCTAAACTTTTGGCTTCAAACGGCTTGGTGACTTTGTAAACTCGTAGTTTTCAACAAAACACTGCGTAATAAATAATTAAGTAAATATTATTAAAATTGTCCAGTGGCAGAATTCGAACACAGGACCTCTAGCACAGACTCCCGTTATTGAAAGCATTACGCCACGGACGCATGTATTGTCAAGCAACATATAAATCCCTTATGAATTTATCGCGGGGCAGCCAGGGCCTTGGGACACTTGGTGCGTTTCGATTTGGCCACCTCGACAAGCTTAACCGTTGCAATTAGCAGCGGTTTTGCTTGTTGGCGGCGACTTAGATTGCTGTGAAATTTACAATGAAGGCATGCAAAGCGCAAAGACGAATCAACAAGAACGTCTGAATCCACAAGCACGAAGATCAGACAAATCCATGTACTTCCCGTCACTGCCATGGTGGCTCAACGATTGCAGTGGCAGAGTTCCCTCTAATATATTGTAGGAAACTCTATGCTCGAATAACCTCGGGAACGCGGGTCTGCTGCTACTCTCTTCTTCGGCGCTCTGTGCATGCGTCATTCCTCCTCCGCTGACGTTCCTTCCATCGTTGAGCCGGCAACGGGCGTGGATCAATTCTTGTGACGATTGTTTGTTTCACCGGGTGTACCATCTTCCCCTTAAAAAAATGACGAAACCTACTTTCGGAACGTCCCTAGTAACTGCAGAAAGTAACAGAATACTAACACTTCGGGTCCACATGACGCCGAATTCAGTCTGGACAATACATATAATTGGTAAAGCTAACAAAAGACTAGGCTAATTAGACGAATGCTTAAATACACTACGCCAGAAACAAAGCTATCATGTTACGAATTGCTGAGAGCGATAGCTCAATGCCCCTGCGAGGCCTGGGACCTACACACACAGACGTTTATCGCACAACTGGAACAGGCTCAACGGCGCGCGTTTCATTTCCTCTTCTTACAGTAGAAAATACTCAGTATGTTCACTTTACCAGATATCAAACTTATCCTTTCCTGATTCAAGAATAAATAACAACATGGTTACTCTCTTTCACAGTATAGTGGGCGACCATGTGTTAATTGAAAAAAAATCGATACATGCGCGAGACAACGCTGTATGTTACACGAAACAAACATAATACACATGTAGAGCAAAAATGGTTCACAAACTGGTTTCAGTAATCGTTTTCCTTTAAAAAAGCCCGAAGCTGTAACAGCTAGGCTACCAGCAAACGTTGTGGATATAGAAAAACCATGAGGAGCTATCTTCCATCATACTCGATTGTTTTAGTACTGCATTCTATTATTTTCTAGCACTGCATTATGGCGTTGTACTGTACTGGTATTGCACCAAGTGTATTGCATGATATTGTTTGATTTGCGTATTACCGATCCTATTTTGTACCTAGCTACGTTTGACGACAGTATGTGTAAAGCAACGATAAAGTTTCATTTACGGCAACGGTTTAGCTGAAATTCCTTGGCTCTGAGTGATGGCTTATGCCTCCCTCGTTCGCCGCGTTCCGAAGCGGCAGCTTTGATCGCAAGGTATTGTTGTTCTTAGCATTGCCAAGTTGATTGATCTGGAAGTTTCCAGAGAGGTAGACCATACTTACGGGGCCGGGTGATGGAACTTTTGAGGCATATACACGTAATGACTTATTGCGATGCCTCTCCTTATCAAAACACTGTGACGATAATGGCGGAATTTCTGCGAGCACCATAATCGTGGCTGTGAAATTCGCGAGAAGTGTCAAGAACAGCTCCCACTAAGTAAAAACCACTTGACTGCTACTCGTTCACTCCGTAATGGTAGGCTTACAGAAAACGGCGTCAGCGACCAGGAACACTACAGTGCATACCTGCACTCGATCTTTTTTATTGAGATAACATTCAGGCCCTAATCGGTCAATATTCTAGATTCCCGCCATAACGAGCAGACCACAGGTGCCTCTTATATCTATGGCAGAGGTGAACACACTTCTCTGCGTATACGAAGATGTGTCCGTGTCCTGCTGCACTTATTCCAAAGAATTTCCGAAAGAAAGGTTTACAGGACTTCTTAGCGAGAGGTGCAATAGGCCTTAGTGGAATTCCAAGTGAACTTTATCCTAGGGTGAGCAAGATTTCATTTGAGTAGGGCAGAGCCGAGTGGTTTTGCCATACTTTTCGTCTGGCCTGGCACGCATGTGATTACGTGGTGTTGTCCACATCACGTCGTAGCTTCTGAAATGATTGCGCTCTCGTTGCTGGTGTGCCCAGGAATAATATTGAAAATGAGAGGAACAGTAAGAAGGAAATAACATTTTCCCCACTTTTTTTCTTGCCCCTTATCGTCGCGCATTAAAAGCGTGTTCACGGAATCTTTCTCAGAAACGCCACTTCAAGTACAATAAAGTTTATTTCAAGCACATAGAACAATAAAACATTCACACGAATAAATTGCGAAAATCCAAAAAAATTCAAACGAGAAACACAGGCGCTGAAAGAGAGCGGGGCCCCCGTTTCGCTGCACGAACGTCCCGAGTTCAGCGGCGCCGAGACTAGCTCGCAGCGGTAGCCGCGAGCGTGCTCGACAAGCCTCGGCCGACGAGACCAGCAGCTCAGCGTGGCGGGGTGTACAACCCGCCTCCACGCGTCTAGTGAAGAGACGGGTGTTGCCCGCCAGGGTGACAGCAGCGAGCGCACCGTCTGCTCCTCAGCTACCGACAATACAGGATGGGAGGCAGCACGAGCGCCCGGAGGACCTGCTGCTGTTCCGCAGCGACAGCCAGGACGCGGTGCTGCCGAGATGATGGCCGGCACAAGCGCGATGCTGCATGAACTGACGGCCGCCTCCGGTCGACATCGGGCTGCGTCCCGCGCCTACACCACCGTACGGCCAGCAAGCCTGGACCGGGGCAACCTGCCGGAAGAAGAGGAAATGTGCGATTGTGTGCGACTGAGCCACGAAGGGAATCAATACAGCTGAGTGCATCTTAATGAATCTCAATGAATATCGTAATGAACTTAACACGTCTTAATAGATACGTACCTGCTCTGATATTTTCTACTGTTTACCTTTATTTACTCAACGTATTGTCAATTGTATTTTTCGCTTGCCTGACTGTATTTCTGAAGCATATATTTGCATTTTTGTTCAAATCATTAAAGTTCACACGTCTTTATGCTGTTATGCCCCCCTTATTGAATGCCTTCGGGCCTTTAAGGAGAAATAGATGAGATGAAATGAAATGTGTAACGTGCGGCCCACGCAAGAAATAAAATATTTTGTATAGCAGATTGGACACCCTAGCGGGCCGTGTAGGACTATTTGAGGTTGTGGGCATGTCTGAAGCTCCTAATAATGGTGTTTCTGTACGAATAATTTAGTATGCTGCAGAGGAAACTATAGTAATTTCAACTTCCTTATTTTGAAGTATGAACTGAACATTTATCTGTCTCTTCTAGGCAAGAAGGCCTAACCGCTGTCGCATGACGTTACAACATTATCGAAGTGGTGCCCAAAGTGGTGCCCAACGATGGCCCGAGGACCAAGGCGATTTTAGATGTTTGTTCAAGGAATAAGAGCAAGGAGAAGTGTATGCAGAGAAATCTAATACGCATGTGTAGATACATCAAGGGCTTTTACACCTCTGTGTCAGAGTGGTACATACGCAGTGCCCCTACAACAGCGTAGGCCGAATGTGACAAATTCAAGAAATTCACAGAAGCCGCTAAATGTCCCGCGCTGTTACATTAAATGATATTTGTGATGCCCTATAAACAGAATGATATGTGAAGGTAATATACATTACTTATTGTGTATTTACACACGATAATAGTGCGTTTACTGGTACTACTTAATTTCCATGGTATACATGGTGTTCCAGGTAACGTTACCGAAATTGTTAAAGAAAAAGCGGTTACAATATAGAATTATCAGCTCCCACAGAGTTCGGTATCAAGTCCTCTTCAGCCACCGGGACAGCATTGTTAAGTAATTACTTAGCGGGCCAGAGAAGGTCAGATAAAAAAGATACTTTTTAACTAAGAATATGTCTTTCGACGAGGAAGCTTTTGTTAAGTCATTCACAGAGTTCACTGAATCTTTTTCAGCCCGATATGTACTGCGTAATGATTCTTTCCAGCGCTTTCCCTGTAACAAGAAAAATGCGAAAAAATGTCGTGGTTTTAGGCTCTCACGCTCCGCGACGCATGAGCTCCCAAAAACTAGAATAAACCAACTCCCCTCATTCCGTGATTCGGCATGCACCAGGTCATGGAGAAGTGGAACAATGGAGTTGGAATTATGCTGGAACTATTCCACACATTTTCCAACAATCGGTATGGAATGTAAGCGGAATGACGGACCAGTCGGCAACGTGGAATGGCAGTGGAATGGGAGCCCGAGATTGCGCAATGTAGTTGGAGTGCAATGGGCACGTTGTCCTGGAACGGTAAGTGTCTGTATTAAATGAGACTACAAGACCATAAAGCTTGCCAATTAGACTAGAGTAGACTTGGTAAATCCATTACACTTCTCAATTTTTACTCAATATCGGCTCTTTTAGTATCCACGTACAGGTGACTACCTCTGCCGCGCCAACTATAATGGACACAGTAGTCTACGCTTTCGAAAACCCGGAAGCATTTCTGCATTCCAATGTTGAACTGCATTGAAAGACGACAACAGCTTGGCCTGTACGACACAAGGATTGCGGCCAAAAATATACGGTCATAGAGGTGTGGTGAAAAAAATGGAGTTCGTAAATGCTCAAGTCGCTGTGAAACAAACAAACAAACAAACAAACGAACAAATCATCATTCCGAAGTACATCTCAATACGTTTCGCCTTTTGCTTCATGTTAGTCTTCAAAGGGACATAATGAGCTAGCTAGACGCGTGACATGTACAGCCGTATAAAATTATTTTGTACTTTGCTTCGCCAGAATCAAAATTTCGTCAGAACAATGAAAGATTTTCGAAAATGGTGGATTTTATTCAGAATGCATATAAACCTTCCTTGTATCGCAACGTAGAGCACTGCGCGGGTCGTCTATTACGCTCCCTACCGGGCGCAAACCGGGCCCAATAGATTCAGGCCCTGCCCGGCCGGGGCAAACACGGTTCGGTTCAACCAGTTAACCCTTGAGCCTATCCGAAGCATGGTGAAGTTCTCAGTTATTTTGAAGTTACTAAACGCACACAGATTTGCAAGAGGTTGATTTCACTGGATCGCTTTACACTGCAGTTGCTGTTTTAATAAATAAATAATAGAGGTGGGAAAATATCAAAGGAGCACAGCAGGAACATGACAAAGGTAGGACAAGGACAATTGGTGTTACACTGTCGTGATTGTTGGTGTGCTCCGCATTTTGACAACACTTCAGTCTTGTTGAGAGACAAAGATCGTTGCACGCGTGAGAATGTTAAAGCTACAGTAATGAATAGTGATGATTAGTAGTGCGTCAGCTCATCGCCTCTTTTGTTATTTACCAAATAAATTTTCTTGAAGGCAGCTGGTAACAAGCGCTCAGTAACGCACACGCGTTGGTACGATCAATTGATTCATTATGTTCTTTTTCTTTTTTGTCTATTTTGCAGTATATATTCAGAACATCTGGCATTAAGCGTTAGTTGGAAGTTAGCGCCTTGTCATGAACGTGCTGCGGCCCTCAGCCGCAAAGGGTTCCCCGGTGATGCTTCACCGCTAGACTCCAAGCACAGCTCCTTGAGAAGGTGCTTCGCCCCCAAGCTGCAGGCATGCCGGAACGCGCAGTGCTCTCTCCCTTGATGGCACCCTTCTCGGACAGACTGCACGCGTCCGGTAGTGCAGAGCTGCAACCTCCTCCTCCGGTGGATATAAAAGGCCGGCGCCTCTGGCGTTCCGTGCCTTTTCGTCATCGTACTTCGTCCTCGTTAAGAAGTAAACACATTATTCCTTGGCTACCTCTTGCCTCGTCACTGTCAGGATCTCCTTCAGCCCATACCTTCGACCCTCGTGTCATGCTGCCCATGCGAGCCTGGTGCCTCTCATAACCGCCTGTTCCGTTCGTGCCTCTGTCTGCTGCTTTGGAAGTTCTGCGCTAGAACACGAAAAAAGTACCTTTGTATGCTTGTATCTAACGGTTTTCTCGCATGCCTGGGTCACTGTGTAATCCATGGCTGAATGGTTATACCATCGGGCAGATATGCTTGGGGAACTGGTTTCGAAACCAACCGTCTGACAAACTTGACTCATTGAGCATGTGGGAATGTTGTATATATGTATGTGCCGCTCTTCAATGAAACCCTTTGGCGCCGACATGGAGCACTAGGTATGTGCCAGTAAGTGCGTGCCGCTCATCAATGAACGGTATTTGAAGCCAACTTGTGTAAGCTTGGTATGTGCCGCTCGTTGCGACGGTGGCAATACGTTGTTTTGCTGTTCAATGCTGAACCCATTACCGTCGATAGTCATCGCGAGGTGGGTTCTGCCGATTTTTTAAATGCAATTAGCATTATTAGGATATTTCACGCATCTTGCCGGGGATGTCTATCTATCTGGCTGCCTGTCTGCCTGCGTATCTAACCGTTTTCCCGCCAACTTGAGTCGCTGGGTAGTTCATGGTCTACTGGTTAGAGTATCGCACCGCTGTGGTGAGGGAACCGCGTTCGAAAGCAATAGTCATGGGTATATGATATTGTATACGCGTCGCTCATCAGTTAGCCCGTTTCACGCCAATTTGTGTTATTGGGGATGTGCCACTACTTAAGTGCAGCTCTTCAATGAACCTTGTTCACCTCAATTTGAATTACTGGGGTCGTGAAACTAGCCATGTGCCACACATCAGTGAACATCATTGATGGCGATTTGGGTAATTGGGTGTGTGCAAGTGAGTACATGCCGCTGTTCAATCAACCCCTTAACCACAAACTTGGTAATTGGGTGTATATCACTGAATGCGCCAGAAGGTATGTGCCGCTATTCAATAAACCATTTTCACGGCCAACTTGGGTTACCGAGTATGTTCCGCTTTTCAATGAACGTAATATATGCCGACATGGGTCACTAGCTATGTGTAACTTCGTATGCGCCGACCTCCAATGAACCTCTGTGACGCCAACTTGGTTCACTGAGTATGTGCCATGTCGCTGCGTAAATACTCTGCCATTCAACGACAAAAGTCATAAATTTCTCCGATGGTGGGTGGATTAAGTATTTAGAATATCTTGTCTGAATTTTAATACAAACGTGCGCCACACGAGAAATTCGTTGCGGTGGCGCTAGATGGCGTAGTGTGTCCAGAGCGAAGCGCGAGAGAGGAGCCCGGCTGCATACATGCTTCACACATGATGCATCTCTGCGGTTGCTGTACCGTGTATTGCTACATTGCTTCACTGCCAATCGCATTAACGTCGAAATTCATCGTGACATGTGTTCTGCCACAATAACTCTAGCATACACCGCCGATGCGTCTCAAAAATGGGCAGCTGACCCACGCTATCGGGGCATATAGTTGGCGTGGTGACCAATGGTACCATTTTCGCAGTGATCGAACAGTACCGTTAATGTACAATAATCGATGCAGTGCACCGCTGCCGTGTCGTGGCCTCCCCCTTACAAAAATGAGTTTAGACTGTCTATAGAAAGTCCATAGAATTTTTATAGACGACCTTGCCTTTCCATAGATTTGGACTTTTGTTGATACAAAGTCTATAGACTTTCTATAGACGAAAGTTCATAAGGTTTCTATTTCTTTTTTCTTTTCACATTCTATAGACGGTCCATAGAAAAAAGTCGATAAGATGTTAGTTTCTTTTTGTCTTTGTCTCCTCTATAGACTGTCTATAGAAGAAAATTAAGTCTATAAAGTCTGTTTAATTTTGTCCAATATTTGTCTATAGACTGTCTATAGACTAAAGTCGATAAAATTTCTATTTATTTTTGTCTACTGACATTCTATAGACGGTCTATGGAGAAAAGTCGATAAGGTGTTAGTTTCCTTTTGTCTTTGTCTCCTCTATAGACTGTCTATAGAAGAAAATTAAGTCAATAAAGTCTTTTTAATCTTGTCCAATATTTGTCTGTAGACTGTCTATAGATGAAAGTCGATAAGATGTCTATTTATTTTTGTCTGCTCACATTCTATAGACGGTCTATAGAAAAAAGTCGGTAAGATGTTTGTTCCTTTTTGTCTATGTCCCCTGCATAGACTGTCTATAGAGAAAAGTCAATACAGTCTCTATTTACTTTTGTCCATCATTTGTCTATAGACTGCCTCTAGATGAAAGTCCAGAAGGTTTCTATTTCGTATTGTCTGCCGGCGTTCTATACACGGTCTATAGAAAAAAAGTCGGTAAGACGTTTCTTTTTGTATATGTCCGCTCTTTAGACTGTCTATAGACGAAATTCAATACAGCGTCTATTTACTTTTGTCCATTGTTTGCCTATAGACTGTCTATCGACGAGAGCGATAAGGTTTCTATTTCTTTTTGTCTACTCGAATTCTAAAGATGGTCTCTAAATAGAAGTCGATAAGATGTTTGTTTCGTTTTGTTTACTTTCGCCGAATAGTATACCTCTAGACAAAATTCGATACAGTCACCATTTATCCTTATTGGTTCTTTGTCTATAGACTGTCTATAGACGAGAGTGGATAAGGTGTTGATTACTTTTGTCTAGATTGTAGATTGTCTATAGACGAAAGTTGATAAGGATAAGGTTTTTTTTTCTACGATGGTGAGCTTGAAATTCACCTCCTCCAGTACGCAACATCTGCACGCTTGGAGTGACGCCACTTACCGGCAAAAGGTGCGGAGAGCGAGCGGGGCTATACTAATCCAGGTACAACCAAATTAGGAAGGCCCACTAAGCTTCAACAAGACATTGCCTCACCAGAACAGGAATTGGCCTTCCTGGTGCAGTATTCGGCCACCCCCTCCCACATGGCTCACTCAATTACCCAATGGCCCTCAGTCCTCAGCATCTGCGGAGCACCTGACCAAGGCGGCGGTCAGAGCTGTAACGTAGCAGAAGGTGCTAAGAATATCTGGGTACGGACAGGCTGCCAATGGAAACTGACCCTTTCAACGTTTAACACCGGAACCCTCTCGAGTGAGGCTAGCTTAGCAGGACTCTTTCAGGAACTATCAGACATTGTTTGGGATAACATCGGGCTTAGTGAGATTCGGAGAAGTGGTGAGGCTTATACATTGCTGAACACCGGACATGTCCTCTGCTACAGAGGTCTCCTAGATAAGAACAAATACGGGGTAGGTTTCCTAATGCATAAGCACATAGCGGGCAACATTGACGAATTCTACAGCAATAATGAGAGGGTAGCTGCAGTCGTAATCAAACTTAATAAGATGTATAGCTCAAAGGTAGTACAAGCCTACGCTCAAACATCCAGTCACGATGATGAGGAAGTAGATCAGTTTTATGATGATGTTGAATTAGAGATGAGAAAAGTGCAAACTCAGTATAGTGTAGCAATGGGCGACTTCAATGCGAAAGTGGGGAAAAAGCAGGCTGGTGAACAAGCAATTGGGAAGTACGTCGTCGATTATTGGAACGCTAGAGGAGAGATGCTGGTAGAATTCGCAGAAAGGTATAAGCTGCGAATAATGAACACCTTTTTCAGGAAGCATAACGACAGAAAGTGGACATGGAAGAGCCCTAATGGGGAAACAAGAAATGAAATTGACTTCCTACTTTCTGCTGATCCCAGCATAGTGCAGGATGTAGAAGTTATAGGTAGGGTAAAGTGCAGTAATCATAGGTTAGTGAGGGCTACGATTCGCCTCAATTTGAAGAGAGAGAGAGCAAAATTGGTCAAGAAGAAAAAGGTCAACGTAGAGACAGTAAGAGTAAAAGCAGACAAATTCAGGCTGGTACTTGCAAACAAATATGCAGCCTTAGAACAGAGAGATGATGATGACATAGAGCTAATGAATGAAACCGTAACTAGGTTGGCTTCAGAGGCAGCAATTGAACTGGGAGGCAAGGCACCAAGGCAACCAGTAGACAAACTCTCCCAAGTAATAAAGGACATAATAAAGATACGACAAAAAATAAAAGTGTCCAACTCAAGAGATCAAAACTGATCAACAAGGCGAAAATAAGTGATATTCGAAACTATAACGTGAGAAAGACTGAAGAAGCCGTAAAAAATGGACGCAGCCTGAGATCAGTGAGAAAGAAACTTGGCATAGGACAAACCAAGATGTATGCACTGAAAGATAATAAGCGTAATATCATCAGCAGTCTGGATGATATAGTAAAATAAACGGAAGAATTCTATACTGACCTGTACAATACCCAGAGGAGCCACGATACCTGCATTCGAAGCAGTAATCAACGGGTTGCAGGGACTCCTCCTGTAACTAGCGATGAGGTCAGAAGGGCCTTGCAAAAAAGGAAATGGGGAAAAGCGGCAGGATAAGATGGAATAACAGTCAATTTAATCAAAGATGGAGGAATCATAATGTTTGAAAAGCTGGCGGCTCTCTGGGCGAAGTGTCTGTCGACTTGAAGAGTCTCAAAACACTGGAAGAATGCAAACATTATAGTAATCAACAAAAAGGGAGACGTTAAAGAACTGAAAAATTGTAGGCCCATTAGCTTACTTCCAGTATTATATAAAATATTCACCAAGATAATTTGCAATAGAATACGGGCAACATTGGACTTTAGTCAACCAATATTACAGGCTGGCTTCAGGAAGGGAGACTCTACAAAGGATCACACCTGTGTCATTAATCAGGTAATCGAGAAATCCGCTGAGTACAATAGGCCTCTCTATATGGCTTGCATAGATTACTAAATGGCGTTTGATTCAGTAGAGGTGCCAGCAGTCACACAGACATTACGTAATCAATGAGTACATGCCGCTCACGTAAATTTCTTGGAAGGTATCTACAGAGATACCACAGCTACGTTTATTCTACACAAGGAAAGCAGGAAGATACCTATAAAAAAGGGGGTCAGACAGGGAGATACAATCTATCCAATGCTATTCACTGCGTGCTTGCAAGAAGTATTCAAGCTATTAAACTGGGAAGGCTTAGGAGTTAAGATCGATGGCGAAAATCTCGGCAACCTTCGGTTTGCCGATGACATTGTTGTATTCAGCAACAATGCAGGCGAGTTACAACAAATGATTGAGGATCTTAACAGAGAGAGTGTAAGAGTGGGATTGAAAATTAATATGCAGAAGACAAAGATAATGATAAATACGGCAGACATGCATACGACAGACATTGCCAGCTCCTGACTACAAGTTTACCATTATCACTGAAAAGGAAGGTGTACAATCAGTGCATTTTACAAGTGGGGCACATATATATTTACTAGTGGGGCAGACATATGGAGAGGAGACTTCGAGACTGAGAAAGAAGCTTGAGAACAAGTTAAGGACCGCGCAAAGAGCGATCGGATGAAGATTGCTAGGCATAAAACGTTAAGAGACAGAAAAAGAGCGGTTTGTATCAGACAGCAAACGGGTATAGACGATATTCTAATTGACATCAAGAGAAAAAAATGAAGCGGGGCAGGTCATGTAATGCGCAGGTTAGATAACCGTTGGACCATCATGGTTACAGAAAGGGTACCAAGAGAAGGGAAACGCAATCGAGGACGACAGTAGACTAGGTGGAGCGATGAATTGAGGAAATTCGCGGGCGCTAGTTGGAATCGGTTGGCGCATGACAGGGGTAATTGGAGATCGCACGGAGGGGCCTTCGTCCTGCAGTGTGCATAAAACAGGCTGATCATGATGATGGTGATGATAAGGTGTATATTTCTTTTTGTCTATTTCCAGTCTACGTAGTTCTTCACACACACACGCGCGCAACTGCCCGCTCGAGGCACATTGCGCGTAATCGCGGGCTTCTTCACGCTCGGGGAAAACACTCCTATGGAGCATGTGTTGTGCAACAGAAAGCTGTATCAGGAGTTTGTCATGTTGCTCTACAATTTTCCCATTGAGAATTTTCATCTAATTATAGCAACTGAGAAATTATAATAACACTAACCATCTAATCAGGGGGAATGCAAAAAATAATCTCAGTATCCCCAAGCGACGGCAAACAACATTACCTTGGTCCTCTCCAGGTACGTAGAATTTGCATATCATCAAGTCTGGCTCATTTTAAGTGAAAAACTCCCTACACTGCTTTGCAATTCGAATTATACTCCACGATTTTATATATGCCGATGAAGGCTATAGGGTGGGACGTCACCAAAGGTCATCTTAACTTGAGCGAACAGCCGGTATACCGATCGCGGTAAGGTCTGAGATGAACTAGAAAACAGCATGAAACATGCGATAAGGTCAGTCACTTGCAGCTTCGTCACTTAGGCGAAAAAATTAGAGAACAATAAATTAGTTGCTCGGGAAGCACGTTTACACGTTTCAAACTGAAGGCATAGCGTTTGACGATAGTTGGAAGGTTTCTTTTTTTTTTTCTCTTTTTTAAACAGTTTAGCAGCAGAAGTTATTTTTCCGGCTATTTGAAAATGATTACGCGCCTTTTCGTGCTTCGGCGTTATGCAGTTTACGTGCTGTTAATCACGAGGCAGCTGCTGACACATATTCACATTTTGCCAATCGTGCATGGTATGCAGCCTTTGTCGTGCGTAATAAGTGTCCCGGTTTTCATTACTGTTGCGTTCAATACCGTCTTGGACAGAATGTATACTACATGCTCTGTACAAAAGAAAAAACAGCCAGATTATCGATTTGGTGGTCTTTTCTTAGTAGATAACGCACAAATTATTAAAATCATTTAGTGGACATTGGACTTATTCTATCCTTATCAACACACCTAAGAGATCGTGACATGTTTTAGCTGAGAAGTAATCTTATCGATACCCCCCCCCCCCCCTCCCCATTTATGTGCATTCTACTGAAAGTGTGGCAAATGTATTCATTTCGAAGCATGAGAAAAGGGACATTGCAAACGGTTCTAAGCGGAAATAAATTGTAATTCTTAAAGTGATTGTTCATAACTGCAGTCACTATGCTGAGCATGTTCGTTCGGCACGGGCATATTGCATTAACACCCGAAAAATGTGCACAGTCCAGCCGGGTATCTTTGTTTCAGCAATTATTATCATAGGAATTGTTTGGGATTATCGCATTTGTTTATTATTTTGATAAGTACATTATGCGTGACATGAACCTATCTTTAAACGAAACGTACCGTTCATACTGTAACGAAATCAAACATCATAATGGTACTGATTCATATTGCCAAGTAGTATTGAGTCAGAGGTAAACCAAGTTAACTAGATACATATATGATGGGATAAAATTATATATAAAACTACAATTGAACCGTAAAAATAACTCCCTGAATAGTTTTCCCTCACATTGTTGCATTTCCTTTACGTGTGTGTCTCTGTGTCCTTGTCTTCCGTGCTGTGCTCGCGTTACCATCAATTACGAACTTGCCCAAGCCTTTGTCAGCTTTAATAGACAGGGGATTCAATTCAGTTGAATCTAATACTGCATGTCAAGTGACCGACGTGCTATTCGTTTTATCTAAGTTTTATGGACTGGCAGTACTTGGCAAGCATTAATAAACCAGATCGTGAGGCTTATAGCGCGTGAAAAGACAAGGACGAAAGGAAGACGTGACACACACACAGGCGCTGTCACGTCTTCCTTTCGTCCTAGTCTTTTCACGCGCTATATGCCTCACGATGTCCTACCAACAAGCACAAATCACTGCATTACAGCACTAAACCACAATATTTTTATTGCACTTAAGCTGCGGGTGTCATAGATTGCCAGGGAATTTTCGTGAACACAGCTAGAGAAGGATTGGAAGAAGATCGGGGAACTTGAAAATGTCAACGTAGGTATGCGGTCTTGTTATATGTCATACAAGGTTTTCAGAGAATCTCTCTATTAAGCATATTTTCGAAACGTTTCACCTCATAAAAAATTCAGGCAAATTGGTCCCATTTCTTGAAAAAAAAAATGAAAGTCAAGCATACTGACATGGCATTTCTTACTCATTTTTTTTTTCGCTAACTAAAAGTCCTGAACCTCTAAACCATAGAAACATTACCCATGTTTGAGAGCACCTTAAATAATTTACTGTGATTGCATTCATTCGAACTATAATTTCAGTTTTGTTTCCTAGGAGGTGCATATCTGTCGTGCCTTGACACAAAGTGCTCGCTTGGTATTTCGGGTGCTCATGTGGTATACCTTACTGGCGACCATGTTAGCATGCCCAAGAGGCCTCATTATCTGTAAGAAACTAAGAGACCTTATCAATACAATCAATCCATCTGCCTTCTGTTGAAGTTATGGCCAATGACCCGTTCATTTAAGGGTAAGAGAAATACATTTATATGTGTATTAAGGAAAGTAAATTACAATCTTTGGCATGATACTGTGAATACTCCAGTCACTCTTCTGAGCATATCCCTATGCGCGGGCATATTTAATTAGCAGCCAAAAAAATGCACAGACAGTCCAATAACTCTCTAATCTTGTTTCAGCAATTGATATAGAGATCATTTGGGATAATTACAATGACGTGTCATATATCAACTTGTTTTAAAAGCAACATACTGTTTCTGTAGCACCAGCAGCAGTTGGGACTGCTTAATTGTTCATCATGCCATAAAATGAAACATTGCATAATAGTACTGATTTGTATTCACAAGCAGGCATTACTCATACTTAAAACGCATTGAGTATTGATTTCAATGGTTTGAGTAAATATATGAAGCTGCTTAATGAACATACAAAGAATACACAATTGTTACTTTTGCCTCACATTGTTGCATCTACTTATTTGCAGCATACATTTGCAGCATCTTTGGAACATATGACACGAAGGTCAAGGCCGGCCTGGCGGCTTTGCTTGCCAAGGGGAAGTAGTCTGTAAATCTATAAAGAGTCTCTTTCGATCATAGCGAAACACCTGCATTTTAAGAAAATTAATATACCGCGCAATAAGAAGAGGTAATTCAATGCCGGTGCACTTGTTTTCTTTTTTCCATTGCATGAATCAGCACTTGTGGAGTTGATTCAATTTTTTTCTGTTTATGCAATATAAAGAGAGCAGCTGGTTCATGAGCATTATTCAGCTATGGACACAAATGCATAAATACGGATAAAAAGCAACACGTGAACATACATAATATACATTCGAAAAATTTTTTCCGCCATATGTAAACAGAAATGCAAACTAACTTGTAAATAGCACATATCTAGGAGATTTCGTTCAACCGGATGCATTGCATACAGCTGTAATATTTCTTAAATGTTCTCGTGCACAAATACTCATGCAGTCTTGAATAAAGATTCACGGCTACATACATTTGAGATTTTTCGACTGCTTCCATCCGCATGCATGATTTCCTATGCACAGTTCCCTGGGTATGTTCCCATAAGCGATGCAGTACATCTTTAGAGATATTTTCAATAAACTGCTTATTAACAACCCCAGCAGCGAGTCTCTATGGATAATCGAAACATAGTTGGCGAAAAGTGGTTTATATAGCTAGTATATAGCGTGTCGATTTTTGCTAGTTTAGCCAATCTGGGCAATGAAAATAAAAGATTTAAGAAGAACACGGTGCAATATATACTATTATAAAAAGACCTACAGGTAATATCTCTGACGGCTGAACACCATAAGCCTTAAATTCGGATTTTACTGCACTGTCTTTTTTTACATTATTCTTCGTTCAACAGCTTCACTGAATTTATGTTAGCTCGGACATCCTGTATCGACAATAATCGACAAATAGTGTAAGGCTATGGATTAGCTATAGACTGATCAGCAGGAATTGTCTACCGACAGTCTATTAACTTATGACCTTACCCTTTCGTAGGCTAGTCTAAAAATGTGGCAGTTTATAGACACTCTATAAACTTTCTATAGATTAATGAAAATTCATGTTTCTGGACAAATGTCTGAAGAATGTCTATAGAGAAAAGTCGATAGGAATATACAGTTCTATTTTTGTAGACTGAAGTCTATAGAATGTCTATCGACAAATGTCTATAGATAGCCTATAGTCATTTGCTTATAGACATTTTATGGACTTCGGTCTGTAAAAGTAAAACTGTATATAGCTCTATTTTTGTAGACAAGTCTGTGGAATGTTCATAGACAAATGTCTATAGATAGTCTAAAGACATTTGCTTATAGACATTTTATAGATTTGTGTCTACAAAAGTACAACTGCTGTATACAGTTCTATTTTTGTAGACTGAAATCTATGGAATGTCTATAGACAAATGTCTATAGATAGTCTACAGACATTTGCTTTTAGACATTTTATTATTTTAGATTTCAGTCTACAAAAGTAGAACTGCTGTATGAAGTTCTATTGTTTCTCTACTTTCTATTCCATCATTTTTTTTAGCTCTCGTTTTTAAGAAACCTAGAGAGGGACTAAGCCTTTGCTCTGTCAGTTGGCTTCTTTAAGTGGGAGGTGTTTCAGAAGAGATGACCAAATGAATGACAGGCTTGGAGCCTGTCATACGGCCAACTATAACGAATTTGACATGTCTTGGAGACACTTGTACTAAAATCGCAACAAACCAACATATTTTTCGATCACGTCATTTATTTGCGACTTCAACCCGCGCGGCTAAGATTACTGCTTGAACAGCCCTGGTTAATAACAGTGTACAGATATTAAAGAGATTACCGGCAAGAACGCACTGCAAGGACAACAGGCCCCATAGCGTGTTTGTTCGCGTGGGAAAAATAGTGCATGACATTACTTGTAACGTTGTGAAGAGTTCAAAAATATGTTTTAGTTAATAGGGCCCGCAAGAGGGACGGGAGAGGGGAGGGCGAAGGCGGCGGAAGTACTAAGGAATTGTACAGAAAGCGTCGTACTTACTGGAATTGGAGGATTGGAATAGATTAGTTCAACTACTCGAGGAGTGGGAATGGTCCAACTCTCAGAATTCCGACAAGTTAAAAAGAGGGGATTCACATAAACCACAACTCTGCGCAATGGAGTGGGAAT
Organism: Dermacentor andersoni; assembly: GCF_023375885.2. NCBI lineage: Eukaryota > Metazoa > Arthropoda > Arachnida > Ixodida > Ixodidae > Dermacentor > Dermacentor andersoni. The sequence continues at coordinate 313,012,219 of NC_092814.1, read as the reverse complement.
AGAATCGAGCGCCCCCACTCTCTGCACCATGCCGTTACATCCAGTCCTTGGACAATTTGAGTGCAGCTCTACAACTACAAAGACGACCGCAGCACCTGGACGAAACGCACCGAAGGCCCGTCAGCTGCCGCACGATCACGCACCGCCAACGAGTAATCCTGCACGACCTAAATATATACGCAGTGCGCCGACTGGTACCCTAGGTAGGCTAGGACTCGCGAAAACTATAGTGCTTTCCCCGACTGGGCCGAGTACCAGGCCACCAAACTCCTTGCCCTGCGCACGTTGTCGTACGACGCCAGCTGGCCTCTACCTTCATGAGATCCCGATGCAACCACTGGTGCCACGCTGCTATTTTCAAAGGCCACCACTTGGTGGAGCGGCAGGGCCCGCTCAGGTCAGGACACATAGACTTCGTTCGATACACAAATGACAGTAAACTGAGCGTGTCCAACTAGCAGCAACCAGGTTCCCCAGCTAGTATTAATGACTAAGCACTATATGGGCACTTCCCCGGGAAAGATGTCCGTCCGTCTGGCTGAACGCGTGACACGATGCCCTCCATAAGTATACATGGGACCCTAAGGGAGTATATATATATTTTTTTTATTTAAAGATACCTTACAGGCCTCAAAGTGAGGCATTCAAAAGGGGGGCAGTACATAGAAAATACATCGAATATATGACATGTATAGAACCGTAGCAGTTTACATACTACAACCGTAAGTGCAACGGAGGGGAAGAAGAATTACTTAGTTGACGATTAACTAATAAAAAACGTAATATAATGATCAGTGCGCGCAGATGGTGAATGCGTGGCCGAGCTGATAGTATCGCTGAAGTGGATCGTTTCAGGATGCGGCCCCAGTTAGCCTCACCTCGTGGGTAGCCTCCAAAGGCAGCTGCTGCTTGGCGTTGCCATCCCGTCCATGTCGCGGTTGCACTCTGCCTTGCAGGAGTTCAGCGCCGCCAGCCGAGGCGGCAGCGTGTCACGCAGGTTCATATGTGGTCTGCAGCCCAAGACCTCGAACCTGTAATCGGGCCAAGCGACTGCGCTCCAATCCTTGTCCTGGTGATTCCCACTCACGGCAGCCTCCACTCCACGCGTAATAGGCTTCTCGGAACTGCGTTGACAACACAGGCCATAATTGAACACAGCGTTTGAAACGCACTTGCCAAAGACTGCAGCTGCTTCAATAAAACGTTTCCTTTTTTTGTATAGTTTAGGCGTTTTCGGGTTAGCAATTAGTTGTGCTGCCAATCCTGTCAAGCCTACAAAAGCACTGAAAGACCAATCGTTACTGTTCGCCCTATTCTAGAATTACTTCAAGTCGACGTGAATGCCGCCAGTTTACTGGACAGTTTCTTCTTGAGAAATAGGACGCAGAATTTGCGTTTTCGCAAGGAAAAAAAAGGAAATTGCTTCTGCTGTGGCCTTTCTTCCAAGATTCAGTGGAAGGGAGCTGAGCTGTCATTTTTGCCGAGCTGCGTTTAGAATTGATTAGGCGGCATCTGCAAGAATTCTCTCTTGCTTTGCAAAGTGTATACGAGCGGAGAAGTCAATATCGCATAGGCTTTTTCGTTTCTTAAAATGGTAAGCACGCCTCGATTATTGAAGGAGTCTGAATGGAATCTCTTTCCACCACAACTATATGCCGCATACTCTTTTAGGGCATTCTCTTGCGACACCGCGCCGACTAAGTTTTGTACATCCCTGTTTTGTCAGTTGAAGGGTGCATTGATATTCGTCTGCTAAGTAAATGCAGAGTAAAGAGTGAATGACGAAAGTACGCAATACTCGGCTGTGTTCGCTTAAACCGATCGACGACTTCTTTCTAGGTACCCAACCCGGGGACAGATAAATCGCGCTCGACGGGCGCGTGATTCCACTGACCCGTGGTTCTTCTTTCTATGAAATTTCGCGTGTATATATAGCGCAGGTCGCAGCGCTGTCCACGAGAAAGGAGCGTCGCATTACCACTGCTGTGGTAATGCGACGTGAGCTTCGTGGTGTCTCCGCGCAGAGCAGGTGGATCGCCAGACCAGAGTCGGCGATTAGCGGCGGGCACGTCGTCGCGGTACGCAAGTCGCGACGTGTCATTTCACTAGTGCGTCCGATCAGCGCTCCTTGAATTGTAAGCGAACTGCAGCCCTGTCCTTCTATGTAGACATCGAGCAGTGCCGCAATTATTTTAAATGTTAGTGGGCTAAACAGGTATTGGTGTGTGCGTGCGTGCGTGGGAGCGTGTGCGTGTGTATGTATGTGTTTTGAAATAGAAGTCGAAATAACTAAGTTTCGTCCAAACATCCAGGAATGACAAAAGCAGTATAACCCCCCCCCCCCCAACACACACACACACGCACGCACGCACACACAAACACACACACCTTGCGTTTCTGCCACTCGATCGATTGTATATTGACTTCAATGCTCCGTTTTTTTATAGCTTCCGTAAAATGAAATTTCATTACATGATAGATTCTACTTTGGTAAGCGTCTATTTACGGAAAATATTACAATTAGTTGTAAAGAAGTTATAATCCGATGAGGGATTGACAGTATGCGTAAATAAATAAATAAAATAGAAGTGTACTCTGAACCCAGTTCTGGGGACGTATTCTCGGGCGATCACTTTCGGCGGCGGTATAGGGGGCACGCAGGCCAAACGCGAGAAACACTCCCTCGTTGGCGCGCGTGGAATAAGTCTCACGAAATCTCGCGAACGTGACACTATCTCTGATAGTGGTCGCACAAGAATATCTCCTCTGATTATGACTACCGAAAGGTTTGTTGTGCCTTCAGGTCATCGCCCATTTACGTCTCTTAAGTGCAAAGCCCGCAATATAGCGCCGACGTCCCGGTTGCATTCGGAGCATGAGACCGGTGCAGGAGATTGACCGCGAAGGTGAAAAACTAGCGAACCAAGTGGCACTACTTGCAAGATGAAAGAAACAAAAGAAACAGGAGTGGTTGTCCTTCGGCTTCACTGAAAAATGTATACATTTCTCGCGGACCGTATTTGCATCTGCAAAGAAAATCACGTCGTGCGCAAGGCTTATGGAACGCCGTGAGGTATACCGCAATTTGGGCTCGGCGACTAAAGAGGAGGGTTTAGCTCAGTGCCGACTCCTATTTCTCTAAACGCAGAAATGTTGTCATTAGACAACAGAGCTCAACCGATGTGAATGAAAGTTGATTGTTTTATAGGTGCCTAAATTCCGGTCGGCGCAAGCAGAATTTCGGTTTAGGGCTTACGAGCTTTTACTAGTTTTACCGAAATTGGCACGTTAAAAGATATATAAGCACAAAGCATAAAGATTCGTAACTCTGCAGCAAAAAAAAAAAAAGTACCGTTGTTCTGTAAACCTGTTCTCTTACGGACAAATGTAACACGCGAGTTTACAGGTTACAAGAAATTGTTACAATATTTGCAAGGGTTGTTTAAGCTTCTTACTCACACATTAGTGATATATTTAGCGCAGTGTATAATTGGTCGCTTTTATTCTTGTTAGATGTTTTGAATGGTGCAGTTTACACCATTGCGATGTTACGCCATTGTCAGGCAGCGTGAGGCAGCTAGCTGTACATCGTCCTGAAGGTGGTTGAGGACTTCATCTCGCTCCATCGCCTGGAGGTGAAGCGACGCCGGGAAATCGTCGACGCCCAAGCGCACATCAAGGTCAGAGCGCGGTAAAACCGGTGACATGGATGCGCCAGCTAATCATACATGCGAATGTTTAAAGGGGCATTTCAAAAAGGAACCTAACAACCCTGCAGGTGCCTCAATATCACGCTGTGCTAAAATGTGAACGAAACTGTGCATTGTGTACAGTCGGCGAGACACTTAAAATTTTCTTTTTTGTTGTATTTGCACTTCTGTGACTAAATTATCATCGCTCTACAACAATAGCGTATTTAATGCAACAACACGAAATACCGTTGCTGGCTTAGCGGATTGTGCGGTGTATAAGCACGAGAATCAATTGCGTTACTATACGCAAATCAATGTTTCATGCGCCCTAGCTGATACACTTTACTACAGCTATACTTACTTTATAGGGCACAGTAAGAAATAACCTCAATTACGTTTTCTCAGGAGGACATAGCAAACCGTAACTGTCATTTCACAAACTGAGGATATTCGCAACGGGCCTTAGATATGGCGCAGAAAAGACTGAATTATCTTTACCTGTATATCCCCCGGTGCCCGGTGCCCTTCGATACGTCCTCCACCTGGTGCCCAGCTCCTTGCACGGTGCAGGGTGCTTGCATGGAGTTGTACTCAGACAGGTTGTCCTTGACATCCATCTCACCGAACCGCTCGCACTCGGCCCTCGGAACCAGTCTCCGCCGTTGTGCGGCGCCGCTGCTGCAAGCCTCTTCCTCAGCCGTGTTCACCGTCTTGACCACAAGGTCGCAGTTCCTCGAGAGGACGTCCTCCATGGCCAAGTAGCTGGACGTGCAGGACGCGTCGGCCTTGGCTTTCTCCGGAAGTAGGACGTGCAATATGGACGAAGGCATCTTCTGGGGTGACGACGCTTCCGAGAAGGCGGACGCACCGCCGTGGAGGAGGCGATAAGTTCTGATGCCGCTGGGCACATTGATTCCCATGGCAGACACTAAGCCAGGCCCGTTCTTCGGAGAGATGCTCGGATATGCGCGCGCCACGGCCACCGGCGTGTTCGAAAGTGCGAGCGAGCTTTTCCTGTGCCACATGAGCCCCTCGCGCCAGCGCACGAGGGCACGACCTCGGTGTCCTTCTTCTTTTTCCTTTACTCCATCTTGAGGTTTGTGTTTCGACTGGTCTCCAATATCTCATCGGTCCTTACTTTAAAACACTTTGACGATAGCAATGACTCTGGAAAATAAAATATCCCAGGGAGAGAGAGATAGAGACAATAAATACTTTTATTTACCGTGTAGTCCGTTGTATTACTGCTCCGATTCGGACCAAATGTGGAATAATGGGATTTCCACGCAGATCAAACGGTTAGCAGGAATTCAGGATAATCTTACCTTGCTAAATTTTGATTTCTTAATTATGTCTCTATAAATTTTTGTATTGATTTTTTTTAATTCAATTTTTCACAGCATGACATTTTTTGCCGTAAGTGTCAACTTCCAAATTGCCTTTGTCCTTCTTTTTCTTTACCCTTAACTTTTCTTTATTCATTTCACATAAGCTCTCAATTAGTGGACAATCGCCCACTGCACGAATGCGTGACGTGCCTACGTAAAAAAAGAAGAAAAAAAAGAAAACAAGAACCAGGCGTGAATTGCCAACAAACTGCTAACATCAATGTGATTACGGTAATTGTGACATCAGAATAATTATTTCCTATGGGCTTGCTGTAGAAAATTAAGGACTATCACCATCTACTCGCTGTTGTTGCATTGGTATATGGGGTGTCCTTGGTTACGTTAGATAAGTTTCAAGAAAAATCGATCAATCAATCATTTTATCTAACTATAAAATCTTACCAAGATATTCAGGAACGGAGAAAGCTGGCATACAGTGGCAGCAAGTTGATAAGCGTACAGAGAGCACTTTGGTTAACAAATAACCTCCCGCATTAGAGTAAATCAACATGTAACATATACACAACTAGGCACATATTATAAACACATCTAATTATACAAGTATGAAATTCCCTCTTCGCAACATATCAATAAGGAAAAAAAAAAGGGTAAATGTGCTGCAGAAGTACTGCGAGGTCGGGACATATGAGGAATACAAATTACTAGGAACAGAATTGTTGATAAAGCTTATACTCAGTTACAGGGAATATTTATTTATAATACATTCTAAATTTATGTCACTCGTATAACAAGACTGGAATTCTAAACGTATCATTCGTTTTAACGTAATCAGTACGACATTCGTTGACTTTCTTTTGTTCTAGATTTCGTGTGGTAGACCGGTGGAACTGATCTTTAATTGAGCCTTTAACTGGTATAAAATACGCACAATTATTTGACCTTTTGAGTGTCCGATCATAGGTCCTCTACCAGCTGCAATTATTCTGGGCTAAATATCCGACTAAAACGAGAAGATAATTTAAACAAGTTTTTACATGTTGAATTCTGTGCCTGGCTTCACACGGGAAACCTTGTGGGATCTTAGGGTCCCACAGGAGTACTGACCCCCCCGCGGGTTCGAGCTTAGCGAGCAACAGGGCCGCGTCAGTCGTCACCTCTAGCGCCGCTGCGCGCGAGCTCAGGCCGCAAGGGCTACCGGGCGACGCACGCAAGAACGCAGTATTGCCCTGAGTTAACTGATACAGTTTATTGTATCCGGCGGCACCCGACACTGCACAAACACCCGGTCTCAAGGCGGCGGGGAACCAAAGGGGTCCCCCACCAAGGGCGGAAAATGCAGTCAGGGACGCCTATAGCACGTCGCTGCGAGAGCACAGGCTGAAGCTGGGACACGGCGCTAGGAAAAGTTCCGGCGGCTATGCTACTTGCTCTCGCGATAACCAATGGGCCAACTCGCGAGAACTCGGGCCATCTGCTTCGGCTTGGGCCTCCGATGAGTGCGGCTAGGCGTGGTACGACCTCGCGCGAGCACTAGGCACCCGTTCTTAGGCTTAGCGTCCGGACAGGATCAACACGAGGTACGCGCTCCCCGCACGGGCAAAGGCACCGTGCGTGAGCTCAGTCCTAGTCACAAAGGTGTCGGCGGGCGAGAGGACGCATGTACGTACCCGGCGCAGTCCCGAGGGACAACAGGCACGCTAACGCCACGAGAGTAGCCGCCAGGGGCCGTTTCGTGACGTCGAAGCTCCGCCCTGCTCCGCCCTCACCACGAACCATCGCTAGTGGAGCGCCACCACTGACAACTGGTTCGGAGCGAGTGAAGAAGTGAGGCGTAGGGATTCCAGAACTAAACTTAATCTTTCTAGTGTCTACGAGAGCTGCAATGGGAGCGGTTGAGCCAGCACAGGAATTATGGGAAGTACATGGATTTGCCTAAACTTTTGGCTTCAAACGGCTTGGTGACTTTGTAAACTCGTAGTTTTTAACAAAACACTGCGTAATAAATAATGAAGTAAATATTATTAAAATTGTCCAGTGGCAGAATTCGAACACAGGACCTCTAGCACAGACTCCCGTTATTGAAAGCATTACGCCACGGACGCATGTATTGTCAAGCAACATATAAATACCTTATGAATTTATCGCGGGGCAGCCAGTGCCTTGGGACACTTGGTGCGTTTCGATTTGGCCACCTCGACAAGCTTAACCGTTGCAATTAGCAGCGGTTTTGCTTGTTGTCGGCGACTTTTGCACTTAAAAAAGTTTAGATTGCTGTGAAATTTACAATGAAGGCATGCAAAGCGCAAAAACGAATCAACAAAAACGTCTGAATCCACAAGCACGAAGATCAGACAAATCCATGTACTTCCCGTCACTGCCATGGTGGCTCAACGATTGCAGTGGCAGAGTTCCCTCTAATATATTGTAGGAAACTCTATGCTCGAATAGCATCGGGCACGCGGGTCTGCTGCTACTCTCTTCTTCGGCGCTCTGTGCATGCGTCATTCCTCCTCCGCTGACGTTCCTTCCATCGTTGAGCCAGCAACGGGCGTGGATCAATTCTTATGACGATTGTTTGTTTCACCTGGTGTACCATCTTCCCCTTAAAAAATGACGAAACCTACTTTCGGAACGTCCCTAGTAACTGCAGAAAGTAACAGAATACTAACACTTCGGGTCCACATAACGCCGAATTCAGTCTGGACAATACATATAGTTGGTAAAGCTAACAAAAGACTAGGCTAGATTAGACGAATGCTTAAATACACTACTCCAGAAACAAAGCTATCATGTTACGAATTGCTGAGAGCGATAGCTCAATGCCCCTGCGAGGCCTGGGACCTACACACACAGACGTTTATCGCACAACTGGAACAGGCTCAACGGCGCGCGTTTCATTTCCTCTTCTTACAGTAGAAAATACTCAGTATGTTCACTTTACCAGATATCAAACTTATCCTTTCCTGATTCAAGAATAAATAACAACATGGTTACTCTCTTTCACAGTATAGTGGGCGACCATGTGTTAATTGAAAAAAATAAGATACATGCGCGAGACAACGCTGTATGTTACACGAAACAAACATAATACACATGTAGAGCAAAAATGGTTCACAAACTGGTTTCAGTAATCGTTTTGCTTTAAAAAAGCCCGAAGCTGTAACAGCTAGGCTACCAGCAAACGTTGTGGATATAGAAAAACCATGAGGAGCTATCTTCCATCATACTCGATTGTTTTAGTACTGCAGTCTTTCTAGCACTGTATTATGGCGTTGTACTGTACTGGCATTGCACCAAGTGTATTACATGATATTGTTTGATTTGCATATTACCGATCCTATTTTGTACCTAGCTACGTTTGACGACAGTATGTGTAAAGCAACGATAAAGTTTCATTTACGGCAACGGTTTAGCTGAACTTCCTTGGCTCTGAGTGATGGCTTATGCCTCCCTCGTTCGCCGCGTTCCGAAGCGGCAAATTTGATCGCAAGGTATTGTTGTTCTTAGCATTGCCCAGTTGATTGGTCTGGAAGTTTCCAGAGTGGTAGACCATACTTACGGGGCCGGGTGATGGAACTTTTGAGGCATATAAACGTAATGACTTATTGCGATGCCTCTCCTTATCAAAACACTGTGACGATAATGGCGGAATTTTCGCGAGCACCATAATCGTGGCTGTGAAATTTGCGAGAAGTGTCAAGAACAGCTCCCACTGAGTAAAAACCACTTGACTGCTCCTCGTTTCACTCCGTAATGGTAGGCTGACAGAAAACGGCGCCAGCGACCAGGAACACTACAGCGCATACCTGCACTCGATCTTTTTTGTTGAGATAACATTCAGGCCCTAATCGGTCAATATTCTAGATTCCCGCCATAACGAGCAGACCACAGGGCCCTCATATCTATGGCAGAGGTGAACACACTTCTCTGCATACGAAGATGTGTCCGTGTCCTACTGCACTTATTCCAAAGAATTTCCGAAAGAAAGCTTGACAGGACTTCTTAGCGAGAAGTGCAATAGGTCTTAGTGCAATTAAAAGTGAACTTTATCCTAGTGTGAGCAAGATTTCATTTGAGTAGGCCAGAGCCGAGTGGTTTTACGATACTTTTCGTCTGGCCTGGCACGCATGTGATTACGTGGTGTTGTCTACATCCCGTCGTAGCCTCTGAAATGATTGCGCTCTCGTTGCTGGTGTTCCCAGGAATAATATTGAAAATGAGAGGAACAGTAAGAAGGAAATAACATTTTCCCCACTTTTCTTGCCCCTTATCGCCGCGCATTAAAAGCGTGTTCACGGAATCTTTCTCAGAAACGCCACTTCAAGTACAATAAAGTTTATTTCAAGCACATAGAACAATAAAACATTCACACGAATAAATTGCGAAAATCCAAAAAAATTCTAACGAGAAACACAGGCGCTGAAAGAGAGCGGGGCCCCCCTTTCGCTGCACGATCGTCCCGAGTTCAGCGGCGCCGAGACTAGCTTGCAGCGGTAGCCGCGAGCGTGCTCGACAAGCCTCGGCCGACGAGACCAGCAGCTCAGCGTGGCGGGGTGTACAACCCGCCTCCACGCGTCTAGTGAAGAGACGGGTGTTGCCCGTCACGTTGACAGCAGCGAGCGCACCGTCTGCTCCTCAGCTACCGATAACACAGGATGGGAGGCAGCACGAGCGCCCGGAGGACCTGCTGCTGTTCCGCAGCGACAGCCAGGACGCGGTGCTGCCGAGATGACGGCCGGCACAAGCGCGATGCTGCACGAACTGACGGCCGCCTCCGGTCGACATCGGGCTGCGTCCCGCGCCTACACCGCCGTACGGCCAGCAAGCCTGGACCGGGGCAACCTGCCGGAAGAAGAGGTAATGTGCGATTGTGTGCGACTGAGCCACGAAGGGAATCAATACAGCTGAGTGCATCTTAATGAATCTCAATGAATATCGTAATGAACTTAACACGTCTTAATAGATACGTACCTGCTCCGATATTTTCTACTGTTTACCTTTTTTTACTCGTCGTATTGTCAGTTGTATTTATCACTCCACTGACTGTATTTGTGGCGTATTTTTTCCATTTTTATTCAATTCATTGGAGTTCACACGTCTTTGTGTCCTTATGCCCCCCTTATGTAAATCCTTCGGGCCTTTAAGGTGAAATATATGAAATCAAATGAAATGTGTAACATGCGGCACACGCAGGAAATTAAATATTTTGTATAGCAGACTGAACGCCCTATCGGGCAGTATAGGGATATTTGAGGTTTCGGGCATGTCTGAATCTGCTAATCATGGTGTTTCTGTACGGATAATTTAGTATGCTGCAGTGGAAACTATAGTAATTTCAAATTCCTTATTTTGAAGAATGAACTGAACATTTATCTGTCTCTACTAGGCAAGAGGGCCTAACCGCAGTCACATGACGTTAGAACATTATCGAAGTTTTGCCCAAAGTGATGCGCAACGATGTCACGAGGACCAAGTCGATTTTAGATGTTTGTTCAAGGAATAAGAGCAAGGAGAAGTGTATGCAGAGAAATCTAATACGCATGTATAGATACATCAAGGGCTTTTACACCTGTGTCAGAGTGGTACATACGCAGTGCCCCTACAAGAGGGTAGGCCGAATGTGACAAATTCAAGACATTCACAGAAACCGCTAAATGTCCCGCGCTGTTACATTAAATGATATTTGTGATGCCTATAAACAGAATGATATGTGAAGGTAATATACATTACTTATTCTGTATTTACACACAATAATAGTGCGTTTACTGGTACTACTTTGTTGGTCGAATTTCCATGGTATACGTGGTGTTCCAGCTAACGTTATCCAAATTGTTAAAAAAAAGCGGTTACAATATAGAATATCAGCTCCCACAGAGTTCGGTATTAAGTCCTCTTCAGCCACCGGGACAGCATTGTTACGTAATTACTTAGCGGGCCAGAGAAGGTCAGATAAAAAAGATAATTTTTAAACTAAGAATATGTCTTTCGACGAGGAAGCTTTTGTTAAGTCATTCACAGAGTTCATTGAATCTTTTTCAGCCCGATATGTCCTGCGTAATGATTTTTTCCAGCAGTTTCCCTGTAACAAGAAAAATGCGAAAAAATGTCGTGGTTTTAGGCTCTCACGCTCCGCGACGCATGAGCTCCCAAAAACTAGTAGAATAAACCAACTCCCCTCATTCAATGATTCGGCAAGCACCAGGTCATGGAGAAGGGGAACACCGGAGTTGGAATGATTCTGGAACTATTCCACACATTTTCCAACAATCGGTATGGAATGTAAGCGGAATGACGGACCAGTCGGCATGGTGGAATGGCAGTGGAATGGGAGCCCGAGATTGCGCAATGTAGTTGGAGTGGAATGGGCACGTAGTCCTGGAACGGTAAGCGTCTATTTTAAATGAGACTACAAGACCACAAAGCTTGCCAATTAGACTAGAGCAGACTTGGTAAATTCATTACACCTCTCAATTTTTACTCAATATCGGCTCTTTTAGTATCCACGTATAGGTGACTACCTCTGCCGCGGTAACTCTAATGAACACAGCAGTCTACGCTTTCGAAAACCCGGGAGCATTTCTGCATTCCAATGTTGAACTGCATTGAAAGACGACAACAGCTTGGCCTGTACGACACAAGGATTGCGGCCAAAAATATATAGTCATAGAGGTGTGGTGAAAAAAATGGAGTTCGTAAATGCTCAGGTCGCTGTGAAACAAACAAACAAACGAACAAATCATCATCCCGCAGTACATATCAATGCGTTTCACCTTTTGCTTCATGTTAGTCTTCAAAGGGACATAATGAGCTAGCTAGACGCGTGACATGTACAGCCGTATAAAATTATTTTGTGCTTTGCTTCGCCAGAATCAAAATTTCGTCAGAACAATGAAAGATTTCCGAAAATGGTGGATTTTATTCAGAAAGCATATAAACCTTCCTTGTATCGCAACGTAGGGCACTGCGCGGGTCGTCTATTACGCTCCCTACCGGGCGCAAACCGGGCCCAATAGATTCAGGCCCTGTGCGGCCCGAGCCAACACGGTTCGGTCCAACCAGTTAACCCTTGAGCCTATCCGAAGCATGCTGAAGTTCTCAGTTATTTTGAAGATACTAAACGCACACAGATTTGCAAGAGATTGATTTCACTGGATCGCTTTACACTGCAGTTGCTGTTTTAATAAATAAATAATAGAGGTGGGAAAATATCAAAGGAGCACAGCAGGAACATGACAAAGGTAGAACAAGGACAATTGGTGTTACACTGTCGTGATTGTCGGTGTGCTCCGCATTTTGACAACACTGCAGTCTTGTTGAGAGACAAAGATCGTTGCACGCGTGAGAATGTTGAAGCTACAGTAATGAATAGTGATGATTAGTAGTGCGTCAGCTCATCGCCTCTTTTGTTATTTGCGAAATAAAAAACTTTTCTTGAAGGCAGCTGGTAACAAGCCCTCAGTAACGCACACGCGTTGGTACGATCAATTGATTCATTATGTTCTTTTTCTTTTTTGTCTATTTTGCAGTATATATTCAGAACATCTGGCATTAAGCGTTAGTTGGAAGTTAGCGCCTTGTCATGAACGTGCTGCGGCCCTCAGCCGCAAAGGGTTCCCCGGTGATGCTTCACCGCTAGACTCCAAGCACAGCTCCTTGAGAAGGTGCTTCGCCGCCAAGCTGCAGGCATGTCGGAACACGCAGTGCTTTCTCCCTTGATGGCACCCTTCTCGGACAGACTGCACGCGCCCGGTAGTGCAGAGCTGCAACCTCCTCCTCCGGTGGATATAAAAGGCCGGCGCCTCTGGCGTTCCGTGCCTTTTCGTCATCGTACTTCGTCCTCGTTAAGAAGTAAACACATTATTCCTTGGCTACCTCTTGCCTCGTCACTGTCAGGATCTCCTTCAGGAAATGCTTTGGCCCTCGTGTCATGCTGCGCATGCGAGCCTGGTGCCTCTCCTAACAGCCTGTTCCGTTCGTGCCTCTGTCTGCTGCTTTGGAAGTTCTGCGCTAGAACACGAAAAAAGTATCCTTGTATGCTTGTATCTAACGGTTTTCTCGCATGCCTGGGTCACTGTGTAATCCATGGCTGAATGGTTAGAGCATCGGGCTGATTTGCTTGGGGAACTGGTTTCGAAACCAACCGTCTGACAAACTTGACTCACTACGCATGTGGGAATGTTGTATATACGTATGTGCCGCTCTTCAATGAAACTCTTTGGCGCCGACATTGAGCACTAGGTATGTGCCAGTAAGTGCGTGCCGCTCATTAATGAACGGTATTTGAAACCAACTTGTGTAAGCTTGGTATGTGCCACTTGTTACGACGGTGGCAATACGTTGTTTTGCTGTATTGATTCAATGCTGAACCCATTGCCGTCGATAGTCATCGCGAGGTGGGTTCTGCCGATTTTTTAAATGCAATTAGCATTATTAGGATATTTCACGCATTTTGCCGGGGATGTCTATCTGGCTGCCTATCTGCCTGCGTATCTAACCGTTTTCCCGCCAACTTGGGTCGCTGGGTAGTTCATCGTCTACTGGTTAGAGCATCGCACCGCTGTGGTGAGGGAACCGCGTTCGAAAGCAATAGTCATGGGTATATGATATTGTATATTTGCCACTCATCAGTTTGCCCGTTTCACGTCAATTTGTTTTATTGGGGATGTGCCACTACTTAAGTGCAGCTCTTCAATGAACCTTGTTCACCTCAACTTGGATTACTGGGGTCGTGAAACTAGCCATGTGCCACACATCGGTGAACATCATTGATGGCAATTTGGGTAATTGGGTGTGTGCAAGTGGGTACATGCCGCTGTTCAATGAACCTCTTAGCCACAAACTTGGTAATTGGGTGTATATCACTGAATGCGCCAGAAGGTATGTGTCGCTATTCAATAAACCTTTTTCACGGCCAACATGGGATACCGAGTAAGTTCCGCTTTTCAATGAACGTAATTTATGCCGACTTGGGTCACTAGCTACGTGTAACTTGGTATGTGCCCACCTCCAATGAACCTCTGTGACGCCAACTTGGTTCACTGAGTATGTGCCATGTCGCTGCGTAAGTACTCTGCCATTCAACGACAAAAGTAATAAATTTCTCCGATGGTGGGTGGAGTAAGTATTTAGAATATCTTGTCTGAATTTTAATACAAACGTGCGCCACACGAGAAATTCGTTGCGGTGGCGCTAGATGGCGGAGTGTGCCCAGAGCGAAGCGCGAGAGAGGAGCCCGGCTGCATACATGCTTCACACATGATGCATCTCTGCGGTGGCCATACCGTGTATTGCTACATTGCTTCATTGCCAATCGCATTAACGTCGACATTCATCGTGACATGTGTTCTGCCACAATAACTCTAGCCTACACCGCCGGTGCGTCTCAAAAATGGGCAGCTGACCCACGCTATCAGGGCATATAGTTGGCGTGGTGACCAATGGTACCATTTTCCCAGTGATCGAAGAGTACCGTTAATGTACAATAATCGATGCAGTGCACCGCTGCCATGTCTTGGCCTGCCCCTTAAAAAAATGAGTTTAGACTGTCTATAGAAAGTCCATAGAATTTTTATAGACGACCTTGCCTTTCCATAGATTTGGTCTTTTGTTGATACAAAGTCTATAGACTGTCTATAGACGAAAGTCGATAAGATTTCTATTTATTTTTGTCTACTCACATTCTATAGACGTTCTATAGAATGTGAGTTTGTTTCTTTTTGTCTATGTCCCCTGTATAGACTGTCTATAGACGAAAGTCAATACAGTCTCTATTTACTTTTTGTCCATCATTTGTCTATAGACTGCCTCTAGACGAAAGTCCAGAAGGTTTCTATTTCTTATTGTCTGCTGGCATTTTATACACGATCTATAGAAAATAGTCGATAAGACGTTTCTTTTTGTCTATATCCGCTCTTTAGACTGTGTATAGACGAAAGTCAATACAGCCTCTATTTATTTTGTCCATTGTTTGCCTATAGACTGTCTATCGACGAGAGCGATACGGTTTCTATTTCTTTTTGTCTACTCGAATTCTAAAGATGGTCTGTAGATAGAAGTCGATAAGGTGTTTGTTTCGTTTTGTTTACTTTCGCCGAATAGATTACCTCTAGACAAAATTCGATACAGTCACCATTTATCCTTATTGGTTCTTTGTCTATAGACTGTCTATAGACGAGAGTGGATAAGGTGTTGATTACTTTTGTCTACCCTCGCTTTATAGATTGTCTATAGACAAAAGTTGATAAGGATAAGGTTTTTTTTCTACGATGGTGAGCCTGAAATTCGCCTCCTCCAGTACGCAACATCTGCACGCTTGGAGTGACGCCAGTCACCGGCAAAAGGTGCCGAGAGCGAGCGGGGCTATACTAATCCAGGTACAACCAAATTAGGAAGGCCCACTAAGCTTCAACAAGACATTGCCTCACCAGAACAGGAATTGGCCTTCCTGGTGCAGTATTCGGCCACCCCCTCCCACATGGCTCACTCAATTACCCAATGGCCCTCAGTCCGCAGCACCTGCGGAGCACCTGACCAAGGCGGCGGTCAGACCTGTAACGTAGCAGAAGGTGCTAAGAATATCTGGGTCCGGACAGGCTGCCAATGGAAACTGACCCTTTCAACGTTTAACACCCGAACCCTCTCGAGTGAGGCTAGCTTAGCAGGACTCTTTGAGGAACTATCAGACATTGTTTGGGATATCATTGGCTTTAGTGAGATTCAGAGAAGTGGTGAGGCTTATACATTGCTGAATACCGCACATGTCCTCTGCTATAGAGATCTCCTAGATAAGAAGAACTACGGGGTAGGTTTCCTAATCCATAAGCACATAGCGGGCAACATTGACGAATTCTACAGCAATAATGAGAGGGTAGCTGTAGTCGTAATCAAACTTAAGAGGTATAGATTAAAGGTAGTACAAGCCTACGCTCCAACATCCAGTCACGATGATGAGGAAGTAGATCAGTTTTATGATGATGTTGAATTAGCGATGAGAAAAGTGCAAACTCAGTATAGTGTAGCAATGGGCGACTTCAATGCGAAAGTGGGAAAAAAGCAGGCTGGTGAACAAGCAATTGGCAAGTACGTCGTCGATTCTAGGAACGCTAGAGGAGAGATGCTGGTAGAGTTCGCAGGAAGGTATAAGCTGCGAATAATGAACACCTTTTTCAGGAAGCGTAACGACAGAAAGTGGACATGAAATAGCCCTAATGGGGAAACAAGAAATGAAATTGACTTCATACTTTCTGCTGATCCCAGCATAGTGTAGGATGTAGAAGTTATAGGTAGGGTAAAGTGCAGTGATCATAGGTTAGTGAGGGCTAGGATTCACCTCAATTTGAAAACAGAGAGAGCAAAATTGGTCAATAAGAAAAAGGTCAACGTAGAGACAGTATGAGTAAAAGCAGACAAATTGAGGCTGGTACTTGCAAACAAATATGCAGCCTTAGAACAGAGAGAT
Source organism: Dermacentor andersoni (assembly GCF_023375885.2). Taxonomy (NCBI): domain Eukaryota; kingdom Metazoa; phylum Arthropoda; class Arachnida; order Ixodida; family Ixodidae; genus Dermacentor; species Dermacentor andersoni. The sequence continues at coordinate 312,995,720 of NC_092814.1, read as the reverse complement.
GATGATGACATAGAGCTAATGAATGAAACCGTAACTAGGTTGGCTTCAGAGGCAGCAATTGAACTGGGAGGCAAGGCACCATGGTAACTAGTAGGCAAAATCTCCCAAGTAATAAGGGACATAATAAAGAACCGACAAAAAATAAATGTGTCCAACTAAAGAGATAAGAGAGAATTCGCGGAACTGTCAAAACTGATCAACAAGGCGAAAATAAGGGATATTCGAAACTATAACGTGAGAAAGACTGAAGAAGCCGTAAAAAATGGACGCAGCCTGAAATCAGTGAGAAAGAAACTTGGCATAGGACAAACCAAGATGTATGCACTAAAAGATAAGCAGGTTAATATCATCAGCAGTCTAGTAAAAGCAGCGGCAGAATTCTATACTGGGCTGTACAATACCCAGAGGAGCCATGATACCTCCATTCGAAGCAGTAATCAACGGGTTGCAGAGACTCCTCCTATATCTAGCGATGAGGTCAGAAGGGCCTTGCAAGAGAGGAAATGGGGAAAGGCGGCAGGAAAAGATGGAATAACAGTTGATTTAATGAAAGATGGAGGAGACATAATGTTTGAAAATTGGCGGCTCTCTAGACGAAGTGTCTGTCGACTTCAAGGGTCCCAGAACAGTGGAAGAATGCAAACATTATACTAATCAACAAAAAGGGAGACGTTAAAGAATTAAAAAATTGTAGGCCCATTAGCTTACTTCCAGTATTATATAAAACATTCGACAAGGTAATTTGGAATAGTATACGGGCAACATTGGACTTTAGCCAACCAATGGAACAGGCTGGCTTCAGGAAGGGAGAGACTACAATGGATCACATCCATGTCATTAATCAGGTAATCGAGAAATCCGCCGAGTACAATAAGCCTCTCTATATGGCTTTTATAGAGTACTAAGTGGCCTTTGATTCAGCAGAGGTGCCAGCAGTCATAGAGGCATTACGTAATCAATGAGTACAGGCCGCTCAAGCAAATTTCTTGGAAGATATCTACAGAGGTTCCACAGCTACCTTAATTCTACACAAGAAAAGCAGGAACATACCTATAAAGAAAGGGGTCAGACAGGGAGACACAATCTCTCCAATGCTGTTCACTGCGTGCTTGAAAGAAGTATTTAAGCTAATAAACTGGAGAGGCTTAGGAGTATAGATCGACGGTGAAAATCTCTGCAACCTTCGGTTTGCCGATGGCATTGTTCTAGTCAGCAACAATGCAGACGAGTTACAACAAATGATTGAGGACCTTAACAGAGAGAGTGTAAGAATGGGATTGAAAATTAATATGCAGAAGACAAAGATAATGATAAATTGCCGGGCAAAGGAACAAGAGTTTAGGATCACCAGTCAATTAATCACAGGGAACCCTGATGATGAAAAGGAAATTCACAGAACAATAAAAATGGGTTGGATAGCATACGGCAGACATTGCCAGCTCCTGATTGGAACCTTACCATTATCACTGAAAAGAAAGGTGTACAATCAGTGCATTTTACCAGTGGGGCACATATATATTTACCAGTGGGGCAGATATATGGAGCAGAGACTAGGAGACTGACAAAGAAGCTTGAGAACAAGTTAACGACCGCGCAAAGAGCGATGGAATGAAGATTGCTAGGCATATAACGTTAAGAGACAGAAAGAGAGCGGTTTGGATCAGACAGCAAACGGGTATAGACGAAATTCTAATTGACATCAAGAGAAAAAAATGGAGCTGGGCAGGTCATGTAATGCGCAGGCTAGATAACCGTTGGACCATTATGGTTACAGAATGGGCACCAAGAGAAGGGAAACGCAATCGAGCACGACAGAAGACTAGGTCGAGGATGAAATTAGGAAATTCGTGGGCGCTAGTTGGAATCGGTTGGCGCATGACAGGGGTAGCTGGAGATCGCGCGGAGAGGCCTTCGTCCTGCAGTGGACATAAAACAGGCTGATCATGATGATGATGATGATAAGGTGTACATTTCTTTTTGTCTAGTCCCAGTCTACGTAGTTCTTCACACACACACACACACGCGCGACTGGCCGTTCGAGGCACATTGCGTGTAATCGCGAGCTTCTTCACGCTCGGGAAAAACACTTCTATGGAGTACGTGTTGAGCAACAGAAAGCTGTATCGGGAGTTTCTCATGTTGCTCTACAATTTTCCCATTGAGAATCTTAAAGAATTATAGTAATTGAGAAATTATATTAACACTAATCATCTAATCAGGGGCAACGCAATCTAATCAGGGCAACGCAAAGCGACGGCAAACAACATTACCTTCGTTCTCTCCAGCTACATAGCATTTGCATATCATCAAGTCTGGCTCAAATTATGTGAAACATCCCGCATACTTCTTTGCAATTCGAATTATTCTCCACGGTTTTCCATATCACCGCCGATGAAGGCTATAGGGTGGGACGTTACCAAAGGTGATGTTAACCTGAGCGAACAGCCCGTATACCGATTGTGGTAAGGTTTGAGATTAAGTAGAAAACAGCATGAAACCTGCGATAAGCTCAGTCACTGGCAGCTTCGCAACTTAGCCGAAAAAATGAGAGAACAATAAATTAGTTGCTCGGGGAAGAACCTTTACACGTTTGAAACTGAAGGCATTGCGTTTGACGATAGTTGGAAGATTTCTTTTTTCTCTCTCTTTTTTAAACAGTTTAGCAGCAGAAGTTATTTTTCGGGCTATTTGAAAATTAATAACGCCTTTTCATGCTTCGGCGTTATGCAGTTTACGTGCTGTTAATCGCCTGGCAGCTGTTGACGCAGATTCACATTTTGCCAATCGTGCATGGTATGCAGCCTTGTCGTGCGTAATAATTTTTCCGGTTTTCATTACTGTTGCGTTTAGTACCGTCTTGGACAGACTGTATACTACATGCGCTGTACAAAAGAAAAAAACAGCCAGATTATCCATTTGGTGGTCTTTTCTCAGTAGATAACGCACAGATTATTAAAATCATTTAGTGGACATTGGACTTGTTCTATCCTTATCAGCACACCTAAGAGATCGTAACATGTTTTAACTGATAAGTAACCTTATCAGTAACCCCCCCCCCCCCCCTTTTATGTGCGTTCGACTGAAAGTGTGGAAAATGCATCCATCTCGGAGTATGAGAAAACGACATTGTAAACTGTTCTAAGCGGAAATAAATTGCAATTCTTAACGTGATTGTTCAAAACTTCTGTCACTTTTCTGAGCATATTCGTTCGGCACGGGCATTTTGTATTAACACCCGAAAAATGTGCACAGTTCCGCCCGGTATCTTTGTTTCAGCAATTATTATTATAGGAATTATTTGTGATTATCGCATTTGTTTATTATTTTGGTAAGTACACTATGCGTGACATGAACCTATCTTGAAACGAAACGTACCGTTCATACTGTAACGAAATGAAGCATCGTAATCTTATTGATTCATATTCCGTGTAGCATTTATTCAGAGGTAAACCAAGTTAACTAGATACATACATGATGAGCGAAAATCATATATAAAAGTACTATTGAACCGCAAAAATAACTCACTGAATAGTTTTCCCTCATATTGTTACATTTGTTTATCTGTGTGTCTCTGCGCCCTTGTCTTCCGTGCTGTGCTCGTGTGGCCATCAATTACGAACTTGCCAAAGCCCTTGTCAGCTTTATTAAACAAAGGATTCAATTCAGTTGAATCTAATATTGCGTGTCAAGTGACCGACGTGTTATTCGTTTTATCTAAGTTTTATGGACTGGCAGTACTTGTCAAGCATTAAACCACATCGTGAGGCTTATAGCGCGTGAAAAGACAAGGACGAAAGGAGGACGTGGCACACACAGGCGCTGTCACGTCTTCCTTTCGTCCTTGTCTTTTCACGCGCTATAAGCCTGATGATGTCATACCAACAAGCCCAAATCACTGCATGACAGCATTAAACCACAATATTTTTTTATTGCACTTAAGCTGCGGGTGTCATAGACTGCCAGGGAATTTTCATGAAAACAGCCAGGGAAGGCTTGCAAGAAGATCGAGGGACTTGAAAATGTCAACATAGGTATGCTGTCTTGTTATATGTCATACAAGGTTTTCAGAGAATCTCTCTTAAGGATATTTTTGAAACGTTCCACCTCAAACAATTCAGGCAAATTGGTCCCATTTGTTGAAAACAAAATAAAAGTCAAGCATACTGACATAGCATTTGTTATTTTTTTTCGTTAACTAAAGGGCCTGAACGCCGAAACCATATAAAAATTACCCATGTTTGAGAGCACCTCAAATAATTTACTGTTTCCTAGGAGATGCATATCTGTAGTGCCTTGACACAAAGTGCTCGCCTGGTATTTCGGGTGCTCATGTGGTATACCTTACTTGCGACCGTGTTAACATGCCCAAGAGGCCTCATTATCTGTTAGAAACTAAGAGACCTTATCAATACAATCAATCCATCTGCCTTCTGTTGAAGTTATGGGCAATGACCCGTTCATTTAAGAGCATGAGAAATACATTTAAATGTGTATTAAGCAAAATAAATTACAATCTTTGGCATGATGCTGTGAATACTCCAGTCACTCTTCTGAGCATATCCATATGCGCGGGCATATTTAATTAGCAGCCAAAAAATGCACAGACATTCCAATAACTCTCTAATCTTTTTTCAGCAATTGATATAGAGATCATTTGGGATAATTACAACGATGTGTCATATATGAACTTGTTTTAAAAGCAACATACTTTTGCTGTAGCACAAGCAGCAGTTGGGACTGTTTAATTGTTCGTCATGCATTAAAATGAAACATTGCATAATAGTACTGATTTGTATTCACAAGCAGCCATTACTCCTACCTTAATCGCACTGAGTATTCACTTAAGTGGTTTGAGTAAACATATGACGGTGCTTAATGAACATACAAAGAATACACAATTGTTATTTTTGTCTCACGTTGTTGCATCTACTTATTTGAAGCATACACTTGCAGCACCTTTGGAACATAAGACACGAAGGTCAAGGCCGGCCTGGCGGTCTTAGTTGCCAAGGGGTAGTAGTCTCTAAATATGTAAATAGTCTCTTTCGATCATAGCGAAGGACCTGCATTTTAAGGAAATTAATATACGGCGCAATAAGAAGAGTTAATTCAATGCCGGTGCACGTGTTTTCTTTTTTGCATTGCATGATTCAGCACTAGTGGATTTGCTTCAAATTTTTTGTTTTGTTTATGCAACATATAAGAGTGCAGCTGGTTCAGGAGCACCATTAAGCCATCCACATTAATGTATAGCTGCAGATGAGAAGCAACACGTGAACATACATAATATACATTCAAACATTTTTTGTCGCCATATGTAAACAGAAATGCAAACTAACTGGTAGATAGCAGATACCTAGGAGATTTCGTTCAACCGGATGCATTGCATGCAACTGTAATATTTCTTAATTGTGCTCGAGCACAAATATTCATGCAGTCTTGAATAAAGATTCACGGCTACATGTATTTAAGATTTTTCGACTGCTTCCATCCGCATGCATGATTTGCGATGTACAGTTCCCTGGGTATGTTCCCATAAGCATGCTGGGTGCAGTACCTATTTAGAGATATTTCCAATAAACTGCTTATTAACAACCCCAGCAGCGAGTGTTTATAGATAATCGAAACATAGTTGGGAAAATGTGGTTTATATAGCTAGTATATAGAGCTTCGACCTTTGCTATTTTAGCCTATCTGGGCAATGGAAATAAATGATTTAAGAACACGGTGCAACATATACTATTATAAAAATCCTACAGGTCAGATCTCTGACGGCTGAACACCATAAGCTTTAAATTTGGATTTTACTGCACTGTCTTTTTTTACATTATTCTTCGTTCAACAGCTTCAATGAATTTATGTTAGCTCGGGCACCCTGTATCGAGAATAATCGACAAATAGTGTAAGGATTAGCTATAGACTGATCTGCAGGAATTGTCTACGGACAGTCTATTAGCTTATGACCTTACTCTAAAATGTCTAAAAGTCTAAAAAATGTGGGAGTCTATCTATCTATATGTGGGAGTCTTTCTATAGATTAATGAAAATTTATTTTTGTAGACCAATGTCTGCAGAATATATATAGAGAAAAGTGTACAAGAATATACAGTTCTACTTTTGTAGACTGAAGTCTATAGAATGTCTATTGACAAATGTCTATAGATAGCCTATAGTCATTTGCTTACAGACACTTTATAGACTTCAGTCTGCAATAGTAAAACTGTATATAGGTCTATTTTTGTAGACTGAAGTCTGTGGAATGTCTATAGACAAATGTCTATAGATAGTGGAAAAACATTTGCTTATAGACATTTTATTATTTTAGAATTCAGTCTACAAAAGTAGAACTGCTGTATAGAGTTCTATTTTTTTCTATCATTTCTATTCTATCATTTTTAGCTCTTGTTTTGAAGAAACCTAGAGAGTGACTAAGCCTTTGCTCTGTCTGTTGGCTTCTTTTTTTTATGTGGGAGGTGCTTCGGAAGAGATGGCCAAATAAATGACAGGCTTGGAGCTTGTCATACGGCCAACTAAAACGAATTTGACATGTCTTGGAGACACTTGTATTAGAATCGCAACAACCGACCATATGTTTCGATCACGTCATTTATTTGCGACTTCAACCCGCGCGGCTAAGATTACTGCTGAAACAGCCCTGGTTGAGAACAGTGTACAGATATTAAACAGATTACCAGCAACAACGCACTGAAAGGACAACAGGCCCCATAGCGTGTTTGTTCTCGCGTGAAAAATAGTGCGTGGCATTACTTGTAACGTTGTGAAGAGTTCAAAATATGTTTTAGTTAATAGGGCGCGCAAGAGGGACGGGGGAAGGGAGGGGGGAAGGCGGCGCAAATAGTTAACAATTGTACAGAAAGCGTTTTACTTACTGGAATTGGAGGACTGCAATACATTAGTTCAACCACTCGAGGAGTGGGAATGGTGCAATTGTCAGAATTCCGACGAGTTAAAAGGAGGGGATTCACATAAACCACAACTCTGCGCAATGGAGTGGGAATAGAATCGAGCGCCCCACTTCGCAACTCTGCACCACGCCATTACATCCAGTCCTTGGACAATTCGAGTGCAGCTCTACAACCACAAATAAGACCGCAGCACCTGGGCGAAACGCATCGAAGGCCCGTATCCTGCCGCACACTCTAAAAACAGTTTGAACCCTTTGGGGTGCATATTTGTCCCACAACAATAATCGTCATCTGCCTTGCTTGCGTTTCCTTTCTTGAAAACTCGGCGCTGGCTACTTTCCTGTCGAGAATGCTGCGTCACACTGATAATGCGCATGCCGTTCGTGACTGGGAAGTACCGGGCTCGCAGCGTTAAAGAAAGGAAACGCGGGCAGGACAGATGACGATTATTGTTGTAGGACATATATACACCCCAAAGGGTGCAACTATTTTTAGAGTGCACGATCACGCACCGCCAACGAGTAATCCTGCACGACCTAAATATATACGCAGTGCGCCGACTAGCTGGTACCCTAGGTAGGGGTTAGGACTCGCGAAATCTATAGTGCTTTCCCCAACTGGACCGAGTACCAGGCCACCAAACTCCTTGCCCTGCGCACGTTGTCGTACGACGCCAGCTGGCGTCTACCTTCATGAGATCCCGATGCAACCGCTGGTGCCACGCTGCTATATTCAAAGGCCACAACTTGAAGCGGCAGGGCCCGCTCAGGTCAGGAGACATCGTCTTGGTCCGATACACAAATGACAATAAACTGAGCGTGTCCAACTAACAGCAACCAGGTTCCCCAGCTAGCATTAACGACTAAGCACTATATGGGCACTTCCCCGGGAAAGATGTCCGTCCGTCTGTCTGAACGCGTGACACGATGCCCTCCATAAGTATACATGGGATTCTAAGGCAGTATATCTTTATTCTTTTTATTTAAAAATACCTTACAGGCCTCAAAGTGAGGCATTCAATAAGGGGGGCAGTACACAGAAAATACGTAGAATATATGACATGTATAGAACCGTAGCAGTTTACATACTACAACCGTAAGTGCAACCGAGGTGAAAAAGAATTACTTAGTTCACGATTCACTAATAAAAAAACATAATATAATGATCAGTGCGTGCAGATGGTGAAGGCGTGGCCGAGCCGATAGTGTCGCTGAAGTGGATCGTTTCAGGATACGGCCCTAGTTGGCCTCACCTCGTAGGTAGCCTCCAAAGGCAGCTGCTGCTTGGCGCTGCCATCCCGTCCGTGTCGCTGCTGCACTCTGCCTTGCAGGAGTTCAACGTCGCCAGCCGAAGCGGCAGCGTGTCGCGCAGGTTCATGTGTGGTCTGCAGCCCAAGACCTCGAACCTGTAATCGGGCCAAGCGACTGCGCTCCAATCCTTGTCCTGGTGATTCCCACTCACGGCAGCTTCCACTCCACGCGTAATAGGCGTCTCTGAACTGCGTTGACAACAGAGGCCATAATTGAACAAAGCGTTTGAAACGCACTTGCGAAAGACTGCAGCTGCTTCAATAAAACGTTTCGTTTTTTTTTTTATAGTTTAGGCGTATTCGGTTTAGGAATTAGTTGTGCTGCCAATGCTTACCCCAGCCTACCAAAGCACTGAAAGACCAATACTTACTGTTCGCCCTATTCTTAAATTACTTCTAGTCGACGTTTTACTGGACAGTTTCTTCTTGAGGTATAGGACGCAGAATTTGCGTTTTCGCAAGGAAAAAGAAAGGAAATTGCTTCTGCTGTGGCCTTTCTTCCAAGATTCAGTGGAGGGGAACTGAGCTGTCATTTTTTGCAGAGCTGCGTTTAGAATTGATTAGGCGGCATCTACAAGAATTCTCTCTTGCTTTGCAAAGTGTATACGAGCGGAGAAGTCAATATCGCATATGCTTTTTCGTTTGTTAAAATGGTAAGCACGCCTCGATTATTGAAGGAGCCTGAATGGAATCTCTTTCCACCACAGCAACATCCCGCATACTCTTTTAGGGCATTCTCTTGCGACACCGCGCCGACTAAGTTTTGTACAACTCTCTTTTGGCAGTTGAAGGGTGCATTGATATTCGTCTGCTAAGTAAATGCAGAGTAAAGAGTGAATGACGAAAGTACGCAATACTCGGCTGTGTTCGCTTAAACCGATCGACGACTTCTTTCTAGGTACCCAACTCGGGGGCAGATATATCGTGCTCGACAGGCGCGTGATCCCATTGACTCGTGGTTGTTCTTTCTATGAAATTTCGCGTGTATATATAGCGCAGGTCGCAGCGCTGTCCACGCTCACGTCGCGTTACCACTGCTGTGGTAATGCGACGTGAGCTTCGTGGTGTCTCCGCGCAGAGCAGGTGGATCGCCAGACCAGAGTCGGCGTTTGGCGGCGGGCACGTCGTCGCGGTACGCAAGTCGCGACATGTCATTTCACTAGTGCATCCGATGAGCGCTCCTTGAATTGTGAGCGAACTGCAGAACTGTCCTTGTATGTAGACATCTAGCAGTGCCGTAATTATTTTATATGTTAGTGGGCTAAACAGGTATTGGTGTGTGCGTGCGTGCGTGGGAGCGTGCGCGTGTGTATGTATGTGTTTTGAAATAGAAGTCGAAATAACTAAGTTACGTCCAAACATCCAGGAATGACAGAAGCAGTATAACCCCCCCCCCCACACACACACACACACGCACGCACGCACGCACACACAAACACACACACCTTGCGTTTCTGCCACTCGATCGATTGTATATTGACTTCAATGCTCCGTTTCTTTATAGCTTCCGTAAAATAAAATTTCACTACACGATAGATTCTACTTTGGTAAGCGTCTATTTACGGAAAATATTACGATCAGTTGTAAAGAAGTTATAATGCGATGAGGGATTGACAGTATGCGTAAATAAATAAATAAAATGGAAGTGCACTCTGAACCCAGTTCTGGGGACGTATTCTCGGGCGATCACTTTCGGCGGCGGTATAGGGGGCACGCAGGCCAAACGCGAGAAACAATCCCTCGTTGGCGCGCGTGGAATAAGTCTCACGAAATCTCGCGAACGTGACACTATCTCTGATAGTGGTCGCACAAGAATATCTCCTCTGATTATGACTACCGAAAGGTTTGTTGTGCCTTCAGGTCATCGCCCATTTACGTCTCTTAAGTGCAAAGCCCGCAATATAGCGCCGACGTCCCGGTTGCATTCGGAGCATGAGACCGGTGCAGGAGATTGACCGCGAAGGTGAAAAACTAGCGAAGCAAGTGGCACTACTTGCAAGATGAAAGAAACAAAAGAAACAGGAGTGGTTGTCCTTCGGCTTCACTGAAAAATGTATACATTTCTCGCGGACCGTATTTGCATCTGCAAAGAAAATCACATCGTGCGCAAGGCTTAAGGAACGCCGTGAGGTATACCGCAATTTGAGTTCGGCGACTAAAGTGGAGGGTTTAGCTCAGTGCCAACTCCTATTTCTCTAAACACAGAAATGTTGTCATTAGACAACAGAGCTCAACCGATTTCAATGAAAGTTGATTGTTTTATAGGTGCCTAAATTCCGGTAGGCGCAAGCAGAATTTCGGTTTAGGGCTTACGAGCTTTTACTAGTTTTACCGAAATTGGTACGTTAAAAGATATATATAAGCACAAAGCATAAGAATCCGTGACTCTGCAGCAAAAAAAAAAAGCACCGTTGTTCTGTAAACCTGTTAGAGTATCTCTTACGTGCAAATGTAACACGCGAGTTTACAGGTCACATGAAATTGTTACAATATTTCCAAGGGTTGTTTAAGCTTCTTACTCACACATTAGTGGTATATTTAGCGCAGTGTATAATTGGTCACTTTTATTCTTGTTATATGTTTCGAAACGTGCAGTTTACATCATTGCGAGGTTACGCCATTGTCAGGCAGCGTGAGGCAGCTGTACATCGTCCTGAAGGTGGTTGAGGACTTCATCTGCCTCCATCGCCTGGAGGTGAAGCGACCAACGGAAAAGCGTCGACGCCCAAGCGCACATCAAGGTCAGAGCGCGGTAAAAGCTGTGACATGGATGCGCCAGCTAATCGTACAAGCGAATGTTTAAAGGGACATTTCAAAAAGGAACCTAACAACCCTGCAGGTGCCTCAATATCACGCTGTGCTAAAATGTGAACGAATCTGTGCATTGTGTACAGTCGGCCAGGCACTTAGAATTTTCTTTTGTTGTTGTTTTTGCACTTCTGTGACTAAATTATCATCGCTCTGCGACGATAGCGTATTTAATGCAACAACACGAAATACCTTTGCTGGCTTAGCGCATTGTGAGGCGTATAAGCACGAGAATCAATTGCGTTACTATACGCAAATCAATGTTTCATGCACCCTAGCTGATACACTTTACTACAGCTATACTTACTTTATAGGGCACAGTAAGAAATAACCTCAATTACGTTTTCTTAGCAGGACATAGCAAACCGTAACTGTCATTTCACAAACTGAGGATATTCGCAACGGCCCTTAGATATAGCGCAGAAAAGACCGAATTATCTTTACCTGTATATCCCCCGGTGCCCGGTGCCCTTCGATACGTCCTCCACCTGGTGCCCAGCTCCTTGCGCGGTGCAGGGTGCTTGCATGGAGTTGTACTCAGACAGGTTGTCCTTGACGTCCATCTCAACGAACCGGTCGCGCCCGGCCCTCGGAACCAGCCTCCTCCGATGAGCGGCGCTGCTGCTGCAAGCCTCTTCCTCAGCCGGGTTCACAGTCTTGACCACAAGGTCGCAGTTCCTCGGGAGGACGTCCTCCATGGCCAAGTAGCTGGACGTGTAGGACGCGTCGGCCTTGGCTTTCTCCGGAAGTAGGACGTGCAATATGGACGAAGGCATCTTCTGGGGGGCCGACACTTCCGAGAAGGCGGATGCGCCTCCGTGGAGGAGACGATAAGTTCGGATGCCGCTGGGTACATCGATTCCCATGGCTGACACTAAGCCAGGTCCGTTCTTCGGAGAGATGCTCGGATATGCGCGCGCCACGGCCACCGGCGTGTTCGAAAGTGCGAGCAAGCTTTTCCTGTGCCACATGAGCCCCTCGCGCCAGCGCACGAGGGCACGACCTCGGTGTCCTTCTTCTTTGTCCTTTACTCCATCTTGAGGTTTGTGTTTCGACTGGTCTCCAATATCTCATCGGTCCTTACTTTAAAACACTTTGACGATAGCAATGACTCTGGAAAATAAAATATCCCAGGGAGAGAGAGATGGAGACAATAAACACTTTTATTTACCGTGTAGTCCGTTGTATTACGGCTCCGATTCGGACCAAATGTGGTGTAATGGAATTTCCAGGCAGATCAAACAGTTAGCAGGAATTGAGGATAATCTTACCTTGCTAAATTTTGTTTTCTTAATTACCTCTCTATAAATTTTTGTATTGATTTTTTTTTTAATTCCATTTTTCACAGCATGACATTTTTTGCCATAAGTGTCAACTTCCAAATTGCCGTTACCCTTCTTTTTCTTTACCCTTAACTTTACTTTATTCATTTCACATAAGCTTTCAATTAGTGGACAATCGCCCACTGCACGAATGCGTGACGTACCTACGTAAAAAAAGAAGAAAAAAAAGAAAACAAGAACCAGGCGTGAATTGCCAACAAACTGCTAACATCAATGTGATTACGGTAATTGTGACATCAGAAATATTATTTCCTTTGGGCTTGCTGTAGAAAATTAAGGACTATCGCCATCTACTCGCTGTTGTTGCATTGGTATATGGGGTGTCCTGGGTTACGTTAGCCAAGTTTTAAGAAAAATCAATCAATCAATCAATTTATGTAACTATAAAATCTTACCAATGTATTCAGGCACGGAGAAAGCTGGCATACAGTGACAGCAAGTTGATAAGCGTACAGACAGCACTTTGGTTAACAAATAACCTCCCGTATTAGAGTAAATTTGCATGTAACATATACACAACTAGGCACATATTATAAACACATTTAATTATACAAGTATGAAATTCACTCTTCGCAACATATCAATAAGGAAAAAAAAAGGGTCAATGTGCTGCAGAAGTACTGCGAGGTCGGGATATATGAGGAATACAAATTACAAGGAACAGAACTGCTGATAAAGCTTATACTCAGTTACTGGGAATATTTATTTAATACCGCGGCTGCAGGGAGGTACATTCTAAATTTGTCACTCGCATAACAAGACTGGAATTCTAAACGTATCATTCGTTTTAACGTAATCAGTACGACATTCGTTGACTTTATTTTGGTCGTGTGGTAGACCGGTGGAATTCATTTTTGTTGTTTTCATAAACTAAGAGGCGGTTTTTCATTTCGTCCCGTTCGGACTGCAATTTTTTTCAACTCATCTCCTTGACGGGCAACTTTTTTTTTCAATCTCTTGACTGCTTTCTTTGACTGTTCTAGGACGTCCACAATATCTAATGTAGTTTGGCAGGCCTGGTCAGCAGAAAAACTACGTTCAGAGCATGATTCTAAGGCAGTCTCTGGAACTAGAACTTCCACCTCGTTGCTGAGAAATTGCAAGGCACTTTCGATATTGGGGCTTTCTCCTGAGCTGCCGCAATTATCGCCTGCCTCAACTACTGTGTGATCAGTAAAGTTTCTTCGATGGCGTTTTTTGGGCTGCACATTATCTTTTTGCAGGTACTGTGGATATTTGCAAAACACGGTCGGAACCGCATTCGGAAGCAGGAGCCTCAGTTTCGTGTTCTTTTTATAGTCACTTTCTGTAAAGTGCAGGGAACATACCAGAGACCTATCGCTCGGTTCCCACTTGCTTCCTTTTCCCGACACTCCTTGGCGAGAGATATTTTTTAGCCACGCTTCTCGACGCTCCAAGTCGCAGGGGAACTCGTGATATTTAACAGTCGGGTCCTTTTTGGCATTTGTGCCGCAGAGTGGCACACAACAGTTGCGCGGCATCGCGCCACATGAACGAGGCTGGCTACGCCACACACGCACACCGAAGAGCCTTAAGAAAGCACAGCAAGCACAGGCAAACTTGCTCACAGACACGCACGCGAAAAAGCACGAGATTAAGGCATATGGCACGAGGCAAACACGTTCTAACGCGAACCGATTTGCTCACACACACGCACGCGAAAAAGCACGAGATTAATGCATATCGCACGAGGCAAACACGTTCTGACGCGAACCAACTTGCTCACACACACACACACACGCGAAAAAGCGCATTAGTGCATAGAGCACGAAGCAAACACGTTCTGACGCGAGAACCAACGGCCGCTTAACCTCGGCGCGAAGTCGCGAAAGCATCCCCGAGCAGTGGCGCCCTCACCAATAAAAGCGGTCGCAACTGTAAACTCGGCCGAGACGCGCCCGCCTATTGTCCGCCGCGCCACGTAGCTGACCGCACCTTGCTTTGCATCGAGCGGCCGTGGCATGTACGTACCCGGCGCAGTCCCGAGGGAGAACAGGCACGCTAACGCCACGAGAGTAGCCGCCAGGGGCCGTTTCGTGACGTCGAAGCTCCGCCCTGCTCCGCCCTCACCGCGAACCATCGCTAGTGGAGCGCCACCGCTGACAACTGGTTGGGAGCGAGTGAAGTGAGGCGTAGGGATTGCAGAACAGGTGAAATGCGCCCGCGCAATGGCGCGTCGAATTCCCCAAATCCCCACAACCTAAAACAACACATTCAGTCGCTTTCATAGAGCTATGTGCTGCGTCAATAACTTAAAAAAAAAACACGAAAGTGTTTTATGTCGGAGTGCACCATAAGCTTCCTCTAAGGCATGTGACGTTGGCACGAACGCGCGAAATATGCTCTCTTTTAACATAAAGCCCCTTGATAATTTGAAAGTAGCGCCATTCTGTGAACTTTGCCGCCGCGCCGCACACCCTCGCACATCCTCCTCACCCGCCTCTCCACTCGGCGCTTTTCTGACCGATGATTGGCCGCTCCGGCCGGCCCCAGCCGTCGCCTTGGAAACGCGCGCGAAAGCGTCGCTTTGCTTGTGTTGTTGTTTTTCTTCGGCGCCATGGGCAGGCCGTGTTCCTCTGTCGCGGGTCGAGCTTTATTCAGCTGATTCGAACTCTGCATTTCGCACCGCGTTATGCCGGGTTGCTGCGCATTTCAGTGCACAAGCCGGCGTGAAAATGGCTTCATGCTTTTCATGCCTTTCACGATTAACGACATTAGTCGCAGAAAAAAGTGGATTCACAACATCGGACTTAAGGACTTCGCTCCGACGAATCACACCGTCCTCTGCGAGGTACTGTGCATTGATTGGTGCATAAACTTAAGAGCGCTTAAGAGTGCGAATGCAAATATTTGTTCGAACTGAGGCTTCTGTGAGGACACTTACCGTTACCAGTAGCAAGTGTGGAAGCAAAAGTGTCGGCATGCATGCTGCGGTATCCGGAATACGGTAAAATATTTGAACCTTTGCTGCTGGTGCATATGGCAGCAATACAGCGCGTGTCATCACCCAGGCTTCTACAAGTAATAAAGGCAGCATCTACAATGATTTACGCGCATTCGCTGTCCTTGGGCCGATTCGTTGCATTTCTACTTTAAGGGACCTAATATTATATTCATATGACGCTTTCATTTCTTCACCGACTTGAATGCTTTTCTGTGCTGCCTGAATGTATTCTAGTAATGTATGTCGTATTTGTATATATATTCTAATTCTTTGCGTGATAATCTTGTTTATTTCATTTGCTGTACATGAGTGTTATCGCGCGGCTTTTTGTTTTACCACCTGCCCAAAACTTTGTGAGCATACAAACCAGCTGCTTCGTTTCCTTCAGTTATGTTATGTTGTAAAATTTTGATGTTGCATCTGGTGCGCTACTCTGAATAATATTTGTTCCTTTTTCACGCATATCGTCTGGACGCTAACACCATGCAATGTTTCATGTTACTGGGTTCGAGCTTATGCTACTTCTAACCGGCGGTTTATATAAATATTTTTATTTTCCGAAGTGTGTGCCATCCTGGATGTTTTGTGTGTTTTCCGTGTAACGTTTCAGGAGTCACCAGCAATAAAAATTGCATCTAGCCAGATATGTGCTGGTGTGTCACAGCGGCTGTGTATTCTACGCTCCAGACCTGTACTCTGCGTCTGAAATTTGTGTTGGGGTGGCACGATGTTTTCAGTAAGTAGCTGAAAAAACTGGCAGAACCCTGCCACCCTCTCAGACCTATGGTAATGGCTGCGGCTGGCAGCTTTTCAAGCTCTTACGAAACAGCTTTATTGGCAAATTGCAAAAGGACTGACATCTGGGAGAGTCATTAATGCCACAGATTGGAAGAATAATGTGCAAAGGAGGAGAAAAGCTTCGCGCAAATAAGCTTTGAGCATCTTCTTGCCTGCTATGGATCTTTAGAGCGATGAAGGCCTTCGTGTGACCGCCGCGACTGTGAAAGTCTACCGCGATTCCGAGGTCTAGCGGCACGTGAGGCGCGAGTCAGCAGAGATGCCTTTTAAGGCTGACTTTCATTCGCCATAGGTGAAATCTTTATAATTTATATTTAGTTACGCTGTCAAAATAACGTCAGATTCTTAAGCTATGTGTTTCTAAAATAGTACGAATTGTTTCCTTGAAACCGACCCAGTCACAGAATGCCTAATTCCTTTCTTATCGTCCTTTACACGCTGAATATTGCATCACCACGGGCGTCTGAGGCACTAATTGAATGCATTCGATGGGCTACGCTGAATAAGTCACAGAGACAGCATCACCTTCCTATCTCTTAATCTACTCGTCCGTTGCCGTCAGCAATCGATCATTCATAAATTTCAAGCCAACCCTTGGCTACGCTCACTTCTACAGTAGTCAATAAAAATATATCTCTCTTGAGAGCACGAAAAACTAGAAAAAAATTTTTCTCTTTCAAGCAGGAATGAAATTTCTATAGCCCAGGTATTAAATGCGCGGCATATGCATTACACCGAGGCCCCAAGCCTTTTAGGACTGAACCCCTCCCCCCCTCCTCATAAAGAGATCCATAATCACGTTAAAGCAAATTTCGCATCATTTTTGCGGCCACTGTCCTGCTTCTGAAGCTTCACGCACGCAATGACGTACAACTAAATTACCGCAATCTCTGCCTGGCTCGAATGCAAAAATATAGTGTCATAAAAAGTACTTCCGCGAAAATGCAGCGCTAGTTGAAATTGCATTTAACGGAGCGTCACTGTGTCGAAAAATATTAAAGAATGTACAAATTTAAATTAAATACTGCACTAATTAAAGCTCTGCCCTGTTGAAGTGACCACTATAAAGATATCAAAGCCAATGTGGGCTATATACAGTACGCTGCGATTGTTAATTCATGCCGCAAACGCGCACGTTTAGCGCTTTCATTGCTTAAACGAGCAGGTGATAAATGTGGGTCATGGTAGAGTCAAGCACATTGCATCCTTTTCTAGTGCTTTCGTTTAATCATAGAGCGAGAAAAAAATCTCGAAGTTAGGTGCGATCACGGGCGCCAGCTAATGCATCGGGCCGGCAAGCGCGCGATGGCCTTCGAAGCGTGCCGTGCGCAGCGCGCACAGCCGGCGGGCGAGGAGAATCGAGGAGGAAAGCGCGGGAGTGGAGGAGAGTGTCGCTACTTTCAGTATCAAGGGGCGTTATTTTAACAGGGATGGCACCGCCATCTAGGAGCGGTGAAGTCAAGTACGGCATCATGACACTAACGAGCGCCGACAGTGAGCGCTTCGGTAGTCTCTCAGCGCAGCGGAGGCTCCAACGCGGTGTAGCGTGGTGTAGGTGGCGTAGGCTTTCTGCTGAGGCGACAACACAATTTCCGCACATTAGTTGTCTTTCGCGCCCGATTAGCCAGTGACACCTCGTCGCCTACGGAGTGTAGCTTCAAGATGCATCAGCAGTGCGTACACGCCGCCTACTGCTTCGCTTGCGATACAGGCCTAGCAGCCGAAGGCTCCGCAGCCTCCGATTGGTTGACGCCTGCGAGGCGTCGCAGCCTCCCATTGGTGCACGCCGGCGCAGCTTCGCCGCGCGCCGGCAAACTTCTAACATCGGCTAACAAACTTCTAACATCGGCTTCTAACTTCTTCACCGAGTTCCCGACCGACGCTTTGACGCATTTGACCCTTCAGCGCGCGCCGAAGCTTTCCAGCGCGTGCCAGTGATTGGGGCATAACACGGTCGCCGACCCGCAAATCGTGCGCCTTTCGCGGTCGCGAACCGTGAGTTCACGAAGCAAACATGTAGCACCTTCGGTTAAGACATGTGTCACTTGTGTTTTCTACCGATTCCTATGAAGGATGGATCAACCGCATCTTATTTTTTTGATTGAGCGCTGCATGCGTAACGCGCGAAACACAAAAGAGTGTCACGTGATTGCATACCTACGCACGGCGAGACCAGTGGTCCCTAAAGTGTTTTGAAGAAACTAACGCCACGCATTGGTGGCCTACGAGATCGCAATAACGCACCGTTGCCCGTGAGCTCACAGGCGCTGCGACTCATTGCCGGAATCGCTGAATCCGCAACCACCTGGTCACTGTTATATGTGGGGTATAGGGTAGGATTCTCGCGCGGAACACGCATTTCGCGATTAGCAGAAGTCAACATCACACGCGCAAGCGCGCAGTGCCCCATATTTATTATTATTCTTTTGTGCGTGTCTTCTTTTTTAATTTTAATTCATTGATATTTCTTTCACATTTACTACATTTTTTTTACATATTGCGCCACCGTGCTGTAGAAGGCGGGAAGTAGAGCCAGGTAAAGGTGCAACGTTGTGGAAACAACTTCAGTGGCTATTTCTGGGCACATTATACAACTTTTACATTTGTGGCGGGTGCCCGTCCGTAGGCGCGTCGGCAGCAGCAAATATATGACGACTAAGATTTTGTAGCGTTCAGCGTTTGTCGTTCGCCCTATCTCCATGTTTTGCAGTGAAAGTACACGATGTCCGAATAACAGGAGTGTTTGTGAATGCATTTGAAATAAATTTCTATCCCTGTCTCGTAACCCAGTGCATAGCTCCATTTCCTACACATTCATACTTGTGCCCTAAAACGAACATTTAGGAGAGCGAAAGAGAGCGAGAAGAGAGGAAAGGCAGGGAAGTTAACTAGATGCGAGTGTCCGGTTCGGTATCCTGCACTGGGGTGGGAAAAAGAGCGGTTAGAAAAAGGGCAAAGAGAGAGAGAGAGGGACAGAGGAAAAAAAGAAAGAGCAAGAATGAACATTTAAGAATCTTCAAAAGTGGACAGAAACAATTAACGAGCTAATTGCACATAAAAAGATACTCTAACTGATGGCGACTACAAAGAATACGTCGTTGGTCTCACTTTCTAAATCGCATAACATGCACTGCTCTATTTTTAAAGCTCATTTATTTTACTTGAAGCATCCTGCGCGTCGTCATCGTCGTTAACGTGTCGCTGTCGTCAACAATGTCGTTGTCGTCGACATTGCGGACGTGGCTATCGTCGTGACCGTCGAAGTCGTCGTCGTGTCTTTCATTATAATTGAACCGCAAGCAATAGCAAAAATGCAAATATTCAGCTGATGTTCGGTCCCGTAAGTTGTCTTCCCACATGCGCCTCTTGCAATGCGGTGCAGCGGAGTGCTGTTCGCAGCAAATGACAACAAGCTTGCGAAAGTCGATTGTTCTTTCAAGTCGTGATCAGTAGCCGCGTTTACATGAATGCGACAGTGTCGCATCGCATCGCATTTCTAGCGCATCGCATTCATGTAAACAGTGGTAATGCGCTAGGACGGCGCATCGTATTATTGCGCCAGGCGAGGGTAGATTTACGGGCGCGAGTGAGTCGACTCTCGCGGAGCATGTAAACTCAGGATCGTCGCATTAGGAATTATGGGAAGGAATTAGCTGCGGGACTGCCGCGCTGGTGAAGCTGCGAGACAGCAACGCCCGAAGCAGAAGCAAAATGGCGTCCCCCACGGCAACTTCGCTCGTCGAAGCATGCTCTACGCGAAACTATTTCTCGGCACTCAGCCACCAACGTGCACTCGGCCCACTACCGGAAACCAGTTACGCCGGAAGTCGGATGGATGGATGGATGGATAAAAAACTTTATTTGGTCGTGCAAGTAGTGATAATTAACCACTAAGCGGGCCGCTCCCACGTCGGGACCGGAAGGCCAAGCCTCACGGCCACGTCGTGAGCCTGCTGGACCGGCCTGAATTGTTCATCCAGGTCCGGGCTGTGAAGTGCAGCCTCCCACCTGGACGCATCCTTGATCGCCGAGTTTTCAGTTCTTTCGCAGGACCAGAGCATGTGTTCGAGCGTGGCTAAAGCACCACAATCTTGTCAATAAGGCTCTGTATACGTCTCCGGATAAAACATGTTCAGTCTCCGTGGGCAAGGATAAGTACCAGTCTGTAGTAAGCGTAATGTAAGTGCCTGAGCCCTGTTTAGTTTAGGATGCGGCAAACTGTAAACCCTGCGATTAAGAAGGTAATACTTCGTGATTTCATTGTATGTGGAAGGGGAGTCTCTGTTCTGTGGTTGCTCTGAAAAACGATTGCCGATTTCCCATGTATTAAAGGGAAGCTGAAAGGTTTTCCAGAAAAAATGAGTGAACATCTGTACATAATGGTTTTCAACCCTCCGAATTCGAATATCGTATCGAAATTGAGCGAAAGAAAGCGCAAATATATTTTATTTCGACGAAAAGTACAGCAGCGGACAAGCCCAGCTCGCGCGTCTCGTTTCCGCCTGTGATTGGTCGGGCGCCTCGTGACGTCAACTCTAGTAACCGACCGCTGCCGCTACACATGAAGCGCGGTGCCAGGTAGTTTGGTGCTGTTTTTCTGAGACGGTAATGGAAAATTTAGAGAGACTGCGTTTTTCTGAGGAGTTCGGCGTTACTCCCTACATGTACGAGCCGATTGCGAAGAGCCGGCCTCTCGAAGAAGAAAACTATGCTGGTGCGAGCAGTGCTTTCGACGCGAACGAAAGCAAAGTCTTGGGATCTCCTCGTGTTGGAAATTTTCTTTGGTGAGTATGTTTTTGCAAAGCGATCTAGTGAGCTCGTTTCCGGTCAAACAACTGTAGTGTTGTGTTCCTGCATGCCTCCTCGTGGAACGTAAGCGGGGATGCGATCGTCGGCACTTGTGCGCTGTCCAAAGCTGTCGGCAATCTACAAGGACGGTTTAAACGCGTGAAAAGCTTCCCGGTTCATGCAGTACGTGTAGTGACCTTCATCTGTTGACTACCACGTTGACTACCACTCACGTTGATTACCACTCACGTTGACTACTACGCACGTTGACTACCACTCTACATACACGCAGACGCACCAACAAAGGAATGCAGGGTCGATCGAAGCAGATTACGATGGCACGCACGCAGAAACAAGCGTGGTCAGGCACGGTCGCGGACGCTGCGACGGAACGAAACACTAGAGTTGACGTCACAACACCGCGGTTTCCGGTCTCCGCTCGCATCGTCAGCGTCAGCAGCAGCGCGCGGCATTCGACGGGGGGCGGAGCTACAGCGCAATTTCAACCGACGATGACGTCGCTCCTAATTGAAAAAAAAAAACCCCAAATTTTACCTACATGGTTTATAAGGTTCCCGCATCCGTATATGAGCGTCTTATTGAATTCGACAGACTCTTCAGCTTCCCTTTAAGATACGATCTCCCAGCTAAAGCTTCACCTTAAGTTAGAGTTAGAATAATACATTTGTTGACAGGATATACAGGGTGTCTTTTTTTTCGTGCGTCAAATTTCTTAAATTCCTATGGCAGATAGCACCATTCTAACCCTTGATCTAAATTACTCGATGAGGCGGCCATTACTTCTGCGAGAAATGAAAATGTTCAATTGAATAATTAAAGTAATTACGCGGAAGGACTTTTTAATTAATTTCTTTACGCCATACACTTCAATCTAAGAATTATAGCCGCTGAGTTCGCCCGGCGTGTCCGCTTCGCACGAATTCTGTGGAGAGCACCAATTCCGAGACGTTAATTTTCAAATCGTCCGTCGAAATTCATTGGTGTTTCAGTTACTTTTGTGCTTCAATGCATGAAACAATGGTTCCTTAAAAAAGTAACTGGAACGCCTATTCATTTCGTCGGACACCTCGAAAGTGTCTCGCTTTGAAAGTATAAGTATTTCGGAACTGGTGCTATCCAGATAATGCGTTCCTAGTGGATACACCGAGTGAACACAGCGGCTATAATTCGTGGATTGAAATATGTGGCGCAAAGTAACTAATTAAAAAGTCAATTAGCGTAATTACGTTAATTATTCGATTGAAGTTTTGATTTCTTGCAGAAGTAATGGCCGCCTCATCGAGTAATTTTGATCAAGGGTTAGAATTGGGCTGGCTGTCATAGGCTAACTTTAAAAAATTTGGTGGAGCTAAAGAAAAAAAAAAGCATGCACTCCCTGTGTTTGTAAAGCAGCTTGGGAAGGAAGACCAGAAAATAAAGGAGAAGGCAGGAATGTAATTCAGAATAGCGCGCGGTTGGCTGAAATTGCTAAATGCCTCCTTCTGTAGTTGTATATTCGTTAGATCAAATAATTCAGAAGATGCTACGTCAGTGTACACAGCAAAATTGCTAAAATGTACGTTCCAAGTTGCGTTACGGACGTTCTGTACTTTTCTAATTATTCTTAATATATGGCTGAAATATCATCAAGGTATACCCTTACAATAGAAAAAACGTACAGCCTGGGTTCGCCCTAATAAAATCTAGCCAAATTTCGAACGAAGCTGTTTCTGCCAAGCAGTTGCGGCAGGAATTTTAATTGCGAGTATTCAAAGTATCTATCAGAGTATTTAAAGTATCTGTCAACAATCTTAGCCGCTTATTTTGTCTGTGCTTGAAGGTTTCTCGTCTTTATTACTGAAAGGACAAACTGATGAAGGAGCTCTTGGAACTTATCGCAATTGCAGCTTACCTCTGCAAATAAATTGCATATGTATTTTGCACTCACGCGTCGAAAACAAGCAGAACGAGAAGAATCACCGCCCAAGCACTCCGTACAGATGGTTAACCAGCGAAGATGAAATGTGCGGCCGCGGTGTTTATCCCTGAGTTAATCCAGACGGTTCACTAAACGATGGCTTGGTAGGCTGCCCGATCCTCGGTACGCAGTTGCTGCTTGCGCTCGGCTGCACGAGCCTGTTCTTGTGGCCGGGCTGCAGCATCGGCACGGCGTAGACGACCGCGTTCCCGGTTCTGCTCGCGGCGTTGCTGATCGAAAGCTGCATGCTCCTCAGGAGTACGTATGATGCGTGGCCTACCCACTTCGGAGCCGGGGAGAAACTGCTGCGCGTGCAGTCAGTTGCAACGGAGAGCAATGACGTCACTATTAGCGCAGCCAATCGCGCGGCTGTCTTTCGCTATATTTTTTTCGCGCACGCGCATAGGGCGGCACCGGAGGAGTTTTCGGCGCACAAGTGACAGACTGACGGATGGACGCATGAATCGGCTAGCCATATACCGCTTCGCCTAAAACACAAGACGTCGCCGGCGCAAGCGTACACTATGACCGACTATGACCGACGTGAGAAGTCAAGGAAAACGGGAACAGCGCGTTTCCGCGGTCATCGAAGGAGATGTGTTATGTTTGCTTGTGCACGCGGGACACCATGCTTGTTAATTTAGTTGTTATGCCTATGTTAACAAGTTTATATGACCGATAAAACTACTATCCCTACTTCATATAGCAGTCCTCTAATTTTCTATCGCAATCGATGCTTCGCCTACCTGGCGAAACTGCGACTTTTTTCAATTTGCCGCAAAAAAGTGCGCAATCTCTACCTTTCTGTAAACACCTAATTTTGACGTCTCTTATGATTCTCTAGAACCGCTTAATTGGCATCTTCATAATTAGAGCAAGAATTAAAGACTGATTACTACTTTCAATATAAAATATTAGGTTACCGGGATTAAAATTTAGTTGCGGTTTCTCAACAAGACTGAAAGCAACATGCACGTGGTCTTAGTTACGAAAAATAATGCGTGTTTCTTTAAAACTCGGTGTATGATAGTTGGCACACTTTGTAAACGCCCGATTCCTGGTGCTTGCATTTGGCTCGCATATAAATTCCTATACATACCGCATGGAAACGTGCAAGGGCGGCCCTTTTTTCACAATTTCAACGAGATGCAGCCCTTCCACGGGAACTAAATTTTGGGTCAAAATGGTGCGGGGACTTGTGCAAACCCTTGATGTACCATTGCACCAGAGGTCAACGCGTAGCTCTCGCCATGTAGTAGTGCCAGGTGGAAGTACGCCGAACGTGAAAATGCACCGATGCACGTTCGGTGCCGGCACCGAACGTGATTGCTTCTCGGTTGGGACTTCTTTCACAAATTTTGGACTGCCAAGTTGGGTGTGCGGCCCTTACACGGGTGCGGCCCTTTCTCGAATCTATGCGGTAAGTCCACAAATATATCCGCCAAGATACCGGCCGACACTGCAGCAGACAGCTGCCGCCAAGCCAAACCCGGGAGGGTCGGCAAACAAATCCTCGCCTTCAAGTTTGTTGCTGCAGAACGCTTCCAAGACAGCATTTAAGAATTTTAATGCATAATCAAACTGCTAATTCCTCCACGTGAACAGTCCTTTAAGCTAAAGCTTGTCGTGTTAAGCTTATAGGATAATATAGCAGCGTTTCCAAATAGTCATTTTTATCAGCGACCCGATATTGACCGTGCTTTCAATGTCCCGGAGGAAGGTCGGGGCCGTCACTCGAAGACGTTCGCGTCAGATGTCACGACATCAGGTGACGCTTTATGCTCCCCCAGTCGTTGCGCGCTGTTATTACGCTCGTTATATTTTTAGCCTTAGAAATTTTGCTGCGCGCCCGTGTTCAATGTCGACGGCGGCTGCTTCTGCTGCGCGCCGGTGTGGGAACATTTTGATAGCAATACAGTATTTTGCTTTCAAAATATCTGTCATAAACAACTAGTTAGCTCAAACTTGTAACGTGTTAACCACTCACGCCTCTGGTGTATAGGTGCTCTCAAAAACAATACTGAAGCATGACGACGTGAAATGTGTGTTTCAGGCTGATGCGCTGGCAGTCCTCTTCGACGACGTTTTATTGGAGCCACCAGACAGCGTTCAAGGTGCCTCTGCTTCAAGCCAAGTGCTGCCTCCGAAAGAGTGCATACTGGACTACCTCGCAGGATATGTGAGGAAAAAGTTCCTAACCATGAGCTGCCTTAGCTGTGTTGAAACTGAATGGCTCCTCTCGGCAAGCAAACGCCCTAATACTTGCCAAGTCAAGAGGTTTCCTGCAGGTGCCGTCATGCCGACTGCTCAGTCTCCTGCAGATTTTGGATAGCTACGTCGAAGAACTCACTGTTAATAGAGTGGCTTGTGCGGACATCTACATGAACATTGTGGAGAGAGTTCTGTTGGATAACCGCACTTCAGCTGCTGCTGTAGATTGTGGCTCCCACTATGTAGGCACCACGGGAGAAATTGTGCGTTTTTTTTTCCCAGGTGCCGTCTGCACTTCTTCACAAGAGAAAAGAACAAACTTGCACGGGCCAGTATATGCGCAGCATGCCCAGCTGGCGGGGGCGAGAAAGTGATGTGCTGAATTGCTTCCGTAACGGCTTCAGCCATGCAGACAAGCAGCAGCTTTTTTTTTTTTTCACTGCTTTTTCTCAACGCGATAGATAATTGTAAAAAAATGCGTTTTCCTCTTTTCATTCATTGATATGTCGATCATGTTCATTTCTCTATTTTTAAGCTACTTCATTAGAGCTGCTTCGTAGCTTGCTGTTTTTTGAGGTGCTTTCCACCATATTATGTATTTAGCATTATTGCCTTGCTCATTGCAAATTTTGTTGCGCAACAGTGTCATATTCGCAAACATATGCTTTCAAATGTGCCATTATACTGAAGCTTGTGACGCAATGGGCATTAGTGTCTCCTCTGCTTGACAGGTTTTGGGGCATCTTGAACTTGAACTTTATTTTGTATTTATACAACGTACAGATGACAGGGGCACAGACAAAAAGCCATAAAATTGACTTGACGAGGTCTGTGTCCCTTATTGGTTTCTTTGGCAACACGTAGCAATGCGTTTATAAATACAAGATAAACACATGTATTGGAAAAACAATATAAATATAAAGAATGTGTGGATAAATGGGACTATTTATACAAAGTTACTTTCGCACAGCGGCGAAAAATTGACATGAATGCAGCAATTGGAATTGTCATACAAGTTACGAAGGACAGGAAAACAACAAAATGCAGACAACATAAATTAATTAAATTACGGGGTTCTTACGTGCCAAAACCACTTTATGATTATGAGGCACGCCGTAGTGGAGGTGCCCGTAAATTTTGACCACCTTGGGTTCTTTAACGTGCACCTAAATCTAAGCACACGAGTGTTTTCGCGTTTCGCCCCCATTGAAATGCGGCCGCCGTGGCCGGGATTCGATCCCGCGACCTTGTGCTTAGCAGCCCAACACCATAGCCACTGAGCAACCACGGCGGGTACAGCATGAATCACTTTTCATTTACATGTAACATTCACAGAAATACAAAACTAAATAAGTCACTGTGCAATTTCAGCATAGAAAGCGTGCTCATCAGAACAAAGCACAAAGAAAAGCACTAAGCATACACGTGAATGACAGTATGAGTGGCAAGCTTGCACACCTAATTGAAATGATAATAAGTATGCCGATTAATGAAGAGAGTTAAGTAGAGATAGCAGTGCATGGCGCAGCATTTGATTCCCGTAGTTAGTTCTTGAGTGCGGAATATGCCAAGTTTCTCTGTGACGTGTACTGAAACTGCTTGTATTTACTGTTAGCCTTGACAAGTGCTCGATAAAATTAGTGCTACCTTTTCTTTCTGTTAAAAATCGTTTTGGTAAAATTGTATTGTAGACCGATTTTATCGGCGCTGTAACTAATTGACAAAAAAGAGGATCAGTATGTGCATCGAATGAAGTGTTTGAAATTGCACGGAGGGCTTTCTTTTGTAATAAATATAGATTGTCGATGTTATTACTAGTCGTGTTGCCCCATAAGAGATGACAATAGTTAACATGAGATAACAAAAGAGAATTAAAAAGTAGGAGCTTCACTCTTAATGGTAAAAGGAAGCGTAATCTTATTAGTATTCCAACAACTCGTGCAAGTTTGTTAGCAATAATGTCAACATGGTCATTCCATAGCATATTCGCTTCGAATATGACACCTAAGCTTTTAACCCATGGTACTATGTCTATGAAATAAGTACCTATTCTTATATATCTGTCAATGCTATGTATTTTTTTATTTTTTGGCTGAAAAAGCACACCTTTTGTTTTGGTAGTATTAATAGTTAACGAGTTGAATAAGCGCCACTTGCTTATTTGGGCTAGTGTATCATTAGCAACAGATAGCAATTCTTTTACGTCCTTTGAAGTCATAAATAAACTAGTGTCGTCGCCATAGATAACAAATTGTGCGCCGCTATTGATATTAGTTATGTAATTTATATACAGGTTAAACAATAGTGGTCCTAGTATGCTTCCTTGAGGAACTCCAGCGAATATAGGCAAATTTTTTGAACATTTGTTACCTACGACAACGGTCTGATACCTGTACTGCAAATAACTTCTAATTAAGTTCAGGAATGTTTCCCTAAAGCCATAAACGTCAAGTTTTGTTAGTAGAGCATTGTGATTAATGGTGTCAAAAGCCTTCGAAAAATCAATAAAGACGCCGAGAGTAACTAAATTGCCTTCAACGCCTCGCAAAATTATATCTTTTTGCAGCAGTAAAGCTATTTCTGTTGAACGACCTTTTCTAAACCCATACTGGTAATCTGTAATTACATTGTACTTTTTATAAAAAGAGGTTACTCTTGTATTAATCAATTTCTGGAGACATCTAGAAAAAATAGGCAGGATCGCTTTTGGCCTAAAATTTGCGAGCTCGTTTTTGTCGCCAGATTTGAAAAGTGCTTTTAACTTTGCTATTTGCATGCGCCGAGGAAATATACCATTCGCCAACGAAAGACTGTACACGTGCTCTAAGACAGGCCAGATTAGGTCTAGAACATGCTCAGCTGGGCGAATCTGCAAATCATCGATATCGCAACTTTTGCTATTTCGAAGGCTAAGAAACGTGCTGTAGATTTCATGAGTGTTAGTGGGGTTTAGAAATGCACTTTCTACGACTTTCGATTTTACGTATTCTGTGCAACGAGGATCGTATGAACTATTCACCAGCGATACAAAACGATCGTTAAAAGCGTCAGCCAACGACGTTCCTCATGTCGGCTGATTATTTATTTCTAACTCTGCTGCATTCTCTGGCTGATTGTTTACACGAAGTAAACTGTTTAGTTTTCTCCATGTGATATGGGTTTGCATTATCGTTTCTTCATTACCTATTTCTCGAAATATTGAGCTTTTGCTACCCTTAGAGTACCCTTAACTTTCTTCTAGAATTTTTTTTAACTCTGCTGAATCTGTTGCGTCCCTTGTACCTGGGAATTGCTTGAAAAGAGCATCTTTTTATTTGATCGTTATACACGTCTTTCCAATTTATACGCAATATTTCATTGTGAAATTTCTCAAGTGTGAATGGGTTAATATCCTGAAATGTGAAGTGTTGATCTTTAAAAAGACGCGAGGGCAATACAGGTGAATTAACAAGTAGAAAGATAGACAAGTAGTCACTAACGTGAGCAGTGATGACGCCTGATTCAATGTTTTGTGTGTCAAAATTCGTAATGAAAACATCGAGTAAACTTTCGCAGTTACATGGAATACGAGTAGGAGCAGTAACTGTATTAATGCAAGCATTTGATTCAAGTACCCGCAATGTGTCTCGGCGAAGTGGGCTATCGTGTAACATGTTAATATTAATATCGCCACCCAAAACTAAACTGTACTCGTTATCGTTAACCCAGGATAGCAGATTGTCGATGTTTTCAAGAAAATTAACCACATTCCCCCCCGGTGGTCGATATAGCACAGAAAAAATGCTGCGACCATGAAGAACAGTGAACATTTCAAAGCCAGCAGTAATTTGAGTAAAGTCTTTCAACAATTCGCAATGAAAGTTAGTCCTAGTAAGCAAAAGAACACCGCCGCCTTTTTTATTGCACCGATTCAAATAATGAGAGTCTCATATTTGCAATACTTTTTCGTTGCGATATCATGTTTCGCACAGCATGACAATGTCAAATAAAAAAACCAAAAGAAGACAGCAATGCGTTGAGATCATCGTGCTTATTGCGTTTTGCTCACGTTTAACGTTTTGCTCCACGTTATGTCATTCACCTTCTGAATAAATCGGCATGCTCGTGAACACGTGTGCTTATTTTTGTTTACATTAGTGGCATGAAACACGGCTTCGTTTCAGTTAATCAAGTCTCACCAGTGGTGTCTTCATTACGGAATCTCACGCCACGCAAACGTAGTCCGTCCAAGTAACACACGCTGTCAATATGAAGCATGCCAAATTGGAGTGGAGGTGACAGTGAGACTGGTCCCAGAAGGCGAGACATTTGTGAAAGCGCAACCAACGCGAGTGTTGCAGCTGCACAGGTGCCTTTGCGTAGCTGGGCAACGTAAAGTGAGAACCCTTTCATTCGTACAATGCCTACGTAACTTATCTTGTCAAGGTTACACGTTGGAAATGAAGAAACGGCATTTGCAAACTCGGGAGTAAGGCTAGGCTAGACATCAGCGTGTATTCACGCGACACATGGACGTTGCCTTGCGAAAGCTTCGTCGTTCCCGCTTTGAAATGCTGCCGACGCTCTGCGATAGCTTGCAGCAGAATGAAGTTAGCTTTTGTAAACTGTAAACGCGGGAAATCAAGAGATTTTCTGTTTTGAATGCAGCAGCGGCAAACTCCCGCGGCGTAGACGGTCTCATTGCAAATAGCTAGCGTGATCGGCGCTGACTCGAGTCTCGCTGCGAGGCTTAAATTTGCGAGTTAGCTAGTTTCTTAGGCTTGCACGGTGTCACAAGCCCAAGCAAACGACCTATTCGTAAACAAATAATATCATGCTCCCCTGCCCGAGATAAGGAACTGCGCTGTAAGGACACATGCATTCAATATCGCGGCGTCGGCCCGACTGCCTCCATCGTAGCCTTGTTACCTTGTAATGGTAAGCGAAATGAGCATTTTTCACACGCAGATGTAATTACCACATTGTATGTAAGGCGAAATATGAGCAATAGCTAAATATTAGGTGTTCGATGAAACATAAACGGTTGCCTCGAACCGGTACAGTAGTTTCAGCCGAGTGCGGCGTGTGCGGACACGGAATGCCCCCACGCTAACAGCATCGACCCTAGTGGCAGCCTCCTGTATAAAACTGCGGGCGGAGTTTCGGGACCAGAAAAGCATTGAAGGACTCTGGCTTGGCGAACAGTTTGTGACCCTGGCAAGACAGGTATATATGGGCTAGATAAAGCAATATGGATGATAAAAACTGTTTATATGTGCTGGAAATATTGCGCAGATTCGAAGGGAAATAATCGAGTTAGAGCCGCGACGATGACGAGACAGATAAGGCGCCGTCGCCTCAACGACCGCCCGATATCGCTCAGCGAGCGCCTTTCGAAGCACGCGTTCAGCATGTTCACGAAGCTTTTTACCTCTACATATCGCTTTGTACCCAGCAAGCATAATTTCGTCCGCTAAGGTTTCCTGCAGCATAATTACCTTTCGCCTGGCCTCAGATGACCTGATTACCTGTCGCAGTGCTGCTTTCTTGCGTAGGAACCCGCGACAATTCCATCGCCAGATATCAGCTCCCACAAACATTCAAGACATCTCATAATGGGTTTAGCAACTACACTCAGACGCTCAGATGTACACTACCACTCTGCCCCCCGAAACTGCTCTCACTACGGTTGATTCCAAGCTTCTACACTTGTGGGAAGCCAAACAGTCTCTTCGCAAACGGTCGAAGAGGCGAGGGCACAACCGAAGACTAAGACTCAGAATTGCCAAATTAGAGCTCCAGATTTAGGAGTACGCCACGCAACTGGCCTGCCATCAGTGGGGCCAGGTATGTTAAAGCATGCATGACAACCTCGATAACAAGCGCACATGGCAACTCTTGCGACACTTATTAGAATCTACCACATCGCGCACACACCACGACCACAGCATAAACAGACTGCTACATGCACACAAAAGCAATCTCAACGTACACTTCGACGACCTCCGCCATAAACATCTGCCTCCCGCTCAGAGGTATGACATACCAAAGTACACTGGCGAACCCAATGCGCTATTAAGCGCCGCTTTCACGGAAGCAGAGGTTCGCCATGCCCTCGTCACCCTGCGCAAAATGTCAGCTCCAGGCCCCGACCTTATTAACAACAAAATACTCCGCAATCTAGATGACAACTCGGTCACAGCCACCACAGCGTACTTCAATCACTGCTTTGACACTCTAGGTAGGTTTTCACTCTACGCCGACGACATCACTCCTTGGATGACTGGCTGCTCCGATGGTGAGATTCAAGACACTCTACAGGCCGCAGCAGACGCCGTCGTGGCTCACGCCGGGGCTATGAATCTCACATGCTCCCCTCAAAAATCCGAGATGCTTCTTCTGCCATCCCACCGGGCTGCCGAAAAACACATGTCTAGTATACAGGTCATCCTAAACCGCAACCCTGTTACTAGAGTGGACAGGCTCCGGCTGCTCGGTTTACACATTCAAAGCAACCGGCTCAACACATATACCCTACGTACAATCCACACCGCAGTCGATCACACCCTGCGCCTTCTAGGCCGAGTCTCCAATAAACATGGCGGACTAAAGGAGGCCGAACTTCTTCGCTTGATTCAG
Organism: Dermacentor andersoni; assembly: GCF_023375885.2. Classification (NCBI taxonomy): domain Eukaryota; kingdom Metazoa; phylum Arthropoda; class Arachnida; order Ixodida; family Ixodidae; genus Dermacentor; species Dermacentor andersoni. The sequence goes on along the minus strand of NC_092814.1, from coordinate 312,963,976 downwards.
GCCTTTGTTATCAGTAAGATGACATTCGCAACACCATATCTACATTTCCTTAAATCAGAATCAGATAAGATCGACACTCTTTTACGCAAAATATATAAGTTCGCTCTGGGAATCCCCAGACGTACCTCCACTGAAAGGCTAATGCTTACTGGCACCTTCAACACACTTACTGAACTTAGAAGCCCATCTCACATCCCAATATAGCAGACTTTCTAACCCCGCAACAGGTCGAGACATTCTACATACTCTTTCTATCCCTCCGGCACCCATCATCGCGACTAAATACAGCATTCTACAACCTATACACGAGAACCTCTGCATACCCCCACTTCCTAAAAACATGCACCCTGTGCACCACAAACAGTGCTGGAGGCAGCGAGGAAAGGCTCTCCAAAAACAATTCTCCACCTCAAAAGACGGGCTCTATGTTGATGACGCCGAATATGGGAACAGAAATCATTATGCAATATCAGTCATTAACTCTCACGACCAGGTCGCTGCGGCCGCCTCCATTTCTGGCTCTTCCTTGGAGGAGGTGGAGGAGGCAGCCATAGCCCTGGCCCTCACCCTCCCAAATTCATCAGTTATCGTTAGCGACTCCAAAGTAGGCATATATAACTTCGGAGCGGGCAGGGTCTCTAAGCCAGCCCTTTCCCTCCTCTTGGCCCATCATTTCCATCAAACTGTGGCATTAATCTGGACTCCCGCGCATGCGGGCCTTCCGGAAACGAGGCGGCTCATGCCAGTGACCGAGGATTTACAGTCCGGGCTCAGGCATCACATGTGTCGGACCTCGCCACGGAGGAGGCGCCGTTTACATCTCGGAATGGGCTTATTACCTACCACGACATCTGCACACACTACCGATTAGACCTTTTAACCTTTCCGCCACTCATGGGCAAACCCCCGCGCAGGTGTGAAGTTCTGTGGCAACAGCTGCAGACTTGCCCCTTGATTGACAAATAATTGAGGACCTTAGCTGAGGAAGTGTAAGAGTAAGTTTGGTTATTGATGTGCAGAAGAGAAGGACAATATTCATCAGCATGGCAACAGAAAAAAAATTCGTGGGGACCCGCCGTGGTTGTTCAGTGGCTATGGTGTTAGGCTGCTGAGCACAAGGTCGCGGGATCGAATCCCGGCCACGGCGGCCGCATTTCGATTGAGGCGAAATGCGAAAACATCCGTGTATTTAGGTGCACGTTAAAGAACCCCAGGTGGTCGAAATTTCCGGAGTCCTCCACTACGGCGTGCCTTATAATTAGAAAGTGGTCTTGGCACGTAAAGCCCCATAATGTTAATTTAAGAATTCGGGATCGCAAGTCACCCTCTAGAATTTTTGCAACAGTACAATTATCTAGGTCATTTACTCACGAGAGACCCTGATCATGAGAAGGAAATCTATCGAAGAATAAAAGTCGCAGCTTACCGCTAGACTTTAAGAGTGTACAATCATGTTATCGATCAAATGTTCTTGTTACACAACTACTGAATAGATTTGAAGCACATTTCTTGTGTTTCAAGAGAAAGCGAAAATTTTACCAAATGTACTACGCAGAATTGTTTAATTCAGAGCCTTATAATTTAAGTCGAGAGCATGGTGAAAGCCCGTCTGCATCATGCATACTTAAAAGAAACAGGTCCGGAACAAGCGGCAGTGCTTGCGCCTGCTCTGCCGCTTACTTCATTGGGAACAAAGCTCCCGTGGGGGAGCCGAAACGTACATATATATTAACGCGACAGCGTTAAGGAGCTCGTGTCGCAGAAAAGCCGTTGTCGTCGGTGTCGGTGTCGGCGGCGTTGGCCGTGAGCGATAAATTCCAGAAGGCACTTCGTAAATAAAAAACATCTTGCAAGACGGGCTGGTGGGAATCGAACCAGGGTCTCCGGAGTGTGAGACGCTACCACTCAGCCACGAGTTCGTTCCTTCAATACGAGACAAAATCGCCTCTAGTGAATGCGGTGTTGCCTTAGAAACGTGCCGTAGAATGTTATACTGCGTGTATATCGGTAATTATGACCATGTAACTTACAGAAGTCGCAGTTTCACGAGTAGCGACGTACATTTCCGCTACATTTCTCCTGCGCACACGCAGAGCCATCTTGCGGCAAACACAGAAGACCCCCTCCTCGCAATGTACGGCGCTGCCCCGACACGTGGCGCGCCACTCGCCCCATGATCGCGTCCGCCTTCATGGCGCGTCGGGGCCCGGCTATCTGTGCCGATCGCGACGTTTGGCTGGCGTAGCGCGTTTGAGTAGGCGGTGTGAACGGGGTGCGATAACGCTGTCGCGTTCCACTCTTGAAGGCGAAGCTTAAGCGTCCTCCAATTTTTCTAAACTATTTTTGTCGGTATCCGGACCTCTTCCTTTTAAGTAGGCTCATAGTTTCTATTAAAAACTGCTTAAGTTGGTTTTAAAAACTCACGCACAATGCTGAAATATTGATAGCTTTCCACCAAAGACCGACATCGCAGTTCTTTAAACTGCGCACTTTAGGCGGTCTGATGTGATGTACGATTTTACAGTTTAAGGACTTAAAATTGGCACAATGTTTAAAAGGGCGGTGCAAAAGGTCCAACTAACAAACTGATAATGGAATAATTCAAAGCGGTATCTAATACCTTCTTGTTCTATAACTAAAAGCAGTGTATAATACCTTCTTTTTGTGTATTTCAAAGCAGTGTATAATGTCTTGTTATATAATTCAAAGCAGTGTAAAACACTTTGTTTTTGTCCGATTTTAGATGTCTCAATAAGCTCAGTTTACAGAATTCTGATTTATTTTATCATCGCCGACTTACAGAGGCGTATACTTCATGCGTTAGTTATCTTGAACTTTGCAAAATTCAATGAATTGTTGTAAAAAAATTGATGGCCTAAATTAATATTGCTCCCTACATTCCCTACAATTTAACCTTTTCTTTTATATACAACCATCCTTATCTAATTTTCGCAATGGAAGCCGAGATAATGGTTTTCTTCGTTCCCTGTATTTAGACAGGAGCTCCTTAGGTAAAGCTTCCAAACAGCCCGAGGGACTAGCAGAACTTCCATCACAGCAAGCAAGTACTCAGCGTAATCAGTGATATTTGTATGCTGTTGTTATAATCGGTACAAGGCAACGCATATACGCAACCCCCAGTTGTATTTCAACGTTTTGCCTGACATTATTCATATTCCATGGATTGTAGCCCGGTCTTTAACTTCTTCTCAAGCTTCTTCGTTTACCTTGTTACCAAATTTCTGGTCTATATGTTGGCACCGATATAATCAGAATTTTGTTCAATTGTACAAAAATATGTTACGTCCTAATAGACAAATCGAAAGGAATGCGATCTCTTGGCAGGGTTACGAAATTTGAAAGCCAACGATTGCAATGCGGTGGCTCCTATAGAATGGAGTTATAATGAATAATTACCTAATGTATCGAAGTATCTTAAGATACAAATGGCGAGTATCGTATCAGACACAATTATTCCTGAAGTATCTTTCATCGGTATCTGGATACAAGGGATGTTTTACCATCCCTGACATGTTGTTATACTAGCTGGAAGCAGACAAATCACTGCCAGCCAATGTTAAAAGACAAGAGCCATTTCTAAGAGTTAGACGGATGGCACCATGTAGGGAAAAAATTGCGGGCGGCAACTCCAACAAAATGTTAAGTTTCTCTAAAAGCCGCGTTCGCTGGGCCAATGACGACGCTGCCTCAGTGGCGTGTCTCCCTGAATAAGTGTGGCTTTCCATTTTCTTGTAAGCATATTTTTTGTTGTTATTGTAGCCATGATGACATAATTTGATTCTTCTAGGCCCAGCTCATGGACGAACCCATTGGCACCGAATAGAACCTGCGAAGAATATCGCTGTGAAGTAAAATGAAAGGAAAGTGACGACGAGACTATTGTGTAATAAAAGACGGCCACATACGACAGTTAAGAGTATTCATTCCGCTACAGTACAGCCAACAAATCACGGATGGATGTACCCAACACCAAGCGCACACGCTTGCAAGGTATACCAACAGAATAGACAACTGCATGTACTAGAAAGAACGAAAGAAAGCATGCCGCGGTTTTCCTGCTTTACGGCGTCGCTATCCTACGGATCTGCCCCTAAGCGCTCCTAAAATATGTAGTCCCACGTTCCCAAACAGTGGCGGGCTGCGGCACGCGCTATGGATATTTCAACGTTGTTCGACACCAAAACGTGCACCTCGGTCCCGCGTCCTTCGTTTAAGTGGCACAACATAATAGCGGCCCGCCGCTTTAGGGTTGAAAGCGACCCCACATAAACGGCGAGGCACTGCGCGACACGGTATACCGTATAGAGGACCGCGTAATAGGATATAGCGTCCAGGAGGAAACAAAGGCCAAAGGCGGTGACTGTGCGGTCATTGAATCATTCATGCCGCAATACGCCGAGATGCCGCTGCGCTGCTTCTTCGTCATGCGGCGTGTGGAGGAAATTATTTGGCCTTCGATGAGTGATGGCTTCGCGATCGGTGGGCTTCCTTCCCCGCCGGATTGCAAAAAAAGCAATTACGATAGCAGCGACACTTTTCCGTTCTTATGCTTCTTTGCCACGGCGGCGCGGAACAACTTCCGGTAGCGACGACACCGTTTCATTTATTAGCGCGCCAAATACGGATGCCGGCGAGGAGGGCTTGTTTCTGAATCGATGATGAGGCCATGCGGAGAAAGGAGGAGGCGGGGGCGATGGCGCAGAAGAAAAGAGTTCAAAGATGCGCCCGCTCCTGGAGTTCCGAGCGCTCCACTCCTGCAGCCATCCGCGAACGCGATGACAGACACTCCGGACAGAAAAAAGAAAAAAAAAGAAAACGGGGAAAGAAATAAAATGAAATACGAAGCTTAAGGAAGAAGCGCATATGGTTGAGAAGGGTTCTGCGCGCGCTCCCTCTTTCTCGCCGCGCGTATACGCGCGGCCGATGGAGGAACCGCATTCCCGAGTTTGTCGAACCGGGCATCAAAATAGGGCCGACCCAGTTCTGGCGGCGGCGCAGGGCTGGGCTGGGCTGAACGGTGCTCGAAGGCAGCAGCCGACGCCGAAAGGACAGTCGCCGACGAACGCGCTCTCCGCACCCTCCGACGACCTGGTCGGCGGCGACCCGTGCGCCTTTCTTGGCGCTTTTACGATCTCTTCTTTGCGCAGCACACGCGCGAGAGAGCGACGCCGGACCCCTCGCGGCGCGTACACGACGCGCGTTTGTAGGCCACGCCGGAGGAGAAGCGCGCGCGCGCGCCGGACAAACACGTCTTCTTTTTTTTCCAGACACCGACTTACGCGCGGAGGCCGCTAAGCTCGTTCTCGGCAAGACCACCGCGGAGACCTCCGGCAGCTGCAGCCTCCGCGTGCACGTGGTGAGTACACGATGTGTACGCGTTGTCTCAGAGCAGGCCCCCAGGTGAGGCAGGTCGGGTGCGGGCCCACCTGAGTTTCTCGTATTTGAACGGTCGTTCGAAAGGCTCAACAGGCTGGCGAACACAATGCAGTTCGCTGTGAAAGGGAACACTTGCATGGGGGGCTCTCGTTTTGTCGGCGCTATAGCTGTGAGTGTCGGATTGAGGCATCTCAATGAACGAGACAGGTTTGTTGAAAAACGCCAAAGTTCCAGTGCCACCAACCGAAAGTCATTTGCTGCAAAGCCAGGCGACTATACAATCGCCAGAGGGGAAAAAATAGCACCGTGTTTGATAAGTTCATGTGTGCCGATTTAACTGTGAAACGTACTGTACATTGTTATGCATCCCTTTATTATGCGAATTTGAGACATAACACGCGCGTAAGGGCAGCACAATCGCAGAATGACACGCCTAAAGCTAAATACGCAGCGCATAATGTAACGATGACGGCATTTCGTCGGCGTTCCCTTCTCTGTGCTATGTCGCGGTCCTTACGCACCGTGTTCCGGCAAATGCGAAACGAACTTTTCAGAGTATCCATTTCAACAAAATATTGAACAACCACATTTTTTTTCGTATCGTCGTGGAAAACTCAAAAGGTGTGCTAATCTTAATTACCACGCCTCTTGAACTATGTTTTAAAGACCCCTACATGTTTCGCAAGTGATAACGCACATTGTACGCGAGCGACCTGATGAGTCAATGCAGGCCATCTCAGCGCCTCTTACTCCTAGTAGGCTCTATTTGCTCTAGGTATGTCCTACAGGTTTTCAAACCGCTTTATTCTGCACAGCTGACATACTAACATTGCAACAGAAGAGTATTATTTTATATCTACTTCTTGCTATACGTATATGGTGACCAAACGGCATCCGTTCGACCAGTTCTGCAGCATATGCTGAATTGGGTTCTATAGTGTCGGCATGTTTCTTTCTTTATTTATTTAATTATTTCCTTAAAGACCCCACACGGGGATATTACATAAGGGGTGGTATAACAACAATGGTTAAAACAATATTAGTTGAGGTGAGAGAATCGATGGCACTTCTTCGTGAATGCAGATGAACTGATGATGGCAGCGATGTCGTAAGGAAGGCCGTTCCAGTCTACAATTACACGAGGATGAAAAGAAGACCAAAAAGTGAAAGTGCGCATTTTGGGGCGAGCGACACTTAAGGAATGACCAGTGTGGTGTGATGTTCGTGTCGGCGGTGAAATGTATGGTGCGATGGTGAGCAGACTGTAAAAAAAAATTTGCAATAATGATAAGCTGCCAATGCGACGGCGATACGAAAGTGTTGGTAAACTGGAGTCTGCTTTTAAGGATGATGCGCTGATGTCGTAAGATTATGCTGAGTGAATGAGCCTAACAGCGCGATTTGGTACGGCTTCAAGGGCGTTAATCAAGTAAATTTCATGTGGGCACCAGATAAGAGAAGCGTACTCAAGTTTAGGTCGGATGAACGATGTGTATGCTAGTAGTTTTGCGTGGGGAGGAGCTTCTCGTAAGTGGCGTTTAAAAAAAACCGAGCTTTTTGTTAGCAGATGTTATAACGTTATTCACATGCGAACACCAGTCAAGGTTGTGAGAAATAGTGATGCCTAAGCGCTGAAAAAATTTGACTAGTTCAATAGGCTTGTTTTCTATTACATAAGAGAATACGAGGAATACGAGAGGATTTCGACGGTAGGTTACTGACATTGCTTTGCATTTAGAAGGACTTAGTAGCATTAGCCAGTCATCACACCAATTTCGAATATTGTTTAGGTCGTTCTGAAGCAATACTTGGTCATTGATATTAGTTATGGTGTGGTAGACAACACAATCAACACAATGTTCTGAAGAGAATAGGAAGTTATATCGCTCTTTCTTCCTTTTTCATCATGAAAGTATTTGATAAAGGAAAGCGAGACTTCAGATATTGAAGACGCCACCTGGCTTAATTATATCCTTAATGTTACGCAACTCCCTTACGTATTATGCTCGCTTTTTGAAACGTCCTGTTCTTGGAAAACAAAAATGCGTGAGCTTCGCGAAAGATGTTATTGGTGCTCACTCTGTTAGCCGTTAGACGCCCATGGCAGTTAATGTGAAGTTATTCATATATTTGCTATGACACCTAACGGCATTTTTTCTGCACTAAGCAGTTGTGAGCTAGATATCGACATATCTCGGCAGCATCACGCTTGAAGCCTCAGAAACGAAAAAATTCGAGGACACCTAAGCACTTCTTACGAGTTGTGAATGCGAAAGCATTAATGTCCAATTGAACACCGCTGAGCGGTCCTTAGAGTTAGTAAGCGAATGCAAGCGAGTGCGTAAGAACGCTTGGCCAACGCCTCCTAGATGGCACAAGACGGTGCACTTCGATCCGTGACGTCATGCTACCTTGCTAGAATGCCACAGAACTTAATGGGGACGCTCCCGTCCTGAGTCAGCTCCAGAACTCACCGCCCTTCTTGTGCTGCTCTAGAGTTCGCAATTGAAGAACCGTCACAGACATGGTTAATCTTCTCCGACTCCAAGGCCGCTTTCAGTGTATTATGTCGCTATTTCGTCATGAACGGAATGAACAAATAATCGTTGACATAAGACTTCATCAATACGCAATAGAGAAAAATACACAACATAGTTTATCAGTAGATAATGGGCCATTGCGGTATCCACGGTAACGACTGCGCAGATGAGGCCGCTAGATCTGCTCATGATGGTCCCCACTGTGCAGCTATACCGTTATCCAGAACAGACGCAGCTACAGGGCTTCGTTCGCTCGCACGTGAATTACACTCGCACAGGGGAACTTGACGGAATTTACCAATGCTCGTTTCCACAACTTGGATGCGAAGCTACGGCTCCGCCTTCCGTCAGGGCTACCTAGAGCTGAGGAGACGCTTTTGTGCCGCTTGTGGCTTGGTGTGGTTTTCACAAATGTGTACTCATTTCGTATCGGAATGGCCAACAACCCTACATGCGATAACTGTAGCTGCGAGGAAACAATCGCCCGCCTTCTCTGTGAGTGTCCCCGCTTCAGTTCGCCCAAGAAAGAAATAGAAATAGAAACTTTATTGCAATGGAAAAGATTTGAAGGAGGGGGGGTGGGAGCCTCTCAGTCCAGGGCCCCACTGGCCTCTGCCGCCTGCCTGACCTGGCTAAGTAAGGACTTTTGTCCAGCCAGGTCGGAGCGGTCGAGCTGTGCCTCCCACTACTCCATTGTTTTACTGATATTCGGCATATGAGGGTGCTTAGTGCATTCCCAGGTTATGTGTATTAGGGTAGGTATGCCACCGCACCAAATACAGTTGGCCCTATAACGAGTGGGATACATGGCGTTTAGCAATTTTAAATGGGGGAATACTCCGGTCTGTATTTTACGCCAATCGGCGGCCTCTTCCCCGCTAAGTTGTGGGTGAGGCGGCGGGTATTTTCTGTGGACTCCGCGCTGATGAGCAAGGATGTCTTTGGCATTTAAATTGGTCGAATTTTGTGAGGGATATTGCGGGGGGTTGGGGTTAGAAGAGGATGCCGTCGCTCGATTAGTGAAACCTCGAGCTAACGCGTTAGCATTTTCGTTCCCCTGTACCCCCGCGTGGCCCGGGCACCAGAGTAGGCGATGATGGTGGTTCAAGGATTTGGGGATTATCGCGAGGCTAGCCGCTGTCACGTGCCCCTTGAGAAACATGCGACATGTCTCCTGAGAGTCCGTGACCACGACCGAGTCCCTTTGCGAACGCTCCGCGTGAGCGAGTGCGATCGCCACTGCTAATATTTCAGCCGAGGTGGGGGATCCCGCCGTGGCCGACGCGGTAATTTGCTGTTGGCTGATCGCGTTCACGACTGCCAGGGCGTACCTCCTTTGGTAGCGCAGCCCGGTTGCCTCTGCATACACAGCTGCGTCCGTGTAGTACGTATTGTACCTATGGTTATTAGAGTACGCTGATTGAATGTGTTGTGCGCGTGCTTTGCGCCTTTCTTTGTTGTACTCGGGATGAATATTCTTTGGAATTGGGGCTACTGTAATTTTGGATCTCATCAAAGGAGGGAGAGGTACGGCCTGCTCTGTGAGATAAATGGGGTATGCTGGAATATTGAGTCTAGCCAGTATTGCCCTACCAGTTTTTGTGAAGCTGAGGCTCCCTCTGTCGCATCAGGGTGGCCTGCCTCAGTTCGTCGAAAGTATTGTGCACTCCGAAAGCAAACATGCGCTCCGTTGAAGTACACTTAGGCAGGCCCAGAGCATGCAGCTTTGAAAGCAGTTCGGATTATTGTGTTTCCTGCATTTCTTCCTCCCTGTTCAGGATTTGGTACGGTAAGACATACGTGATTCGACTAACCACTAAGGCCTGTGCGAGCCTTAGGGTATCATCTTCTCGCATTCCCACTTTTCGATACGTCATGCAACGTATAATTTGGGCTATGTTGTGGGCTGTGGATTTGAGGGTCCTGAGTGTCTGTACTGCTCTCCCGTCGCTCTGAAGCCACAAACCCAGGACTCGCATCGTGGGTACCTCTCGGACTGATTGGCCCTCAACCATGATGTTAATCGATCCTCTGGATTTGTAGCCTTTCGCGTGTATCCGGATGACCTCCGATTTTTCGGGTGCACACTTCAGGCCACTCCATGTAGAAACTTTTTCCACCGCTAATACTGCGCTTTGGAGCGTATATTCCTTATCCCCTAGTGAACCTCTGCTACGTCCACAGCGGGATGTTGTCCGCGTAGAGCGTGTCACCTAGGTCGGGTATCCGATCCAGATCGCGTGCGAGGCGACACATCGCCATGTTGAAGAGAAGAGGAGATAATATTGCTCCTTGAGGTGTTCCTTTGTCAGGCATTTTAATTAAATCCGAAGTGATTTAAAAATTAAAAATTAAATTTTGGGGTTTTACATGCCAAAAACACTTTCTGATTATGAGGCACGCCGTAGTGGGGGACTCCGGAAATTTCGACCACCAGGGGTTCTTTAACGTGCACCTAAATCTAAGTACACGGGTGTTTTCGCATTTCGCCCCCATCGAAATGCCGCCGCCGTGGCCGGGATTCGATCCCGCGACCTCGTGCTCAGCAGCCTAACACCATAGCCACTGAGCAACCACGGCGGGTGCCGAAGTGATTTGGCCAATACTGATGCTCGCCTCGCGGTTGGAAAGAAAAGCTGTTAAGTAATTGTATGTGCGCTCAACACAACCCGCGAGTTCGAGTTCCTCTAATATTGCGGTGTGAGAGACGTTGTCGAAGGCTCCTTTGAGGTCTAGTGCTAGGACTAGTCTCTCGTCGCCATACGGTATATTAGCTAGAATTTCGTCTCTAAGTTGGAGGAACGCGTACTGGCAAGATAAACCCGTGCAAAATCCTATCATGGAGTCCGGGAACCAGCTCCGCTCTTCCAGGTATCGCTGCAATCTGCTATGGATAACCCTTTCATAGAGCTTACCCAGGCAGGACGTGAGCGACACCGGCCGTAGTGTATCAATCGAGGGATTCTTTTTTGGTTTGGGGATCATGATTATTTTAGCCAATTTCCACTCTTGGGCAAGTCTCCCTTGGCCGAGCACTCGCTATTGAAAATCTTTGTTATTTCCGCTAGGGCTAACGAGAATCCATGTTTCGAATCTTTGCATTTGTGATCGAGTCTGGGCCCGGTGCCGAGTTTTTAACTGCGGATTGTGACGCCTCACACACTAGCCCAGGAAAGAACTTTCAAGAATGTCAGATAGTTTTGACAAACGCGCTTTGTCGGAGAAAAGGATGCTGGGACACTGGCCCAGACCGTCCTCAGCACAGAAGGCTTTGAAAGCGTTGTTGCGCTTCTTGCGGGTAACTGGTCTTAAAGACCAGTCATCCGCAAGAATCTCCTTTTCTTTTTCTCTTTTAATTTTGCTCTTCCTTTCTTCTTTTTTTTTTTGTAACATCTCTTTTCTATGACCTTTTATTCCCCCTACTCTCTTTCCCAAGCACAAGGTAGCCAGCCGGTCTGAGAACTGGCTAACCTCCCTGTCTTTCCGTCTATTTCTCCTCCTCCTGCTCCTCCTCCTGTCCCGAGTAAGCCGTGGTAATTTTGGCGTCACCACTTTCGTCACGCAATGGAAATTTGTCCAAGTAGCATGATGTCATAAAGTAGAGCACACAGGCTTGCTATCCAGAAGGCGCTGGCTTAGCCCAAGGAGTAAAACACTCGGCTTCTGAACGTGGGGTCGTTGGTTCGAAAGTAACTACAGCTAACGCTTCTCCTGTCTAATTTATTGTGTGTTTTTCATAGTTACATTTCTTCATAGAGATTACCGAGGCGAAATTAGAATGCAGGCGGGAGCTTGAACAGACAAGGAACGCGCGGATAACACAGGCTTGCGTTAGCGACGTAGCGTCTCGGCGATGCCCCTTCCTCTCATGCCACACCTGGCGCGCCAGCGGGGCAGCAGTTGCTCCCATCCACCCGCTCTGCTCCGCTGAGGAGGGCACGTGACTTGGCGTCACAGCCAATGTTAATTTAGGTGCCATTTCGTTGCTACAGACGCCGGCTTTTTCGCTCAATGGGCCATTTGATGGTTTCGCATCAAATTAAAGCTTAGAATGAATTCGCCCGCTTCCAGTGCCGCAAAGCGACCACTGCGCGCAATGGTGCTCAAGACCAACCTTAAGCAGTGCTGATGCAAACATTCGTTCGCTTGTACGACTGGGGCCGCTGGGTCATATGAAGGTGTACATTGAGATGGAGCTGGCTAGCGTATTGAACTGCCGAGCCATTGAGTGGGGCCCCCTGAGTCTATATCTTTTGTGCATGGAAGTCTATCTGCTTGTGTGGATCGTTAGTCATGTGTACATAAGCACTAGGATAACTTCACGGTACTGATGATGCGTTCGAACAAAGTATAGTCTTGGCGGCGAGTATATATAGCGGTAACCATCGCAGTGAGATTTAAATAAAAAAAAAAGAACTGGGCCGCGTTCGAAATGCATCGGCCTGTTGTGTTATTTTCGGTAAACAGATACGTGACTTCCTGCTTCCGTTCCTGGTAATCAGGGGATATATCTGAAGTAGCACTATCTTTTTTTCTGCAAACATAACATACAAAAATACTGAACAAAGCACTGCGTGTCTACAGCAATCTTTTCCTCCGCTTTGAGGTCGCAGCCTCGTAAGAAACGGTGGTACTGGTTTTTCTCGGCACGACGTCAAGCTATCTGGATGGTGAGTAGAGGGGGGCGAGCGAAGAGGAAGAAGCTAAGAGCACCATTTTGGTATGGTCCTAAACGCGTGCAGTTTTGAAAAAAGGTCATTGTTCTACTGAGGATGAGGTGATCTAGCATGTTGGGTAATCAGCAAACGTACTAAAAACAGCGACGAAACACTGTTACGTCAGTCTTGTCCTTTAAGGTCGTCGTTATGTCTTCCGTCCATTGTGTTGCGTCATAGTGCCCTCTGTTTCGCCACAAAGGAAAAAAAAAGAAAGATCATTGGCCGGTTTCCTTGTGTGGGAAAATGGGGCACCTCATAACAGACCATCAGCGAAAAAAAAAAAGATAGCCGGGAAAGGCGCAGGGTGGTTATGCACGACTTGCCGAGCGTTGCGAGGGCGATGCGCGCGTTGCATAAAGTTCGCGTCTTTGCACTACCCCAAAAATTTGCAGTAACAAATAAATGTTGGAGAGCGAGAGAGAAAGAATGGGTTGGTGTAGGTGTTAAAAAGAGAACTGGATAGCTCCGGGCGCGGACACACTTCGATAAAGCCTCTTTCAGTAAAACTATTGCTAGCGTGGCTTGTTGGCAGGGCTTCTTTCAGTGAATCCTTATGCTCGCTAACCACAGGAAGCACATTTTCGCCTTACTTTCGGCGCATCCTGACCGAGCCGAAACGCAGCAGCACTTACTGCGGCGTTCGAGCGTCGTGGCTGGTTGTTCCAAAGGGGAAGTCCATTGCATCTATCATCTTTAAAACCCGCATACTCTTAATTCTTTCCGACGTTTCATCGCTGTTATACAAAATAACACAATCATATACAGCATTGCTGTTCTTAATGAAGGCTCCCACGCATGATGCATTGTGACACCACGGCGTCTGATTTCACCGGCGCAGCTAAATAAACTCCTGTATGACCTCCAACGGGGAGCCAGCATAACCAACACCACCTTGATAGCACAAGGCCTGTTCATTCTGATCCATGACGTCGTGCTACCTGGCCCGACTGCCATAGAATCTAATGAAGATGCCATGGTCTAAAGTAAGCCGTGGTGATTTTGACGTCACCGCTTTCGTCACGCCAGCCTTCGCAATAAAATTTTCGGCCTAGGTAGCATGCTTCCTGATCGGAGTGAACAGGCCTTGTGCTATCTAGGTGGTGTTGGCCTAACGCGAAGTGAGACAAAAACATTACGGATTACTGAGTTGCATTTACATTTGATATCGACCGCGCCGTCACACCACGAAAATCATTGCGGAATTCCCTTTAACAACTTCGCTTAGAAGAAAGAAGAAAAAAAGAAAAGAAAAACAACTTTCCCCAGCTTCTAGCTATCTTTATGAATATATGCTTTTGTAGGTGTCTCATCGAAGATGGTTCCGTCATTGCTTTTCTAAAGTTATCTGAACCACGAATTTCTCTCTTAGATTCGACTGAGCGTCTATGACCTCCAATGTTTCGGGCTCCTGCAATGAAGTGCGGCATGAAAATTGAGGTCCTCGAATTTTCCGCCTAAGTTGTACGATGTTGCGGAAGCAGGCAAAGAGCAAACTAGTTAATTGTTAATAACAAAAATTATTCCTTCTAACTGGTACCACGAAATTAGATGTGCTGCATCCAAGAAAGAAAGGATGACACGAACAAGCTTAAGAGCTGCAGCATCGAGTGAACACAAGAAGGTACAGGCAGCGAATGTTCATGACATTGCCCACATATTGAACAAATCAGGACCGTTACAATGAAACGATTGCTGTCATGAGCTCGAGCTGCCGACGCAGGTGTGGACATCAGCGTGACATGGTGGGGCGAATCGCGTGATTATTATTGCTATTTCTGAGATCTTTCACGCCCGTGTAAAATAATATTGTGAGCTATATATGCATAGTCAGGAGCGGGTGTATTGTGAGGTTTACAAGCAGTGTCGGAAGTGGGAGGATTTTTTTTTTCTTTTTACTGTGTTAGGATTTATAGGGACATTCCAGGCGAATTTTCGCCGTCGGCCGTGATGTTCCGTATAAAGTACAAGTGCGCTAGGATTCCATCGTGGCCCGCGCTATGTATGCTGCGGGAGCGAGGGCCAGCGTGTGAGGGTGGGCCGAGAAGGACGCTTGCTTGATGTTTGATGCAGTCTTCCCACGGGCCCAATGTTCGAGGTTACGCGATCATAGCGCGCTAGGGTGAGGGGGCTGGGTGGAAGGGATCGTGCAATAACGTGATCAAGCGCAGCCAGGGGAAGGCCGGTGAACTTGCTTCTCCTCATCTATAGCCCGGCCCTGGCTGCGCATAGCTGTCGGCTCGGCTGAGCGCATACGAGGCCCCCTACATTGGACGTAATCCACGGCAGGTTCCAATCTGAGACGAGCCAAGGTGGCTGGTGGTTTCGTGCGTACTGTGTTTCCGCGCGCCTAGTGTTGGAGATTGTGTAATTTCAAGTTTCGAAGACGCGGTGCAGCGAGAGGCAGCATGAAGCGTGCGAGACCCTCTGTGACAGAGGGTGTTCACTTTTACCGAGGGAGAGCTGTTCATGTTTGTCTATGCAAGCGTAACACCATACTTATTAATTTAATCAGTAAAGGAATGTTTACTGCACTTTCTACGGCTGATAAACTACGAGTATGACTTTGTCTAGTTGTATAATGCTTTGCTATCGCCGTTAAGGCTTTGCCTTCCGGACCAAAGTTGCGATTTTTTTGTAACAGATGATGTGCACCGAGTGTAGCATTGAGACATGCTCAGCTATTCCTTTTTACTGATGCAGTAACTCAACGATGAGAGTATTACGATCTGCTACAACGGAACTACGAAGCCGTACCAATCTAATCGTGCTTGTAAACAAACGATGGCAGTAGTTATGCAGATAGGACTTCTTGTGCATGTCCCACCAAACCCCAGTGATTATGGGGATGTCTGGCTCGCTTGTTGATTTTTCAGATATCTAGTCCTTATATTTTCGGTCGCATACTTTTTCAGCATTCATCGTACGTGTTCATTGCAGCTGTTCTCGATATGAGACACTGATGCATATATTCACATCCTCAAATCGGTGTACCCACATTGCTTCCAGATACACTGCTGCCATGGCTAAGTTTGCCAACCTACTCAAGTTCTGCCTAGTAGCTGCCACTGTGATTGTTGGATCTTGGGCGGGTAAGTGCTCTCACGTTCATCACTTTCAGCTGTCATAATCTTATTCTTTCTCTCGCTCCTCCACTCATATGCAGAAGATTCCCGCAAAGAAGACAAACATTCCCACAAGTACAACATTCGCCTTTCCAACGGGACCAGCTTTGAGATTACCACACATGGTTTCGAAGAGTTTTCAAAGGTACGGAAACTGAATTTAAGGTTGGTGCACTGTGTGGCATCAAGGATATGTGCCTAATAAGTTACCTGCAGATCAGGTAGCCATCCAGCCTAACAGAAACACCCATTTCACGCATGACTTACTGCTTCAACCTTTATTTCATTCTACGCCAAGTGATCTTCCTAAAGAAATTGGTCGCAGTTTGTAGTTTATGTGATCGCTTGCTTCTTGAGGAGTGACTCGAATTGTTCATTAAGGGAATGGAACCATAGACAACAATGCCAGTTGGAGGTGTTAGCTACTGCGAATCATGAGCTGTTAAATTTAAGAATGACTGCATTGTCTTTACCGCTCTTTCGCTTCTTCCAATTTACAACATGTCACTAATACTTCTTTGGGAAATGCGCCGTGCCTTTCGGGCTGTAATCACCCGCCGTGGTTGCTCAGTGGCTATGGCGTTAGGCTGCTGAGCACGAGGTCGTGGGATCGAATCCCGGCCACAGCGGCCGCATTTCGATGGGGGCGAAATGCGAAAACACCCGGGTACTTAGATTTAGGTGCACGTTAAAGAACCCCAGGTGGTCGAAATTTCCGGAGTCCTCCACTACGGCGTCCCTCATAATCAGAAAGTGGTTCTGGCACGTAAAACCGAATAATTTTAATTCGGGCTGTAATCACTGCTACAGCAATGCTTGTGTGTCTCTTGTCTGACGATACAAAATTCTGATTAGTGCGTCCTGTTTATTTTTTCTTCTCCATTCACAGTGCCTACAGCGTCAAGCAACAAAGGTGAGTCATGATGTTTCCATTCACCTGTTTATAATTGAACCATCGCAGGTGCAGGGGTCATGATATTTCTATCAACTTCTTTTTTGCAGGGGAACAACTCCGTAGATATTATCAAGTTTAACAAGGTAAGCTCTTCTCGAAGAATGCCTTCTGCTGATTTCCACGTTGCAACTACGAGCAAATTTTCTCAACTGGTGCCTTCTTAACCATTTTTGAAACTCTGCTTTCGCAAGTTAGAGTCGGCTGCAGAATAATTCAGTGAAACGTGCTGCATTAACTGTGAAACCTCTTAGAGTCACTTCTGCACATGGTTGGCTGCCACTGAACACATCTGCGTTCCTTATTGCAGACAGAGACATCCAGTTCACATTGACAGCATTCTTTTAAACCTTTCGATGTTTACAGCTGTGAGTGCATACTAGCATACCCATGCAGCAAGCCGAAAAATGGGGCTCGTAATAATCCAAACAACACACGCAATGACGAACGAATATACGGAAGCCTACTTTAATACTGTCGCCTGCGAACTAATTACGCCACCATTATTAGACGATTTCAGTTGACCACTATTTTCCCAGTTTTTCTGCACAAAGATGTAATTTTGGGGTGCAATCGATGTAATGTGATTACTTGCATCAGTTGTCTTGGTCCATCGAGTAGAAATTTCAATATTCAAATAGGCGACGTAATTTGAAGATTTGCTAATGAAACACCATTAGTTAAGCCATTATTACGTATCTCATACAGCGCGAACAAAGCACAGTATAATCATGTCAGACAACATAGCCTGTTAGCATATCCTTATGGAGTTCAGCCAGCCCTGTGATCGGGCGTCCGCATGGGCCTCCAAAGATCTGCCTGCTCAGAATTAACCAGAGCCCTCTGTTAGAGACACTCTTATACCTACTTTTTTATTTCTTTTTTTTTATCCTTTTCTCTCTCTCACCTATCGCATCCCTTTGTCCCTCCCCCAGTACAGGGTAGCCATCCGGAGGTGATCTCTGGTTAACCTCCCTGTCTTTCTTTTGCCTTTCTCTCTCTCTCTCTTCCTCTCTCTCTCTCTATATATATATATAAATATATATATATATATATACACCTACTTTCTTTCTTTGGGCCATGAATGAAACCCAATCACTCAATCAATCAATCAATCTTTTTTTTTTCAGCTCTTATTTGCCTGAATCTGATTGTACATTTCAAATAAGACATACATACAGAAGGAGGTCTCATGGAGAGCTACTTAATATTAATAGGAGACTTCCTGTTAATACGTTCATAAAAAAAACTAACTATAGAATGAACAGCATCAGGTTATGCAAAACAGCTAACATCATGAAATATAGAACAACTTTCAGTGAAGACAAAGCAACATTGTAAACAAACAAAACTATGAAACATTACAAATATATTGAACAAATATATACGCAAATTCATTTTATATGAATCAACGGAACCCTCTTTTACACCTGCAGGCAATGGATTCCCTGATGAAACAGCTGAAAAAAGTTAATTTCAATAGTTCCTTCAATAGTTCTAGACTTAGGTAATGAGTAGATATTTGATGTATCAAAACAAGTCGACGGAACATGAAGAAAATGCCTAGGATGTAGCGAAGGAAAGGGGAGCTTTCCAGACGAGTACCTTAACATTAAAACGCCAAGGAAATATCTGTCAAGATTTTTTCACAGATGAAATGGTCAGCGTAAAAAAGTAATGACGAAGCGTTTGACAAGAAAACGCTATCGGGTACTAGAGGTATTGCTTGATTTTCAATATGTTGAACTGAGCATAAGTGAGTAACGTAAGCGTTGCCTCATGATGAAATGCAATAGACTATATGACTATGAAGGAAGGCGTAATGGTGTGACAAACGGGTTTGAAAAATGATATAAGGATGAGCTTTTAGCAAAATTCCAACACCGTATGCCACTTTGCGCGTAAGCGAGGCTATATGGTTACTGAATTTCATCTGTTTTTCGGGCTCAACTCCTAGCAAAATAGCACCCTCATTCGCATAGGTGATGGTGTTGCCTAAGCAAGCGTTCGTTATTGTGAGGCGTAATATAATGAAAGAAAGAAAGGCTCTGCCCACACCACAAAAATATAGCAGGCGTTGCCAATTCAAATAAATGAACAGGGCATTGTCAATAAAAATGTTTTGCGAGCGAGGAATAATTTGATGAGCGGATGAGGAAATAACACATTTCGATTTACTGGCATTGTTAGTAGTCACGTCTACCTGCCGAGGTGGCGTAGTGGCTAAGGCATTGCGCTGCTAAGCCCGACGGTGCGGGATCGAATCTCGGCCGCGGCGCCCGAATTTTGATGGGGGTGAAAGACTAAAACGCCCGTGTATCTTGCATTGGGTGCACGTTAAAGATCCACAGGTGGTCAAAAATAATCCGGAATCCCTCACCGCGGCGTGCCTAATAGTCAAATCGTGGTTTTGGCTGGTAAAACACAGACCTCAATGTTAATTTAATAGTCGCTTCTGGGACAAGTCACTAATCAATCAATATTCGTATACTGGAAGAATCACAGAAATGCCCATCCAAATGTTTTAAAATAATGCATACAAAAAATTCAACCTCCATGAGAAAATTTAACACTGTCAAAGCCAGTCATAAAGTCGAGACACTTTCTTTTTCTGTTGCATTGTCAAATTCGCTGGTCCCAGCATTCAGATCATCCCCCTGTTCCTTCAGGCCACACCTCACTTGCACTTAACAAAAGATGTTCTAGTGTAGGGCGAGTGTGGAAAGTGCGGGTAGCCTTGGTTTCGTGGCCGAGTGCTAGTCCCTTAACCACAGGAATGGTGGAATTGTGAAAAGCTACAATAATGCTCATAACACCGTAGCTGTGAATGTTGGTGCATCAGGGCAACGGAAATGATTTCGCCTTAATTCGATCGTGTATTCAATATATGCAAGCGCCGCTGGAATGTAAAAGCATGTTTCTAAGCATACGTGTCATGGACTGCTTAATTTTTGTATATATCGGTTATACGAGTTGCCAAATTGTCTTTTTCAGACGCGATGAAAAAATCCTGCGGCACCTAAGCAATTCTTATGAGTTGTGAATGCGAAAGCATCAATGTCCAAATGAACGCCGCTGAGTGGCCCTTCGAGTCATGAACTAGTCGCGAGCAAGCAGGCGCGTTGAGACTCTAGGCCAACGCCTCCTAGGTAGCACAAGTCCGGCGCACACGTCCGGCGAACTTCGATCCGTAACGTCATGCTACCTTGCCCGACTGCCATTGAATCCAATGAGGACGCTCCCGTCGCGAGTAAACCGCGGTGATTTTGACGTCACCGCTTTCGTCATGCCAGGCTTGGCAATGGAAATTTCAGTCCAATTAGCATCGATGTCGTAACTCAGAGTGCGCAGCCATTCGATCTAGGAGGCGACGGGTTAAGCCGGTGGGTAGGGAGCTTGGCTTTAGACTGTGAAGCCGTGGTTTCGAAGCCCATTACCGGCAACTTGTTTCTTTTCAATTTTTTTTTTTCATGCATTGATTTTTCCATAGTGGTTGCCGAGCCCCAGAACGCAGGCGAGAGCTTGCACGGACAAGGAACGCGCGGATAACGCATGCTTCCTAAAGCGACGGTGACGTGGCGTCGGGGCGACCCCTCTCCCCTGGAGCGCCAGCGCGGTAGCAGATGTTCCCTCTCGCCCGCTCTTCTCCGTTAAGGCACGCGCGTTACGTGGCGACGCAGCCAATGTGGCATTTAGGTGCCATTTTGCTGCTACAGACCCCGGCTTCTTCGCTGAATGGGCCATTAGATAAAAAAAAAAGGGGGGGGGGAACCCGTGAACTATGATGGAAGTTCTTTAAACTTATCCTGCTGAAAACGGAGCAAACATTGTTTCTTATAGCAAATAAATAAATAAATAAATAAATAAATAAATAAATAAATAAATAAAACACGCGCGCTCATTTGAGGTAAGTAAATCGCAAAAGTGCATAAAGGCGCTACAGCGATATTGTTTCGTTATTTCTTGTGTATTGGGCGGTAAGAATGAGTGCTGATACCCTTTTAATGGGGCAAACCTCTGTTAACTGTTTGTCACTGTATCTGTCATAATCATCACCCAACATTTGGAGTAAGATGCCAGGTGAACGGCCACGTTAACATCTCCAGCATATCATTAAAGTGTGTCTCTCTCTCTGTCAAAGTCGCGACTCGTGTCAAAACCTACATGCATATATTTCACCGCAAGAGCAGAACAGTGATGAGCATTAACATAACCAGTGGCGTCACTGGGTATCCCGGCACCTAGGACGGCTGCTTGGTAGGAGTTTCAACGCCTGTTCCATAATTTCCAAGATTTGTTGAGCTTATTGTAGAAACAACTAATAAATTATATTCAGTTGGGGATCACGTAGACGTCATTAATTATGGTGAAAACCTTCATATATACATTAGCATACATTAAATGGCCCGCCGTTCACGCCGGTGGAAATAGAGTAGCTATTTTCTAGCGTTTTAGTAAAGAACGCAACCTTCGAACTTTCTGGCCTTCTAGTCATTTCTGCACACGAAAGCGCAACGTTGAGCATGTATGTGCACATTTTAGCGACAGAATGAGCAAATGAAGAGAGGCGATATATTTGACGGCCAACTTTCCTTTATTCCGAAAGGGGAAGATTGGCGAGCGTTGGATCTGTAATCTCAATTCCCCCGCCCCCCCTCTTCCCGGATGCTTTTATCACAAGGAGTCCAACGAAGTGTTTTTAAAACGATCACAACGTAAAGAATATAAACCTTAATCCACTTGTGCACGTCGCTTATCATATGAGCTGCTGGTGCAAATATGTCTTACGCCACGTATACAAGTGTTTGAAAGCTTACACCAAGCATACCGTAGCGTCAGCTTTTCTCTGCTTCAGCCCATTCTCTTCATCGGCCCATTCAGTTGCCCCAAGCGCAGACGTTTACCACATTCGTTACGAGCATGGAATAATATACAAAGGCTCGAGTGGCGACCACAGGCCCTTGTGTTGCACCCGTTCAGAGTGCTGCACCCAGGGCAGTCCTAGTGACGACACTGTGATAACTAAAATGCATTTTCGCACGTTTCCTGCCGTAGGGCAAGCTTTAAAATTAAAAAGTAAAAAGGAATGTAACATAACGTGTATGCTATACGCAGTAGCCATTCTGCGCAAGCTATTAAGTTTCCAAGTCGGACCCGTATTGTAAGGATCATTCATGGCTTCGCATGCTAATGTCTCGAACGCAGTGCGCTCGGGACCTCTACGACCGTGTCCAGTCAAATATCACAGATCACCTACGCATCAGGGACGTCGGTGAACTGGGGCCTGCGTTGCGAAACCTGTCTTCCCTTCACCGGCTCAACGGCAACATCGTAAAGAACCTGGAAGCATTGCAGAACAGCTTCCAGAGGCTGTCCCTGCCACCATCCGCTGGCGCACCAGGCATCGAACCGTTGCAGCGAACACTGCAGTCAGCGAGCGAAGCCTTTCGCAACATGTCAAAGTCTGTGACCTCAGGCGCCGCCCTTCAGACGGTGGTGCACAACTTCAACCGCACGCTGCACACATTCAACAGCATCGCAACGGCAGGCGTGAATGCCATGACACCCACGGCCAATCAGCTCATGCACCGCTTCCAGGTGGGCGGATACGAGTGTCGTCTTGTTGATCACAAAGTTCACAAAAGTTTGTGGGCACACGCAAAAAACAGTGATTTTGGGTAAGATGCATCATTATTATCATCATCATGGTCATCGCACTTCTTTGTATACTTTTTTGTGTTGGAGCGAACACGATACAGATGCCGTTAGAAGGACCTGCTTGTTCCCGATAATGCCACTGGTGATGTATAGGATGCGACATGTCCTTCCATGGAAGCAAACATTTGCTGAACACGTTTTAAGGCACTTTGTTCCGATCTAGTCATCTGCTGCTACATTTACAGTAAGGACCATCTTTGCGTTTACCAGTAACCAGCGGTATCACTGCTGTGCAAGCCATTTGGGCATTAATGTGTTTGCTCACGTTTAAGTTGTATTAGTATACGCAAGCAATACGGGCTTTGTGTGCTTGCTTGCGCACGTGAACTTTACCATCTTTAAGACATTTTTTATGGCTTTAACATATGTTGCTACAAGCAGCAAGCGCACATTAGAGGTGCCAACGACTCTTAAGTGTTCATATAAATATAAAATGTGCACCAAAACGAACGCGAATACCTGCCCATGTGAAGTTCTGCGCGTGGGCTTTGGCCTTTCAAGCGTTTTTCCACGAACAGGACATATATCACCATTTTGTTTGCATCCGAAAGAAACAAAGAGAAGTGCCACAGTGACTATGGTTAGAAACATAATGTTGCTTTCGAGTTTCTGGCACTGCCGCGATGTCAAACTCATAGGCGCTTTGTCGTAAGGATTAAGGAGGTTAAATAAACAAGGCGTTATCTAAGCATAATGCTCCCATAATCTAGGGACGATCGAAGTGGCTCCAGAGACGACGAGGTAAAGTAACGAAATGCAGTTGAGATCGACTAGCCGGTTCACAGATGCAGCTGGGACTAATGCCGGTAAAGAATCAAGGTTATTGCCTTATAAGTTTTATATTGAGGGAGCACTAATTGTGTTTCATTTACATTGGCGGAAGAGAGGCTTCTAATATTTTTCATTTTGCCGCTATATATGTACAATACAGCCTCATGCTTGGGCCTCTCTTTCCCTCAAACTATGTAATAGAAGGCATGTGGCATTCAGCCTCCTGTTCCTGTCGTACAAGGCATGTCGCTGCAGCCAACGTTTCGAAGGCACATGTCTTCGTCAGCGCAGATGACTGCTTTCCTTAGCAGCGGTTATGTACGCGTAGACTACTCTACCCCTCCCTCAAGGGGGGGGGGGGGGAGGAGGATTAGAATAGGTTGATGCGTACAATATACGCTGAGCGAAGTCGAAGTGTTAAATTAATTAGGTAAAATAAGAAGCCGCGTACATAAACGCTGCGATGGAAAGCAGTTGCTACACTGACGAACGCAAGTTCGGTTGTCTGTAAGTTTGCTCCAGTGACAAACCTTGTTCTACCGCTTCGAGCCTCCATCTTCCTTCGAAGTTCTCTGTTGCTTGGATTCCTGTCGTAAAGTTGATCCAAACAAATGAACGCACGACTTGCCTGTTCACATGCAGGAAGACTTGAAGAACATCCAGAACGTGACCCGGTCTTTGCCCAGGACAGATGTAGCGCGGCTCACGGAGCAGACGAGGGGCAACCTGACCCTGCTGGTGCGCAACCTGACCGGAGCTCTGCCCGTGCTCATGCGAAGGGTCGCCACGCAGGGAGCCGAGAGCACGCGGCCACTGAGGGAGTTTGTGACCGTGCTCTCGCACAATCTCAGGAACGCCTCGGTCGCGCTCTCAAGTAGCGGCCACGCTAGCGGCAACTCGACTGGCAACGCGCTTCCGTCGGCGGGGCATGACCTGCTGCAGGCGTACGACGGTTTCCAGTTGGCAGTGAACAACGGAATGCTCGCGATGTCTGATTTGGTGCGCGGATCGCTGAAACTCGTGAACCCGGCCAACTGGCACGTTGGCCGGGTCGTGCACGGCGCCGGAGAAGGACAAACGCCACAAGCTGGCATCAACAAGTTCATCGGGCAGCTCTTTAGGAGGAGAGGTTAAGCGTGTAGGAGTAGTTGCACACGTGTACATGAGTTTTTCACAAACCGTTGGCGGGGACCACGAATAGCGAGGTCGAAACCAGCTGCCATCTCCGGCCTCATCAAGCTCATTGGTCAGCTTTTCTAAACAGAAGCCGAGTGTGTGTTCACAAAGGTATCCATGTAGCCATTTCATCGGAAAGACAGTCGAATACGGATCGCTATACAGGGAAATGTAAAACTTCAACAGTTCGAGCATCCAAGAACTGCTGTTTTCTAGAGCTTGTGTGAATGACTTCTTTGTGGTGCTTTTATGATGGGGCATACAGTGCTAATTCAAGCAGCTTTTAGGGCGGAGACGCAATACGTTGGACTCGCTTGACGGCACACTTTTCGCAGTTTTGATATCCTAATACGCAATTATATAAGCGATGGACTGGAAGGATAAAGTTAAACTCATGGGCATGGAAGAAAGCCAGACTTATTTTTCGACCATCGTAACTTGTCTGCAGGTTGTGACAAGACTATTGAACATGTATTAACAGGTGAGAAAGCCATAATATCGGACAATTATTTGAAGGAAGCGCACTTGTTACCACAGATAACATAACTATATGGGTTGCATTTATTTCGTCGTATGCAATCACTTAATTCCCATCGTTAAAACGTATTGCCTTCGCGAAAACTCTGTCTAATTTTGAGATTCAAGGACCCGAAAAAATAATTATATAAAAACGTGTTTGCACTTCTTACATGTGGCTCACTCGCAACAACATTTTACATTGAGAATGTCTGTAAAGAAATACTGAAGCAGCTATTATTTTAAGGCTTATCTTCACGTATGCGTAATTTTTGTACCAGGTAAGTATAGTCCTTCGATGCTTAGTTTACCCTACGGATGAAATCTGGATGTATACCCCTAAATGTGCCGAAACGCGTCCCACAAATCGTGGCCACCATAGAGCTTCGTATTCGTAGGATCTTGCAAACAAAAAAAAAAACGAACAACGGTGCCATGCTGGCATCGCGAAATTGTCTTCACAAAACAATGGCGTCGAACTACATAATATCACTCAATGATTGTGCCGTGAACGCATGTTTAAACCTTAAAGCAGACAGGTTGTGTTAAAACCTTCCACGTTGACCTAATGCGGCACGTCGACACTTAGGACCTTGTGAAGTACAAATAGAATCTTTCTAGCCTACCGCAGTGTTTCGAGATATAAAAGAAATACTGGAGAACAGATCTTACGATGACTGTCGACGTTGATGCGATTAGCATGAGAGCAATATAGCGACACTTCGTATTGCTAAAGACACCTTTATTTAGAATCAGTGGTGGTCATTCTCAGATTTCTATTCCCTTCGGGAATCTGCGACACGCACTTTCTCCGGGATCGGGCCACTTAGCTATGACGCTCGCTCGCCAGTGTCGTCCATGAACATGTTGACGAACATCCATGGACTGTATGACGGCGACGCAATAATGACGATGGAGCGACGAAGAAGGAAGGACTTTGGTGGAGAGACTAGACCGGTAGGACATTACGTCATGACGACAGTGGGATGACGATTCTGAAATGGTGACCATGGTAAAACGGCCACGGCATAAGGACAATGGGATGGAAATGAGGGTATGACGACGGCGGCTTGACGATGACTCTATGACGACGACAGTATGACGAGAATCGGACGATGAAGCTGGAATGACGATAATGGAACGGCCATGATGGCTTCACGACAAAGGTATGACTACAATTGCATGACGATGACAATACGACGGCGACGCATTGATGACAACGGCATAACAACGGTGGCATAATCACGGTGGAATATATACCGCATAATTACGATAGAATGACGAAGAAGGATTGACTTCGATGGAACAATGAAGGCGGTATGACGATGAGGACACGACTGCAATGCGATGAATTGCTAACGTAATGACGATGATAAAACGACAGCATTACGACGACGGCATGCCGACAATGGGATGACAACGAGTACATGATGATGGCGTGACAACAGCGGCACGATGGCAGTCGAATGACGAAGCTGAAATTACGACGATGGAATGAGCATGAAAGCATCACGACCACATACCTACCTGATGGTCCAAGCTGGTAACCAACTTGGGTCACTCAGTCGGCTTAAAAGGCTGGACAGAGAGATAGACTCAAAGTACCTGAAGTAGGCAAATAATGCTAATCGCATTAAATGATTTTGATACCTAGCCGCATACATGCACTCATTAGTACTTTAGGGCTTGGTCTATGTGACCGGTCATTGCCATGGGTCTTCCAATTTGTAAGATCGAGCAACGTTCTCATGCTTTCCGTCTGAAGAGCTGAGTAGTTGTCGTGGGGTCCTCGGTGATCTGAACAAGGCAGCTACATCATACAGAGTGTTTCACGCAACTTGGACCCAGGAATAAAAAAAAAAAGTGGTTAACCGCTACTGAATGAAACCAATGACATATAGTTTGTCGTCCTGTAGTGCTATTTAGGGTATTTTTTATATTGCGCTTAATTAGTTACATAACTAGGGTCAATTATACAAATTTTTAAATATTCACTAGAGGGCCAAGTGCATTTCGTTAGGTTGTAGAGGGTATTCGAAAACGACCGATCCAATTTTTTGTGGCTGCGTACACGCTTCGTGGCGACTTTTTCCTGCGTTTAAAAAAAGACAGCGGAAAATATGAAATAAAATCATGTAACTGCGCTCATGCGCTACCGTATTGCAGCGCTCTCAACCGCGCCTCGCGCGAAAGAATTAACTGTGCGCGCGGACCGTGGCGAAGTGCGCGGCCGCGGTTCTAGGCATCGACTTCACACTGCGTCAGCCGTAGAGCTTCTAAATAAATACCCTAGAGGGTAATGTGGCGCTTGTGTCTACGGGGCTCTCCTGAGCGTGGCCTCAACCTACATGGGAATTACGGGAAGTACAGGCTTCGGATTGACTTCCATCTTTAGACTAATGGCGTTTGCTTGCGGCGCACTAAACGAAGCTATACTCAAATATTATCGCGTAAAATCTAATTTTATTTCTGCGGTATCTTATATAATGCACAACACATTATATAAACCTTGTGAGACTTTGAGACTTAATTTATTAATTATGGGGTTTTACGTGCCAAAACCACTTTCTGATCATGAGGCACGCCGTAGTGGAGGACTCCGGAAATTTCGACCACCTGGGGTTCTTTAACGTGCACCTAAATCTAACTACACGGGTGTTTTCGCATTTCGCCCCCATCGAAATGCGGCCGCCGTGGCCGGGATTCGATCCGGCGACCTCGCGCTCAGCAGCCCAACACCATAGCCACTGAGCAACCACGGCGGGTCTTTGAGACTTAAGCACGGTTTACCAGCAGGGCACATCAGGGTATGCATTTTTCTGCAATTCTGTTCCCAATTTAGCGCCAGAGAATAATGATTTATTTTTACAACAGCAATAGCGACCGTGCATGTACTTATGTAGAAATACTCATTAAGTATTTATGGAAATAAAAATTTTGTAGTGGGAGAATGTTTTGCGCCTTTGAGAGGAATGCTACGAGTGTCGTCTGGTTCGACGGATGTTCGCTGTGAACGCGAGGCTTTTCTTACAAAGACAGGCACTTGCGAATTCTCTCGCTCTTTCGAAAGGCTGCGTCAGCTGTCACGATTGCTGAACATCTTCAAGTACTTCTAAGCACATCTGCTGCAGTGCTAGCTAGGGCACTGGTGGCCTCCTACGAGTATGCTTCATTATATCTTACATTGACGTACCGCTTATGAAGCGTACGCCAGCAGCTGTTATGGCATGGCTTTGAACTTACGCTATTTGTGATAGCAGAATACAGGCAGGAAGCAGCAACCTTTCCTACCACAAGTCAGTTTGTGTTCCGAAATGCGCTGCAACACGCATTTCAATGAGCACATGGTGGTGGTGATAAACTTTATTGAAAGGGGGAAGGGTAAAGAGGGACGTGGCTGGGGGTTTGGGCTCAAGTAAGGCCCTGGGCCTGCTTGGCCTTTTCCGCCCAGTCCACCAGTTCAAGTTGTCGGTTGACGTCCCCGGAACTGAGCCAGGCTGTCCAGTCAGTCTCGCTGCTGACGGGGGGATGCGAGAACGGGAGCGAGGTGCATTCCCACATTATGTGTGTGAGTGTTCCTGTTTCTGAACAGAGCCTACATTTGTCGCTTTCCTTGCCCCCTGTGATTTTGTTAATGTATTTTGGGTGTGTATGTGTTTGTCTGAAGTCGCCGAAACGCGACCGCTTGTGTTTTGTCGAGTTGCTTGGCCGGTGGTGGAAGCACGCGACGCCTCAAGCGATACCGATGGGCTATTTCATAATAAGTCTCGCAAGGTCCCTCGTGTCTCTCCTCCTCATTCACGCTGTCCGCATCCGCGGACGAGGCTTGGCGCGCTAGATCTCGAGCCAAACTGTCAGCTGACGCGTTGCCGGGCACAGCCGCGTGAGCGGGGGTCCCCACGAGGGTTTTCAAGCCGCTTAGGGGGCGTCGTGAGAGGACATGGTACGCCTGTTTGGAAATTCTACCACGGACGAAATTGCCGATGGTCTGCTTGCTGTCGCTGATGACGGTATTCGCTTCCGCATGTATGGCCATGGCAATCGCGGTTTCCTCCGCTTCCACCACTCGGTCAGCCATGATTGTTGTATGTTCTATCAATCCTCCGTTATGATCCGCTACCACCGCGGTCATGAGGTCGCCGCGAGGGTGTCTGGCTGCGTCTGTGTAGACCACACCATCTTGCGAGCCTTAGCGTCGCCAAATGGCTTCACTACGGGCCTGCCGACGGCCCTGATGGAACTCGGGGTCCATGTTGCGGGGTAGAGGTGGGGCATAAATATGCCCCCTGACCTTTCGCGGAATCGTCATGTACTCTGTAACCTCGGGGATAGCCTCGAGACTGAGCTTCCGGAGGACTGTGCGGCCAGCCGGGGTCAGCGAGAGACGACGGACTTGGGCTGTGTGGTGAGCGTCTAAGAGCTCCTCGATCGTGTAATGCATGCCTAAGGCCTCTAGCCTTGCGGTGGCCGTGTGGTCCGGAAGGCCCAAGGCTGCCTTTGTGCTTCGTCGGATCATTGTGTTTAATTTGGCTAAGCCCGGGGCTGCGAGTTTGACATATGGTGTCGAGTACATGGTTCTGCTGGTTATGTATGCCTGCACAAGTCGAAGCAGGTCGCCCTCGCCCATGCCGTGGTGCCGATTAGCCACCCGGCGAATGAGCTGTAGTGTGTAGTTGCTCGCCCTCTGGAGTTTCTTTAACATGAGCCCGCAGCGCAGCGTGTTCTGAAAGTCTAGCCCCAATATTTTGATACTGGGGCGCTCCGGGATGGTAAGCTCTCCGACCTTAAGTTCAAGGAAGCGCCTTCTCCGTGGTAGTCCCCTGGGACAGCTACTTCTGCCGGGCTAGATCAGGAGGTATTCGGATTTTTCCGGTGAGCACGTCAGGCCCCTCGACTCCGCATAAGCTTGTACGACGTCGATGCCGCGTTGCATGATCTCTTGAAGAGATTGTGGATCATCTGCCGCTGCCCATAACGTCACGTCGTCAGCGTAGAGGCTGAGGCCATAAACAAGCAATGGGTAATGAAGCCCTCAATCAAATTTGACTGTCAAGCAACTAGAAGTTCAACTGTCGCATGTCTTGTATCAGTAGTTCATCTTTTTGCTCTTCTGAAGATTCATAATGTACGTAACGCTACAGCGCCAACCTAACACACTTAGCAAACCAAGGTCAAATTGGTCAAAACACGTTCTTTCAACGTTTACGATGCCGTCGCTTTCTCGACAGGGCTTCGACACCACACCGCGACACAAACATCGGCCCAGCCGCTGGCCCCGTGTGCTATCGCCACTTCGAGCAACAGAACAAAGGCAGAGAGCTTTGCGTCGCACTATCCCACTGCGGGTTATAGCACTTGAGCTTGGAGCAAAACCAAAAGTGCCAAAAAATACCTGTAGACTAGTTCGCCCGTCAACAGAATACCAATCCGTAGCGTATACTTCCAATTATTCCCATGATCGTTGAACAATCACAGGGCTAGATTTTCCTCTAACTATAAAACCTCAGCAGTCATGGAGGCATTACGGAATCAGGGTGTAGATGAGCCATATGTAAAAATACTGGAAGATATCTATAGCGGCTCCACAGCCACCGTAGTCCTCCACAAAGAAAGCAACAAAATCCCTATAAAGAAAGGCGTCAGACAGGGAGATACGATATCTCCAATGCTATTCACAGCATGTTTACAGGAGGTATTCAGAGGCCTGGAGTGGGAAGAATTGGGGATAAAAGTCGATGGAGAATACCTTAGCAACTTGCGATTCGCTGATGATATTGCCTTGCTTAGTAACTCAGGAGACCAATTGCAATGCATGCTCACTGACCTGGAGAGGCAAAGCAGAAGGGTGGGTCTGAAAATTAATCTGCAGAAAACTAAAGTACTGTTTAACAGTCTCGGAAGAGAACAGCAGTTTACGATAGGTAGCGAAACACTGGAAGTGGTAAGGGAATACATCTACTTAGGGCAGGTAGTGACCACGGATCCGGATCATGAGACTGAAATAACCAGAAGAATAAGAATGGGTTGGGGTGCGTTTGGCAGGCATTCTCAAATCATGAACAGTAGGTTGCCACTATCCCTCAAAAGGAAAGTGTACAACAGCTGTGTGTTACCAGTACTCACATATGGGGCAGAAACCTGGAGGCTTACGAAAAGGGTTCTGCTGAAATTGAGAACGACGCAACGAGCTATGGAAAGAAGAATGATGGGTGTAACGTTAAGGGATAAGAAAAGAGCAGATTGGGTGAGGCAACAAACGCGGGTAAACGACATCTTAGTTGAAATCAAGAAAAAGAAATGGGCATGGGCCGGACATGTAATGAGGAGGGAAGATAACCGATGGTCACTAAGAGCTACGGACTGGATTCCAAGAGAAGGGAAGCGTAGCAGGGGGCGGCAGAGAGTTAGGTGGGCAGATGACATTAAGACGTTTGCAGGGACAACATGGCCACAATTAGTACATGACCGGGGTAGTTGGAGAAGTATGGGAGAGGCCTTTGCCCTGCAGTGGGCGTAACTAGGCTGATGATGATGACAATGATAGTAATATGAAACTCTATGGCGTCAGCATCTTTGGCGGTGGCACACAGAAAGGAAGCGCCATCGTCCCTGCTAAGCGATAGGCTCGACGCACGGTTGAGCACGCTGCAATACGGTAGCGCACAAGAGCAGTCACGTGGTTTTATTTAATATTTTGCGGGCTCTCTTAAAGCGCCGGAAAAATTCGCCATGCAACATGTACCTTGTCGCAAAAAATTGGATTGGTCGTTTTCGAATGCCCTCTACAACGTACCGCAACATACTTGGCCCTAAAGTGAATATAAAAAAAATGCATAATTGATCTTAGTTAATTAACTAATTAGGCGCAATATAAAAAATACCCTAAGGAGCGCCTCATGACTGCAAACTATATGTCCTTGGTTTCATTCAGTGTCGGTAAACCACTTTTCTTAAATCCTTGGTTCAAGTTACCTGAAACACCTTGTATATATCGAAATGATGGGCTCGTTATGTCAGATGTGCGTGCAAAGTTTAATTTGTTTCGTCAATGCGGTGTTATGCAAGTGTTATGTACACATGGTTTTCCCCGTGTCCTCGAAGAAGGAAAGGGATATTCGAGTTTGTAGGGAATGGCACCTATGTCATGAATTGTATGAGGGCAAAATTTTAAGGTATCTTGTTCGTTTACAGGCACTTAAAATTAATAATGCAACTCCTCAATAGAAGCGCCCACCGCGGTATCTTATTGGATATGGCGTTGCACTGCTGCAGCTCCAGGTCGCGCGTTCGATCCCGTTCGCGGCGGCCGCATTTCGACGAGGACGAAATGCAAAAACGCCCCTCTGCCGTGCACTGGGGTGCATGTTAAAGAGCTTCAGGTTGTCAAAATTATACCGGAGTCCCCCATTACGGCGTGCCTCATAATTATGTCGTGGTTTTGGCGCATAAAACCTCTGAATTAAATTTTTTTGCTCGATAGAAGCATATTCGCTGGTAATTTGGCTTATATTTTGTAAGGTCGCACAACGGTTGTTACGTTTCTGAAATTGACAGGTTATATCCTGACACATAATTTAGGCCATATAAGGAGAATAAGCAGAGAACTGACGTCTACAGTGCACCATGTGACAACATTATTGCCCTTCCCGTAGCGCTTTGAAATTTTCTGCTACTCACGCCTGTCGTTTAATTGCTTATACAGTGAGATAATCTGTAAATGAAGCAAGCACTTTCATGATTTTTCCCAAGAAGCTTTACAAACGTATCCTACAAATAATACCTTGTTCTAAACCAAACTTTCAAGAATGAACCACAACGGCTCGATAGCAAAGTCATGAAACAGAACGTTGGCGTATACGCAAGCAGTCAGCCACTGCAGCGTTCATATAAGAAAGTAAAGAACTCAAGAAAAAAGAATTCACCGACGATTACGATACTATCTAATGAGAAATTTCAGCACAGCTCTATACGTGTGTTCATTTCGCGTGTTATTATTTTGTATTATGATTGTATAGGTAAATGGTTTATATTTGGAAGAGAACGCTCGTGCGGCGCATTGCAAACGGAGCGAAGTGTGGCGCGACCGCCTCGCCAATCGGGAGGTCGCGAGAGGCAGCGCGTAGGTGACATAGTGGCGCAATAATTCAGAGCAGCCGCCATTCAGCTCACGCAGCGCTTTGTTTCTATACAGACGACGCGCGCTACTCTGACGCCATATCGTAGCCATCGTCGGCGCGCAGCCCTTCTTGCACGGCACTACGCTTTTCTTCGCATGGTTCCACCAACGACGAGAGCGGCCCGTCGTCGCGGCGAATTCAGGCCGCCAGTGTCAGCGCCAACAACACCCAAGGGAGCGTCACATGAAGCCTTACTCGTAGCCGCAGGAGCAGTGATTCCCGTCACATACGCTGTTACCCTGAACCACCGTGCCCTGAACTTACCTCAGCGGCTGACGTCGGGGACGAGCATAGCCCTCCCCAACATCACGCCACCCTGCTCCCTTCCCCTCGAAAGCGCAGATGAGATCGCCCACGCGGCTGCAGTTGCTGTGCTGGCCACTAAGCGCACGCGCAGGCCATCTCTCCTCCGCTTCTCCTCCACTTTCCTCCTTGCGTGCTCTTCTTTCATCTAACGCTGCGCTCCGCGTTCACTCGGTGACGAGTTATAACGCCGCCGACGCTCAACGCAGGAACGGGCGCTAGCTGCACTTTAAACGTATTAAACGGAAGCTCCATAGGAGCCGCTACCTCACCCAAACATCTAGTCCAGAATACCAGTGAGCTGGCAGTCTTCGAGACAAAGCCGACGCATAAGCGCTTCTTTCCGCGTACCGAGGTGAAGTGACAATCTGAGGGTGTGCTTTCTTTATTCTATTTTTTTCGTTGTATATCACTACATACACCATGACGGGAATTTCGAATCTTTAAGACAGACACACCTCGGGTTGGCAGAAAAAGGAAACTGAACTAAATGTTCCTAATTATTTGGCATAAATACGTCAAGTGGCATGCCCTTACAAACTAATTTGTGTGTCGCGAAGAGATTTATAGAAAACATGGTAGCCAAGCAACGCTTTTGGCGGCGGTCTATTTTCAAAAAAACGTTAGTTTTGCTTGTCATTACAGTTCATTGCTAATAGCTATACAAATGCACAGTCGAGACAAACTTCATGTTGGGAATAATATCAAGGAAGAACGATGGATCTTCTACTTTATATTTCCAATATGAAAACTAGCACACAAACTGAAGCATGAAAACACACGCAAATAATGAAGACTGAACACTACCGTCACATATACTCGACCTTCATTATTGTGGGCAAGTGTTAGCGTGTACGGGGCGTGTCTGTCCAGTGGCTTTCATCACGCATCACGCTCTCAGTGTAAAGGACACATTTTTCTTTAATGGATTTGCCACAGCGAAAAGCCAACACCAAGTTTTTGGACGATGAAAAGTATGTGGCCGACATAGTGCGCATTCCACACAGAGTTGAAAACGTAGGCAACTAAATTCGCCACAGCATTTTACCGGCGTCATTGTTCTGCAGACTTCGCTGCAACAGCGACGCAAATCTGCGTTGAGCGGAAGATGCAAATTTCGTTCAGTGCCCTTGGTGCCGTAAATTTTGTCAATATCAACCCGCTATGAGCAAGGTTTCTGGCCTACAATCACCCTGTCATCCGACAATTTCTTTCCTCCTGAACAATGCGTGTGTTTGCGAGAGATTGGGGAGAGGGGGCAGGCAGTTAGGAGGGAGGTTCAGGGACTAAAAGTTAGAAACAACTGAGAATAGTCTAGCCACTTGACTATTTAGCGAAACTTGGCAAGGTGCTAGTCGATAAATGGAGCTTGCGCTAAAATAGTGCCATTTTGTACCACACTGCGCTTGCAGGATGCCGCTACACAATGCAGTGCCCAAAGCAAAGCTAGAAATACGCAGGCACACTTTGTATATGCCGACTGCCTACGGCTTTCAGCAGCTTTAAAACGAATGAATAATTCCATCATTTTTCCTGTACGGTTCAAGTGGATAACGATAACTGAAGAATGAGATGAATAGTATTGCCTGAACTACGACTTTTGCTCTCCTCCTGCTAGAAAATAATAAATGTGCGCAAAAGAAAGAAAGAAAGAAAGAAAGAAAGTGGACTCGGAAAACAATAATCCAACGGTTCTATTGTATATGTATCACAAATCAAGCTATCGTCGAAATCAAGCTATTAAGGTCGTCGATCGTCACTGGTTTCAGTGGTGCCCTACCACGTTACCAGAATAATTTTCATAACCGGTGTCATGAACGACAACGACAGAAAAGGGTAGCAAGGAGCAAAGCTAACGTTGGGTGATGCGTAGTGAAAACTTTCCTGGCGTACCATTTTTTTTCATGGTCATGGCATTCCCTAGGAATTTGTTAGTAAGCCAAACTAACATTAAAAAGCCACGTACGAACCAAATAGAGACCATCATTTAAATCAAAAAGTTGTTAACTGTCCAGTATGTGGTGTCGTTACTCGGAAACACTGATACTGGTATGGCTTATTAGGCGGCTAGGGGCACTCATCTTCGTAAACATTGTGTACTCGGCATCTGTACGCAGTAGTGCACGCTTACAATTGCGCGCCGCACTTGCACTTAACATGCAATCGCAGTACGGTCGCTAGCTGGGCAAGTCGGTACAAGTGCATATTTGCTTGCAGCGCGAACGAACCAACAAGGACAAAGCAGAAAGACGTAACACGAGCGCTGCCACAAGGCGCACTTCTTTTAATTGTTCACCGCCGCTTCTTCAATGGACGATCCCTGTGTCATTAGAATGCGTTTCTCAGAGATAAGAAAGTTCGCTAACATACTTCTTGAAACAGAAGCTACTGTTCGAATTGTCTCGCGAGGCTCTCTTGCTTTGTTCCACACCAATTAGCATGAGCAGGCCGGCGTCGTAGACTCTATGTGGTCAACATGCCAGTATGATCGGCAATTACTTGCTGGTTCATACCAAATCAGAATGCGAGCGTCTCCCGTCTATCTTGATATAGCCGCTGTGC
The DNA here is from genome assembly GCF_023375885.2 of Dermacentor andersoni. Lineage (NCBI taxonomy): Eukaryota > Metazoa > Arthropoda > Arachnida > Ixodida > Ixodidae > Dermacentor > Dermacentor andersoni. The sequence continues at coordinate 312,928,024 of NC_092814.1, read as the reverse complement.
TTGTCATCTAAAGTTCTGTACAGTTCTGTATCACTTTATAGGCAACACTTAAAGCTTAGCCGAAGCACCTATTGCAGATGTGGTGCAAATGCGTGTAAACTAATTAATCTTTATTAATTACCTTCACACGTATCATTATCATATCAGCCTTCTTTTTTCTTGCTTTTGCTTTTGGTATAATACAAGAAATTATGACGTTAGATTGCCTTTTAACAGTAATAAAATATTCCCTTTATGGATGAATCGCATACTGTACTTTTGTCCGCTCTTCTACAAGTTCAAGACAACGGCCCCTTCGAAATTTTCACATTTGGGGAGAGCAGCATACGTCATCGCAACTAAGTCAACGTCATAGCGCTACCATTTTTCAATAGGTTCCAAGGCGACCGCGTGTGCATCGCCACTACTGCTGCTTCTCGGCCGTATACTTATGGGACGCTCGCTATTTATCTTGCGTGGAACGAACTCACGTGTTGCGTGGCGAAAAATGGAGTTCTCGTCATCTTCGGAAGGCCCTGAATGCTGGTTGTACTATGTTCTACGCTATTCGACGACATGAGCAAGAGACGTAGTCACAAGGGCGCGGTTCCTAGCGGGAAACATTGGAAATATACAGTGTGTGCGAGCTACGGTACTTTCAAAATTCTGGTACTGGGTACTGAACTTTCTAGCTATAAAACCTTCCTCTTCCGATGTCATGGAATTGCCCCTTCAGCAGTGATTTATGACTGTCAATGAAAGTGTCAAAGTTACATACTTCATTCCGAGACGCCGTCGACTCCGTTGAAAGAAAGCCAAGGTGGTAGGATAACACTTCGCGCATTTCCAAGTGAATCGTCGTAATTAGAGTTTGATTAAATGTAGATTTAGTGCAAGGTAATTAACGTCGCCTTCTTTTTTTTTCTCATAACGAACAATTAAACTATGGCATCAAAGAAGATGCGCAAGGTAATTGTTGGTTGCGGCAATTACTAGGAATGAAAAACTATTCCGTCGCGACTGATGACGAAACGCGGCACGTCAAACATGCCGTCAAAAAGTGCCTTCTTTAAAGGGGTTGTGTGCAACAATACTCTGAAAACTGAAGCAAAATGAAGCAACGTTCGGTAAGTCGAGAGTTCCATTGACCTATATGATAAATATTCGTTTTTTTTTTTCCTTGTTGCCACATGACACAATTGCCGAAAACAAGCCGGCGCTCTAATGTTTGCACTGGGACGAGAGGTCACAGCGAATCGGGAAGAAACAACAGAAAAACTACACATATATTGCACCGAGATGATCTTGCAATATATGATATGGAAAGAACTTCCATAACAAGAGGCCCAAAGAGCGAGCGCAGTTTTCTTGCTTCCTTACAATTTATAGCTCGCTCCTAATAAATTCATATATCGAATATCAATTGAGCAAACTTAGTGTTGCAGACATAGTAGGCTTAGTAACCCATGCCTGACGCCGGGCCACGCTTTAGTTTTCCTTTTCCGTTTATTTTAAGGGATTACCAGGCTTGGGCAACAAACCCGAGAGCAGATCTTATGGTGACGATCGCGTATAAAAAATATTGCACCTATACGTACGCCGCGATAGCAGCTGAAAATATAAACGAAGGCGCGCGCGATCCAGCAGCCAGCCTTCTCGACAGAAAAGAGGACACTACAGGTCTCACCTACGACATTACCAGGTGCCGCGTGCATAAACCGTCACCGGAAATGCGCCGCGCAGCAAGAAAGCGAGAGAGAGGCAGATGAGACGTGTTCTCTCCCCTCCAACACCGGAGAAGACAGGGCAAGAATATCACTTGAGGGCACTCTTTGAGACAGTGCAGCAACAAATCTAGGTCTTAGGTATAGCAAAGAGAAATCGGAAATTATGATATTTAAGGAAACGAGTAAGGACGTGGTTTCAATTCAAAAGCAAGCCCCATGCCCATAGTGAAGCATTGCAATTCACCTGTGCGTAGTGTAAACGAAGGAAACACCTACTCAAGTGTCCACCAAAATAATCTAAAAATGAAAGGGAAGCGGAATACAGCAATAATGAAACATAGAGCACTTTGGAGAGACAGTAAATATGGACTGGTGCGAGGAATCTAGCAAAGGACGCAGGAGTAATGATGCCAACGCTAACTTTTGCAAACGCCACTCTGTGCTTAAAATCGGACATCTTGTCTGGGTTGGAAGTTAACCAAAGATCCATTGTTAACCAATAAGGCAGTGCAGAGCGACATGGGTTGTAGCTCTTTTGAAGACAGACAATCGCAGCGGAAAATTCGGTTTGGAGACTCAGCAGCATTGATGAAAATAAATGGGTGACTAAAGTGCGCAAATATCTGTACCTCGAAAGCGTGGACGCAGAATTGAGGAAGATGCCAAGGAAGGAAGGAAGGAAAAAGTGGAGAAGGAAGGCAGGGATGTTAACCAGTTTAGCCTAACCGGTTTGCTACCCTACACATGGGAGCGGGATGGGGGGGATGAAAGATGGGGAGAAGAGATAGAGGGCACATAACACGGCACACACATCGTTGGTTACAGTCTGTCACTCTTGTGCGGTACGTGACATCACTGTCACAGCCGCTTGACCAATCCCGTATCCTTCATGAACCGAAGTAGTCCCTTCGTCACCTTCAGCCAAGAAAGTTGGCAGTCAAGTACAGGGTAACTGACAGTGTAAACAGATAACCATGAATCATCAACAAAAATACGAGAGCAACAGAGGCAGCACATTGGATTAACGGATGGAAACAAAAAAGATAATCGAGATTTACAAGAATGGCCAGAAAGAAATGACACGAGAAAACCTGTACGATAGCACCATGGTAATGCCTTGCTATTTTAGGCACGAGGTGGTTGCGTAAGGACATTACATTATGAGGTTTTACGTGCCATAACCCTGATCTGTTTATGAGGCACGCCGTAGTGGGAAAGTCCGGAAACTTGGACCGTCTGGTGTTCTTTAACGTGCACCTAAATGTAAGTACACGAGTGTTCCTGCATTTCGCCCTCATTGAAATGCGGCCGCCGGGGCCTGGATTCGATCCTACGACCTGTTGCATAGTAGCCCAACACCATAGCCACTGAGCAAACGTACTAGAGCAAATGTTTGCAACAGGACGAGACGTGTGTCTGCGGAAGCAAGAAACTGGATACACTCAGCCCATCATAATGGATTGCGAATGAGCATTCACGCAGCATGACCCGCAGGAAACGTTTACATTCCAGAAGCGCGGGTATTTAAAAGAGATGGAAGCATGAACTGGTCAGGATCAAGATAAGCAAGAGACGTACCTTTAGAGTATATTGGGGAAAAAAGCAGTGAAGCGGTTGATAAGACCAGATCCGTTACAGCCAGGTGCAAGCTAGGTATAGATTTTTAGGTTTTTAGCGCACGAGAAATGAACGAGAAACAGAGGTACGACGCGGACACAGCGTTGTGTCCGAGTCGTACCTCTGTTTCTCGTCCCTTTTTCGTGCGCTAAAAACCTAAAAGTTATGGAATATCAACATGCCCAAACCTACGCTCTTTCTAGGTATAGATGTTTTAAGGAAGAGAGGAAATATTAAGCAGACACAGAAAAAAATGCTAGACTGATAAATATGTATAGATCACCTGATTAGCTGAAGCAGGCTAGGTGACTACTTGTCACAGCCCCGTTTCGAAAGGGTTGCCAATAAATCATCATCATCATTCGAGAAAGAATCTCCATCGGGAGTGTATAGCTTGCCTCCTTGCAGCATCACCTCGAACGTTTTATTTGCTGCTGTATCCGCTATTACGAAATTATTTTGAGATGCACTTACAATAAAATGCCACCCACCTTTCACCCTCCTCCTCACTTGTACAGACTAAGCAATTTCCAGCATATAACAAAAAGATTACGACGAGACATAGTGAGGAACGCTTAAAGTCAGAATGGTAAGGATACAAAATATTTACGGCCGAAAAAAAAAAGCGAGAGAGAGAATTCAGCTTGTATGCACATAGAATGTACAGTTCATTGTCCCACTCCACGTCGTCCGAAGTGGAGCACGGGGCTCGGCATTTGCGCACGCGGGCCTTGCACCGTGCATGTTGCTCAGTATCGGAACCCCGCGCTGGGCAGCTTCACGACGAGCGACTCCGGCCCACGCTTGGGAGCGCGGGGCCGGCTACGCCCTAGTCACTGCGGGAAGACCATTCGTAGCAGGAACAGGGAGCGCTGGAGTTGCTGGTTGCTTACGAAGTGCAACACGGGACCAAGCGTGTACTGCGGATAAGAGAGGAGAAGTACTTGATAAGAGAAACCGATTTAAAGCTCGCAGCACCGTTACACATAGGTGACTAGCACTGATATCGGCGCCGCCGTGTGACAAGCAGAAAACAGCTCTTTTTGCCTAATTCGACTACCACCATCACAAACGGTGTAGTTAAAAGCTTTGAATTATTTTACGGCACGGGATCTGGGACATAATGAACAAGGCATTTATAGTAAGAGTGACTCGAAAGAAGCGCCAACGAGGCGGCTGTCTTCTTCTTTATGCAATTTGCTTTTCTGCAACTACGATGCGTTGGATACAACCGCGCCCCGAGCAATGACACACACACACACACACACACACACACACACACACACACACACACACACACACACACACACACACACACACACACACACACACACACACACACACACACACACACACACACACACACACACACACACACACACACACACACACACACACACACACACACACACACACACACACACACAATATATATATATATATATATATATATATATATCAGAAAGAAGAAGCACACTTACTGATTTCTTAAAAAGAGCACCTCGGAACTACTTACACCAGGCACTACATATTTCGAATTAAGCGTGTATTCCCGCCAAAATATTCCTGCCGCCGCGACGACGAGAATGTATACTGCCTACTACTCGACTGTCCCCAGCACACTACACATGTATAGTGCATTTAACAAGAACTGCGCTTAATTTATTCAAATGGGCTTTTTTCACTGTCCAAGGTGTTAGGCCCATGGCTATCAAGTGCACAACAAAGCCATGTAAGCACTTCAACGCTTCTTTGGGAACAACGGCATTTGTGATGATAATTGGCTCGAATGCGTCGTGTGTAATTATGTCTCATTCGTGCATCTGAAGCCTGTGCGTGTCTGTCATCCACGGACTTTGTTTCAATTGGAATTTTTTTTTAATTAGACGTTATTCCGTTTTAAGCATTACCTTACGCAGCATTCTAACTTTTTGTTTCAGCGGAAAGGGGTAGCCGTTGCCGGCGATAACTCATGTGTTAATTTTTAAAAGTAAAATAAAACATAGCTCAATAAAGCAGAGTGAAACCTGCCGAAACTCGTTTTATGTTGCTTCTTAGCGTCTCTTTATACGCGGTTGGGACACGCCACGATGGAAATGGGACGTGAGAACCACAGCCAGATTGAACGTGTAAAGGGGTTTCGTACAAGAAAGCGGCGACAAACAGACCATATTTACTACGTTGTTTCTTCTTATTCACTGTTACTTCGTAGAATGAGAATCGGGATAAATTAGCCCGAATTGTTCTGCCTCATGGTTTGCTCTTCAGTGGTATCCAAGGGCTGTGAAACACAAGGCCAGATGTTGAATGACCCTGAAGATGGGCAATACCCTTTTCAAAAACTATGGCGCTCCGATACACCGGCGGACCCACAAGGATGCACTCGGTTTTGCATGCACACTGTGATAAAACTACCTGCTCGCTCTATACAGCAAATGTGCATGCTGTGACCTCATGTGCAGAACACTGTTTACCTGCTCGCTAACTATACGGTCGCGGTCGTTATGTCACGCTATGGGGCAGCTCTCTGCGCACATGCTCTATCGCGTACTAACTTGGCAACGCGGGATTTCTTTGTAGGTAATGTGACTTATACCTCATAGCCATTAAGCCAGTCGGTCCTGTTTGTAAACCGTCGCGCGGGAAGACTGCAGTAAGAGAGAGAGAGAGAATAGAGGAAATGCAGATAGAGAAAGTGCAGTGTGGCTTTGAAACGTCAGAAGGGCCGTCAGTTTGAACGTGCCAACCGCTTTCGCACGCGTCAAATTGATAAAACTGATTGCTGACTGATGTCAAGAATGATGTTTGCTGAATGATGTCTTGATGGCGCTTGGAAAGGCACGGTTCGCGCGTCGAGTCGTCGACCGTGAGTCAACTGTGACGTCACTCTGCGCGTCCTAGTGACGCCGTCCCCGTCAGTGTGGTCAGGTGCCGCCAGCTGCGGCGGCCGACGTCGAGCCGCGGACTCACTAATGCTCGTAGCGCAATCAGTGCCGCGTAAAGACGTCGCCTTCGGTTCAGCAGCAACAGCAACAGTTCTCTGTCGTACAGCGGTGGCTCCTCTACTGTTGCTGGTGCTGTTGTTCTAGTGACACTTGGGCGCATTATTTCTTGTCGCGTGTGATGACATTAGTGCCCCACTGGTACCGCGCGCTACTTCTGCGTGGTGCTTAGTCCTATAAAAATTCTTACTTGACATTGTTTGCAAAGAGTGGCCTAATGTCCAGTCTCTAAAAATGCGTGACATGTGCATGCGCTTGTGAGATTCTGAGCGCTGAATATGTTTGCTCGTCGCACCTGTGCATATTTCACTCTATACTATTACCGTTTTTGGAAAGCTTTGGCAAGTTCTTGTCTCTCTAGGGCATATCTTGGACAGTGGCACAGCAGGTGGTCGATGTTTTCTTCGGTGCCACAGACCTCGCATGCTGCACTGTCAGTCACTCCAATTAATGTAGAGTATGCCTTTGTGAAGGCAACTCCTAACCAAAGGCGACAGAGAAGCGTAGCTTCACGTCGAGGAAGTCCGAGTGGAGGTCGGAGCTGCAGGGAGGGGTTTAGTCGATGTAGTCGTGTAAGTCGTAAGTTTGGCGAGTTCCACTCGGTCACTGTGAGGATGCGTGCCAGGTGTCGAAGCTGCCTTGCAGCGTCAGTCCTCGAAAGCGGAATCGGAACGCTGTGCTCTTCTTGATGAGCTGTGCGAGCAGCGTTATCGGCGGAATCATTGCCACTGATTCCACAGTGGCCAGGTACCCACTGAAAAACGACTTCGTGGAATTTTTGTTGGACATCATGGTGAAGTTTGACGACTTCGTATGTCAATTGGTCATGACATCCGTGTCGGAGAACTGACTGCGTGCACTGTAATGCCGGTTTTGAATCACAGAACACAGCCCATTTTCTGGGTCTTTCAGAATCAATGAATTCCAGTGCTCGACGCAGGGCCGTTAGTTCTGCCGCCGTTGAGGTCGTGACATGCGATGTCTTGAACCGCAGTGTCATTCCTCGCGTTCGTATAACCACGGCACCACCAGAACTGCACGACGTAGTCGATACATCGGTATAGATGTGCACGTGGTTGCTGTACTTTTCATGCAGAAGAAGTAAACTGGACAATCGGCCGCTTTCTGTGCAGGTGCTGCTGGAACACCGCCCACATCGCCCGTTGGCCCATAAAGTGGTGAAGGCGCTTTTGTGTTTCTTAAGGACGACGGGTTTGTGCGACCACATGTGACTATTAATGCAATTTCTGTAAAACCACACGCGTCAGCGAACTTGCCGCAATTTCCTTCTTTCCTTCCCTCCTCTCTCTCCCTGTGATCTTTGCTTTCCCCTTTCCCATTCCCCCGGTGTAGGGTAGCCAACCGGACGTTATTCTGGTTAACCTCCCTGCCTTCTTCTTTTCTCTTTCCTCCTCTTCCTACTATTACCGTCTTCTGCTCTCTCTCTCTCTCTCTCTCTCTATTTCCCATTCTCCCTTTATCCTTCTACAATATCACGCCGGTGAAAGAATTCCTGAGGTTGACCTTTCTGCCTTTCCCACATTAAAAAATATTTTTTTCTCTCTTTCTGACTGTACCCTTACCTGAAAGAGGTAGCTGCGTCGGCGGAAGGATACCAGGACGTGCATGCGGCACTGGGCGTCATCGCTGGGCTCGAAGCGCAGCTCGAGGCGAGGACGCAGCCACGACTCGCTCTCTACGGCTACCTTCCGATGGGGCACGTACTCCACCACATGGTACGACATGTGGAACTCGCCTGCAAAGTGCCACATAATGGCGATCCCCGTTTTCATTCGGTAGAATTTACAATAATTTTACAGTGTTCAACTGGTCCACGGCGCCAATTATTGCACAAATCCAAGGATACAGTAAAACGACCGCCAAGACTCAGCGCTGGCCACACGGCAATGGCGACAGAAGGGACCAATGTTGAGTAACATACGCTGAATCTGGTTTGACGATGTCAACTGTCGTCACTTGTCTCGAGATTAGAATCGTCTAGCTCCTGTGCCACGCCGGACTGCATGAACTGTGCGTAAGTGTACGGGGCAAGCTCTGACGTATCGAGGCTGTCGTAAGTATCGTGCAGCCAGCACTGTGAAATGCTGCCAGTTATTGCAATCCCCTTATTTCTGCAGCGACACTGTGTAATCTGTGAATATGGCAACAACCTGACAGCACGTTTCGTCGCATGCTGCCGCCTGTGAAAAACGGAAGTGTTTCACGGACCTCGAGGTCTGCGGTGATATATTCTTTGGGAGGAGATTGGATCAGCGCCTCAGCAAATACCAAAATAAATATATTACGCAGATATTACGGCCACGAAGCACACGCGTTTGCCAGTGCATTGCAAGAGATGTGCCTGCCAGCGGCAGTTGAAGAACGGGCAAGCGTTAGCGTTAGCTGGGCATCTCCTACAGTCCGCTCCACTCGCATTTACCGCGCTGAGGAACCACAGAGGACTAATTTGATTTCGCATATTCAAGCGCGCATCCCAAAGACGCGAACGCCACGAGGCAGCTTGCTGCAAAGCGTCAAAAAGGAAAAAAAAAAGCATATCAAAGAAATGGACGCGCCGCCACACTGTGCCGCTCAATCAACTCTGCCGCAGAGCGAGTTCAGTATTCCGTCTTCCGCTGCAGCAGCAGACATTATGCAAATTGTTAGGATACGCCGGCACGAGCGGTACGGACCGTAAAAGCTAAGCTAATAAATCTCTCTTATACACCAGCACTGCTCGCTAAAGTTGCAGAAGATGCGAAAACCTTGTTCATAAAAAAGAATAAACATAGGTTCGAGAGCCTGCCATCCGTTTCCCTCATTGATTGCTACATGGCAACACTGTAGATGACGAGGGCGACTTTGCCTGTATCTCAAGCCAGAAGTTTTTTAGAAGATGGTGGTGTTCGCTATGAGAGCCTACTACTGTAACAGCAAATAAATCCAGAGCCGGAATAATTGCTCAAGTCTGCTGATTTTTTTCCCAGGTTCTTGTTTCCAGCAGGTGGCACTCCCTTAAGTTTTGATCAACAGTGGCCGAACAAAAAGATTCTCAGCCGAGAGCCAATGTTTCGACGAGTAGCCTTGTGAAAACGTTGACTCTAGATTGAGGCTTTCCTTGTTCGCACACTGTTATTCGACACGCACATGATCCAAGGTTGTCAACATTAATTCAGAGTCCGCCACAACGGTGTGCCTCATAATCACATCTTGGTTTTGGTACGTGAAACTTGAACTGAAATAAATATAAATTGTACGTCATTCTGCCTTGAGGGACAGCTGTGAGGCCTTTACAGCTGACCAGTTGCACGAATATTTCCTTAGTCCAGTACAACAGAACACCTCCCTGCCTATGACTCTCGATGCCCATGGCTGCAACCATTACTCTTCTGTCTCGTTTTCAAATACCATGGACCAGCTTAAGAATATATGAAACGTAGGCTAAAATATTTGTTACTAATGCTGTTAGACGGGCCAGTTGGTTTCTAGATTCGTGAAACATGTTACCACCACAAATGCCGTTTTATTTCCGGCTGGTCACTCATGTTTCAGAAATATAGCGTCATTTACACGCTTTACGCCCATAACATGGCCCAACGGTTAAGACATTTACTTTCCTATTAAGCTAAAGCCTGCCGGTTGGATGGTTGTTCTCCTCACAATGGTGCTTAATATCGGTCTTGTAAAAACGTGTTACGCCAGAGTCAGAGTGCCCATGAAGCGTGCTTTGTAAACATATCGCTGTAAACATTTTTTCCACGCACGAAGCATCAAACCTATCATTCGTTATACTAAGGCAATATAAAAGAACACAGATAATACTGCCTATCTCACCTATCAGGGGGAACTCGTAGGTAGCTCGGTAATGTTTTCCAACCGACATCTGCTTGCCATCGGCTTCGAGGACCGAGCTTACGAACGGCAGCCACTGCAAGAAGAGGGAATTAGAGCACCTAATTAAATTAAGATTTGTCAAGCTCTATCTAAGTCTGAAGTCGCAGAATAAACAGAATGAAAACGTATAAGGTTGCGGCGTCACAGTTGTACTAATAATGAAACATGACATGACGGTGCGGCAGATGTGCTACCATCGTTGTCCGTATGGATGTGTTCTGGCTAATACGTGAGAGAAAAACAACAACAAAGACATCAAATAGGGGTGCAGAACTGCCTTGCTCTGTTTTCAATATTCGGCTAAATGCATGGTTTATCGGAGTTGTGCGCCATCCTCCGCGTTGTGTCTCACACATCAGCTATCACTATCATTCTTGCACCGCATGTGTGAAGTCTCATTAGTCATTACACTCCTACTTTCCCTCGACTGAACTACTTCGTCGCTGTCTGCGGCAGCCATTTTAGATTTATGGAGCACACTCCCTTCAACACCTCCCACCCCCTTGTATGCTCTCACGCTGCTTTCCCGCTTCAGACATCACTTGAGCAGGCAACTTCCTCGTTTAGTGGACGTGCCCGCTTGGAACACAGCAACAGAGCAACGCATGTGCGACTGTGTCCTAGACTAATCCACTAAAAACGAATCCAACGTTTCACAGCGTAAGCAATTCGTCCTAGGCAACCTTCGTGAGTTTATTTTACTTACGCGTTTTCTGTTATTGCGCGCACGTTATCGCTTACACACGCACTGAAAAGCTCCTCCCCACCCGGCATATGGGCAACCAAATGTAAAGATCAAAGGAATTTGTAAAGCAGGCTTCTCCTCAAAGGCGAGCTTAAAGTGGGGAAGCCAGTTTTAACAAGCGTTGCTGCAGGAACTGCGTCGCACGCCTGCGCCCCTGGGAAGCTTTAGAGGTATGTTGCAAACACTTCGCTCAGATCACCGATTATAAAGGTGTAATATTCAACAACTAAATGAATATAATGACAAAGTACACCCGCAGCCACACTTTAGGTCATATCGCTGGTCCCATCATAACCGCGGCGGCCGCATTTCGACGAGGGCGAAATGCAAAAAGGCTCGAGTACTTGAAGGTAGGAGCATGCTAAAAAGAAAAAGATCCAAGGTGGTCGACATTAATCCGGATCCGATGACTGTGGCCTGCCAAATAATCAGATTGTGGTTTTGGCCCGGACAACATTGGAATTTAAAAAAAAAATTAATTCAAACTGTATGTCATCCTGTCATAGAGGACAGTTGCTAAGCATAACCTTAGGGGTGGGCAGCGCAACGCGGATGAAGGACAAATGGAAGAAGACGATACGAGCTTTCGTCCTTCGTCCGGGTTGCGCTACACACCCCAAGGTTATGTTCAGTTACCAACTCGCCCAGCTTACCGTGTTAATTCAGCTGTTAAGCGCCTACTGCAAATCAGTTGCACGAATATTCCCTTCGTCCAGTATAACATTCCATGCCTAGGGCTCTCGATGCCCGTGACGTCAGCAAATATATCTTCTGTGGACTTGCGATAAGAGTGAAAAGTATTGATTCGACGTCGCTAGCAAAATCACGACGGCATCATCCTCGTTCACTCACATGCATGAAAACACGTCCCGTGGGATTCCATCGTGTTCACGGGGGTAAATGGAAGCGGGGACAGTTTTCGCTGGTTGATGACGCCCCACGCCAATAAAGACAACTGTAATAATGCAAATGATAACACTGGCGCGCCACCATGCTTGGAATGTCAATGTGAGTGCGCCAACACGATCGCATTATACTTGCAGTAAAAACATATTTTACTAACGACTCTCCAAAGACATTTATAATGCCCCTGGTAGGGACTTGCCTTGCTCATGTACTCGGAGCTGGTGACAAAGCGGTAGGCGTCACTCGTGCTGGCCTTCAGCGTGATGACTTGTAAAGCAACCCAGCGATCTTGGTCCACCTCGACTTGGTACAGCACGGCGAAGCCCGCTAGGCACACCGCAAGGAATGACAGCCAGCCTTTGGCCTGCGTTCATAGGCGGCGAACAAGGGAAACAAATGTGGAAACAGGCCTGGCAGATATAGTGGCTGCTAGCAACCTGAGTAGGACACTTCATTACGCAATTTTTTAGGCCGTATGCGTGTTTGTGCACGAACGCGTGAAGCAACATTCAATACCATTCCAGCAATCTTGACTTGAGCATCGTGCTTTATTTTTGGTTCTCCTCGTCGTCAAAGAACTTGTGCAGTGGTTCGATGGTATCATTACTCACGCAAGGCCACGGCAGATGAGACTAACGCATACTGAGATGAGGCTCGATGGCGGTCTAGATTCAATCGTCCTGTTGAACGTATGCATGTGGGTCGGTGTTGCACATGAAGGAATAAATTAGCTCTTACAAAACGAGGAAATAACAGTAATCGATGCTATTTCCGTTGTAACCATATTTGAGTACCTGCTTTACTTCGTATAAGCTATACTTACTTACTTACTTACTTACTTACTTACTTACTTACTTACTTACTTACTTACTTACTTACTTACTTACTTACTTACTTACTTACTTACTTACAATACTTACTATACTTACTATACTTACTATACTTACTTACTATACTTACTCCAAGGCTGATAATTTCTAGTTGGAACCTAAATTGCAGCAACAAATTCAGCAGATAGAATGCGTGTAGGTGATTGCTGCTGTATCTGGAAAGTATGAAGCATAGTAATGCTAGCTCAAAACTAATACCCTGTCAGCGCCTTTCCAGTACACTTTTCGTAATAAACAGCAGTACAACGCACCTAGCGTTACATTCAGAAGCACGCTTATGCAATAAAGCTATCCTTCCTTCCTTCCTTCCTTCCTTCCTTCCTTCCTTCCTTCCTTCCTTACTTCCTTCCTTCCTTCCTTCCTTCGTTTTTTTTTCATTCTTTCTTCGTTCCTTCCTTTCTTTCTTTCCAGTACCCAATTTCGCGATTCTCGTGTCAAGGCACAACAAGCTTGACTACCACACGACTAAGTTGTGTGCACAAATTAGCCTGTCACTGCATGGAATGGCAGCAACGGTGCCAAAAAACTCACGGCGCTAACCGGTCGGACGGACCTGCCTGCGGCCCTGGCACGCAACCATTCGGCCCCTCCGGGCTGCGCACCACAGTACAGTTGTAAAGTTCGTATTACGCAGTGGGTGGTGTGCCGGCAACGAAGCATGCCTGGGACAGACACCGTGCGCCCTGCTGTAACCTATAGGTTGGAATGGCTTTTATAGAGGTGAAGTTTGTGAATGAATTAGAGGTCGTTATAATCGTATTTATTACTTCTTTTCTCTGAAAAGTTCTTTTCGCGTTATACTTATACCAATAGGGGAATCCGTGAGGCATGGTAGAAGTGTCGGTGAAAATGTATCTGACAACCCTTTCCTCCCCCCTCCTTCCATACCCGTGCCAGTAGAACCCGCTCGCTTGAACATAATCGTAACTCAGGTAATGACGATGATTAACAATCTGACCCTTGCAACGTTTAACACCCGAACCGTCCTGAGTGAGGCTGGCTTAGCAGGACCCTTGAGGAATTATCAGACATGTTTGCGATATCATAGGCCTTAGTGAGATTAGAACTGGTGAGGCTTATACATTGCTGAATAACGGACATGTCCTCTGCTATAGATGTCTCCAAGATAAGAAGCAATACGGGGTAGGATTTCTAATCCCTAAGCACATAGCGGGCAACATTGACGAATTCTACAGCATTAATGAGGGTAGCTGTAGTCGTAATCAAGCTTAATAAGAGGTTTACATGAAAGGTAGTACAAGCCTACACTCCAACATCCAGTCACGATGATGACGAAGTAGATCAGTTTTATGAAGATGTTGAATTAGCGATGAGAAAAGTGCAAACTTTGTATACTATAGTAATGGGCGACTTCAATGCAAAAGTGGGGGAAAAGCAGGGTGGGGAACAAGCAATTGGTAACCACGGCGTCGATTCTAGGAACGCTAGAGGAGAGATGCTGGTAGAATTCGCCCAAAGAAATAAGCTTCGAATAATGAACACCTTCTTCAAGAAGCGTAACAGCAGAAAGTGTACCTGGAAAAGCCCTAATGGGGAAATAAGAAATGAAATTGACTTCATACTTTCTGTTGATCCCAGCATGGTGCCGGATGTAGAAGTTACACGTAGGGTAAAGCTAGGATTGACCTCAATTTGAAGAGAGAAAGAGCAAAATCGGTCAAGAAGAAACAGCTCAACCTTGAGGAAGTAACAGTAAAAGCAGACAAATTCAGGCTGGTACTTGCAAACAAATATTCAGCCTTAGAACAGAGAGATTATGATGACATAGAGCTAATGAATGAAACCGTAACGAGGTTGGCTTCAGAGGCAGCAATTGAACTGGGAGGCAAGGCACCAAGGCAACCAGTTGGCAAACTCTCCCAAGTAATAAAGGACCTAATAAAGAAACGACAAAAAAATGAAAGTGTCCAACTCAAGAGATCAAAACTGATCAACAAGACGAAAGTAAGTGATATTCGCAACTATAACGTGAGAAAGACTGAAGAAGCCGTAAAAATGGACGCAGCCTGAAATTAGGGAGAAAGAAACTTGGCATAGGACAAACCAAGATGTATTCACTAAAAGATAAGCAGGGTAATATCATCAGCAATCTCTAAGATATAGTAAAAACAGCGGAAGAATTCTATACTGGCCTGTACAGTACCCACTGGAGTACAGTACAGTACCCAGTCAATTACAAACAGTAATGAACACGATACAGAAACTCCTCCTATAACTAGCGATGAGGTCAGAAGAGCACTGCAAGACATGAAAGGAGAAAAGCGGCAGGAGAAGATGGAATAACAGTCGATTTAACCAAAGATGTAGGAGACCTAATGCTTGGAAAACTGGCTGTTCTTTGTACGAATTGTCTATCGACTGCAAAGGTCCCAGAAAACTGGAAGAATGCAAAAATCATAATAATCCACAGAAAGGGAGACGTTAAAGAACTGAAAAATTATATGCCCATTAGCTTCCTCCCAGTAGTAAATAAAATATTAACAAAATATTCTGCAATAGAATAAGGGCAACACTGGACTTAAAGGAAATAAGGAAATAAGGAAATAGGTGCAGGCATATATATAGATTTTACTAAGGCTTTTGACTTGATAAAACACAGAATTTTACTACATAAACTGGCAAGCTATGGTGTCCGAGGAAAAGCTCACGATCTTATGAAATCGTATTTGTCGAACAGAACACAATATGTTGACTTTAAAAATTCGTTGTCTTCAATACAAAATATTTATGCAGGAGTCCCCCAAGGAAGCATATTGGGACCGCTCTTATTTTTAATCTATATAAATGATATTGTGCAATGTGTAACTGATGGAAAGATTGTATCCTACGCTGATGACACTTCGGTGTTCATAACCGGGAGATCAGAAAGTGACATTGAAGAGAAAGCAATCAAAACACTGAGTGCATTAAATACATGGGCAAAATCAAATTGTTTGAAGATTAATTCTAAAAAGACAAAAATAATATTGTACTTTCCAAAAGGAATAATAATTTTTAGGCCGTTGAACGTGTTCTTAAGCTCTGATACTGTTGAAATTGTAGATTCTGTTAAAATCCTTGGCGTTATATTTTCAAATCATTTGACTTGGAATGATCATGTTGACTATATCAGATCAAAAGTGTCTTCAGCTGTCGGTGTCATGTTGCGGCTGCGCGGTATTCTTCCTGTGAAAGTTAGGCTATTGCTATACAACTCATTAGTTCTTTCTCTTTTGCAATATTGTTGTACCGTTTGGGGCACTACGGGTGTCACAGATTTATCCAAGCTTCACCTTCTTCAAAAAAGAGCTGTAAAATGCATTGCTGGTGTTCCTTATTGTTCCCCCACACATGACTTGTTTTTAAAATATGAAATCCTGCCAATCTATAGTTTCTACAATTACAGACTTTTAATTATCTATAAACGCTCTTCACACAGTGATGAACATTATATTAGTTATCTGGCAAAACTTGAGAAAAACACGCATATCCTGCAGACCAGACATAAAGAAATTTGGTTAGTGCCGACGCCTAGGGCATATTATACCGAGCAGTCTCTTTCTTATACTGTTCCAGTATTATTAAATAAATTAAACAAAGAATTGTTTGACCCCTTTCAGCATTCAAGTGATGTTATTAAGCGATTTTTTCTTAGCAAGGTTACGTAATGTTGCACTCAGTTTAAACCTATACCTGTTATTATTTTTTTTTTTTCGTTTCCCCATGACCAGTTATTTGTTTTTCTAATACCCATGTTTGTGCTGCAATGCTTAGCGCTGCTTTTTACAAAATGTTTTGTTATTTTGTTTCAGTGTTTATTTGGAAAATTGAAAATCTCTACCTGTGTACTGTACTGCCAAGTTGATAAAGGGGGCAGGACCACTGTCAAGCTTACGAGCTTTTAGTCCTGTCTCCTTCTCTGTCCAAGAGAAAAATAAAGACTGAATTGAATTGAATTGAATTGAATTGACTTAGTCAACAAAGGGAACAGGCTGGCTTCAGGAAGGGATACTCTACAATGGATCACATCCATGTCATTAATCATGTAATCGAGAAATCCGCAGAGTATAATAAGCCTCTCTATATGGCTCTCATAGATTACGAAAAGGCATTTTATTCAGTAGAGATACCAACAATCATAGCGGCATTACGTAATCAAGGAGTACAGAACACTTACGTAAATACCTTGGAAAATATCTACAGAGGTTCTACAGCTACCTTAATTCTACACAAGAAAAGCAGGAAGATACCTATAAATAAAGTGGTCAGACAGGGAGACACAATCTCTCCAATGCTATCCACTGCGTGCTTGGAAAATGTATTGAAGCTATTAAACTGGGAAGGCTGAGGAGTACAGATCAACGGCGAACATCTCAGCAACCTTCGGTTTGCCGATGACATTGTTCTATTCAGCAACAATGCAGACGAGTTACAACAAATGATTGAGGCCCTTAACAGAGAGAGTGTAAGAGTGGGGTTGAATATTAATATGCAGAATATGAAGATAATGATAAATAGCCGGGCAAAAGAACAAGAGATCAGGATCGCCAGTCGGCCTCTAGAGTCTGTGAAGGAGCACGTTTACCAAGGTCAATTAATCACAGGGAACCCTGATCATGAGAAGGAAATTCACAGAAGAATAAAAATGGGTTGGATCGCATACGGCAGACATTGCCAGCTCCTGACTGGAAGCTTACCATTATTGAAAAGGAAGGTGTACAATCAGTGCATTTTACCGGTGCTGACATATGAAGCAGAGACTTGGAGACTGACAAAGAAGCTTGAGAACAAGTTAAGGACCGCGCAAAAAGCGATGGAACGAAGATTGCTAGACATAACGTTAAGAGACAGAAAGAGAGCGGTTTAGATCAGAAAGCAACGGGTATGGACGATATTCTAATTGAGATTCTATAGACGATATTCTAGCTGGGCAGGTCATGTAATGCGCAGGTTAGATAACCGTTGGATGATTAGGGTTCCAGAATGAGTACCAAGAGAAGGGAAACGCAATCGAGTACGACAGAAGACTAGGTGGAGCGATGAGATTGGGAAATTCGCGGGTGCTAGTTGGAATCGGTTGGCGCAGAACAGGAGTAATTGGAGATCACAGGGATAGGCCTTCGTCCTGCAATGGTCATAAAACAGGCTTATTATTATTATTATTATTATTATTATTATTATTATTATTATTATTATTATTATTATTATTATTATTATTATTATTATTATTATTGGTATCTCCATTAAAACTGTACAGCGACAAATCCTCTCTTAGCCTGCTTGAGCTGACGAGGTTTCACTACATGTATTGCGTTCTAGCATTTTCCTTATCTCTACTTTAAATTCGTTTCCTCCATTAAAACCTCTATCTGTATACTGCACAGGTCGAGGTTGTAGGGGACTATGTCTGTAACGAACACGGCTTCGCCTCCTTCAGGCTTTATTTTTTCTACCACTGCTCTAATGTGTCTTGCTTATCTCGACCGCTGACCAGTTAGTGCTCCCATCAGTTGTGAACCCCAGTGCTTCTGAAAGGTGAACGTTCCCTACGGTCCTGGTTGGGTAAATACACTGACATGGCATTACAATGCGCTGAGTCGTCTCCCCACTTTTACTGCAGTAGACAGATGCCTCATCCAGTTGCGACTATATGCTCCTGTATGTTTTTGTCGTTAGGCAGCCAGCTCGGGTCTTGCTTGACGTAGGGCGCGGATTAAGGGACATGAACAGCCAGTGCCCCTACCGTTCGCGAGGCTGAAGCAGGCGCTATTTACATGTAAAAGTGCCGTCTATCGTAAACACCTCATAACAAACTGCATAATTGAAAATGTTCGATGGCTCCAAATGGTTATCCCGAAACCCCTCATGAGCGGTACTGTATTTTTTCTTCCTCTTTTTTCGGCCGGAAACCAGTTCCAAATTGTGTGCGAAGTTCGAAGTATGGGAGCCTACGGAAAGTGTTGAAATTTGGAGGAATTTCTGCCTTGTGAAAAGAAATTGCCGAGGAAACTACAGTGACGATTGGAACTTTCCAGCAGTTTTACAAACTTTATGACGACTCCGCCTTCAGGTCGTCATAACAGCGCATCTCTTAACACCCAAACAGTTGTTGCACTATTTATGTCGCCAAGCAACAGTCGCCCAATCGAGCGCAAAATTGTACAAGTCAGCAGGTGAGCCGGAGCGCTAGGTAAGATTGTGGTGTAGCACGTTCGACGTACGGAAATCAAACTGTCTGATAAGTATAAGCTGAGCTCGCTAGTTGAAATCTGGAGTTTGAGCTATGTATGTTTTGTTTCTCTCTATACTGAAGTCGGTTAAGCTTAGTTATTGGCTATACATGATTTTTTTCCGTATGCTTGAGCTAAACATTGCACCTCCACAAGACGGCCGGGAGCCTGTAATATTGCTCAAGCTACCAGTAGCTTTGAATTCTGTCAATGAAAGGCCAGAGATGGACACCCTCGCCATCTCTTCTGACAAACATTACCAAGAGCTATTGAATCTCTGCGCAAATTGCAGGATTGATTCCAATACCGCATAACTTCCACAGATCATCGATACGCAATGTGTCCCATATCTATTGCAACGCTCTTCTCTGCCGCGTGTAAGGTCAAGCAAGTTATGAATGGCTTTGATATTTGTCGTAGTCGTGTTCAGGTGGTACAAAACATTGATGCTGCTGTGAAGTGAGTTACAAGAAAACAAAACGGCGCATCACATTTTTGGAGTTTTCTTGTGCATTTTTCCAAGCGTCTATAGCAGTTATAGACTACAGACGGGGTTAGCGAAATGCAATATCGGTATCCTAAGAAGTACTACAATTACGAAGCCTTTAAGATGAAAACGTAGGATGTTGAATTTAATGGCACCGGGTGACAAAGTATAAGGCTTCTGGTGCCCCTTTCGAGCAACCTGTAACAATATCCTATGGCGCCATGCCATTGAAGTTCGTTTAAAATATTTCCACAGTAGTAGTTCCCACGGATTAGCATTTTTAATGCATAATACAGCAGCTTACAAAATCTATACACGCTGATGATATTGAATCTTCAGAGAGAAAAAAATCGGGAGTGATTTTTTTTTCTCATAAAAAGGCGCACCTTTCAGTACACGCGCTAGTTGATATGTGAAGCGTGATTATTTGAGCGGTGTACTTTGAACAAATAATCACGGCATCACATAACGCCCTCATAGGCTAAAGTAGGTGGATAAACACTGACGTAACGATGAACCAAGAAAGTCCCTCTCAAGATGACGGGAGCACCCTATTTTGTTGGACGTGGTTCTGCTTATTTAGTTTTTTTTTTTACTTCACTGCTTGGTTTGCGTTGCAATAAAAGTGTTCGAGAAGATTTGAGGTAATAGTCACTTAGGCTGTCTCAAACCACGTCGCTACGTCACGCCGATTTCGTTGCCAACGACAGCGGCGTCGCGTATCGTCACACACCCACAGAGGCGTGTAATTCCTCCGAAACAAATCGGAAAATAACAGTGCCACGTCCGAAGCTGCGCGTCGTCCAAGTAGGCAAAAACTTTTGACGTAAAGTACCACATTTTGTCCAGCAACCACTGCAGGACGCAACGCGGTGGGATCGCAAGGTCGAAATAAATTCCCAACCTAACGTACGACCAACCACGTGGCCTCGCGCAACAGTGCACTTACCATTGCCCTGACCCAAGCGGTGCCGCGAGTCCTCTGGCGCGCAATGTTTTGAGGCGGTTACCATGCTGACCGAGAACACGTGGTTTTCGAGCAGAGCACGGACAACCGGTAAAACGCTCTCTGGATTGATGAGGTCACGCCGGTGCACTGAACCAGGCACGTCTTTTATCGACCGCATGTAGAACGACACGATATTGTGTCTCAAACGCCTATTTACCCCAAACGGCGCGAAGAAAGATGCCCTTTTTTACTGACTGTTTGACACGCGAGAGCTAATTCCAACTAGCCATACTAATCGTAAATGTACCGCCCACAAGCGCCATGTAAAAGGCACTTGCTTAATACGCGAGTACAAATGCGAAGAAGAAAAAAAGAAAATACTGCGCAAGTGCTTTTCTGGAAAAAAAATGATTGTGCTGTGGAAAGAAGGCTTGAGAAATAATTTTTGTTGTTTTTTAGACAGCGCCACCCACTATCAAAAATAAGGGTGCAGTGTGCTGTCCAAAAAACGGAAATATGCTAAAGAGAAACATTAGACGATATTTCCTAAGACGGGACTTAAACGGTACAATTTTATATACGCTGTGTACGTTCAGTAGGCGGAAGTTCAGCTTTCAGAGGTGCTTACAACGCGCGGAAATGTATGCCTCTATATATTGTACTCACCCTTTAGTAAAACGCAGCGACCGCCTTTTTCCGCACAACACATCTTCAAGTGAAATATACACCTGGTTTGTTATGGCTTTTCTATATATTTTAGCTTCGAAATCGTTATGAAAAGTTGCCTATTGCAAGTACCACAGTTTTTCCACCTCTCCAGGTGGACTATGTGTAGAAGCGGACAATACTTGGGGTGCGAAAAATCAGGATGTTCAATTAGGCAAATACGAAAATTCTACTGGATCGAATTTACGTTGTAATCGCAGCGCAAGTGAAACCGGGAGGCAATAAGTCCAGTCCAGCTTCTGAGAAATAAAATATTCGCCCCAAAAATGCACTATGCTTATTGGCGTAACACATTACGGCGTAACACATTACGGCGTAACACATTACGGAGTAACACATTACGGCGTAACATATTACGGCGTAACACATTATGGCGTAACCCATTACCGGTCGCCTCATTGGCACACTGTGGTACAAAACTAAATGGAAGGCAGGTGGGATTCCTAGGATATTTTTGCGACCGATATCTCGAAACTGGGGCTAACCTCAACATTTCTTCTAAATCAATTTCACGTCATTGGCACCAAGCTTCAATTCCAGAATCCCATTTTAGCCCTATCACTAAGTAGGGTAGCAAACTGGAATGCACTTTCCAGCTATCCACCCTGCCTTTCTCTTGTGATTTCTCTTTCTTTCTGTCTTGGATTTAAGTGCCCGTTAAAAAACCTGAGGTGCCAAAAATTAATCCGGAGCGCTCTACTACGCCGTCCCTCACATTTCGCTGCGCAGTTCGGGACGCCAGACAATTCAATGTTAATGTAACCTTTATGGAATGCAGCATGGTACATTCAAAATATGCACGCAGAAACTTGCGAAACCGGCGAGTTGACCCTTCATGCCCGCAATGCTGGGCTGAGATACTGTCGAATGCTAAGTGTTAACAGGTTGCGGGTCCAAACATTACCGCGGGATCAGTAGTGACATGGACACACTCCGAAGACATGCCGAAACTAACAGTGTTATTTGCTGGTCACGTAACGGCCAATGGCACCTTCTTTAATGGACACGTCATGTAACAAAGCCTTCTTGCGAATGCAGTAGCCTATTGTAGAACGTTAGACGTGTTTCTATGGGTTACCCTCGCCTTTAATTACAAAGGGCTGCTTTGGAATCAATGATGAACGGTCTAAGTAATGGCCCTTTAACTGTAGAAAAAGTATTGGACTGTGAATTGATCGACAAGCGCAAATTAGAGCTCTGAAAGCCTCAATAAGCTTCTTAAGGGACAATTTGTTTCTGACCATTGATACCTATTCCTTTTTTTTTCCTGTTTTTCGCATTTATGTTCAACTATGTCTTCATATTCTAGTTCATTTATTCATAAATATGTGTGTTTGGGCATGTATAACTTGTATTTTCTCGCAAATTTCTGTATTCATTGTGCAAGTGTACCTTCATTTGTTATTAGTACTTTGCAAATTTCATTCTTTTCTTCAATTGCTTGTTTGGTTTGCTTGAACACACATGCGTACATCGTAATAAATGAAGTGCCTGGATATTCTAAAACTGGGGAAAGGTTTTGATCTAACCGCCGAGCTACGCCATCGTCAGCGCACTCCCTTGTTTGGGCCAGGAGCAGCTGGTAGACGACATGCGCCTCGACCGCATCGTTTACCGTTCTCAGCCGGCGCACGCACTTGCACCAAGATGTGCCCTTTGATAAATTATGGTTTTGATACAAATATAAATGCGTTCGAAGTTGCCGGGTTCTGCATTCGTTTAAGCAAATGGAACGAGAAAGGAGCAAATGGCTTTAACAGAGACGCTAAACTCCTGGATTGGCCGCCTGACCTTACACAGCCGCTTTTAATGTAGCGCAGCTCGCAGCATTGCCACAAATAAATATTTTATTGCGATAGTAATTATACGGACACTCCAGGCGCATTTCTGTCGTCGGCGTCGCCGTGACGTTCTGTATAAAGTCCAAGGGCGATAAAAGCGTCGCGGCGTCAAGTATATGCTGCATGTGGGAGTGAAAGTTTGCGAGGGTGCGCTGACGATGGTGGCTCAATCTCGCGCGTGCAACGGGGGAAAGTGGCAAAGTGACGTGTGCACGTTAAAGGTGCACTAATATGCCGAACGAAACTGAATTTTTCTCTGAATAGCCACAGGCTGTCCGTTCCGAAAGGAATAAATTATGGCTGCCGCCGATCGTTCAGGCACTGATTACTCACACTTGCGGGAGAGCATGGGTTTATTTGCGTACAATAATACTATTTGCGTGGCTGTGTAACGTTTTCGAGCACTTTCAGCACGTTTACGACCTCTATCAGTCAATTTTTCTTTGCTGATGATTTTTCAGAGGCATTCTTAACCTTCCGTTGCATGCCGCCGTGATTTTCGACGAGCCACCCCAAGCTAAGTAAGGGAAAGCGGACTAATCGCAGACGCCGCCCCACCCTCTTCATCCCGTTATCGATTTTCAGTGCACTGACTCGGTCCCATCGAATCCCTCTCCACTTGAGCCGTGCTCCTCGCCTCTTATCAGCCAATTAGACAAGACAAGCTGCTCAGTGTAGGCAATGTTATTCGTTTTTAAAGCAAACAAAAGAGACCTCCTATAAACGAGGAAAGCATCTGATAGATTGGTCTCTTTAAACAACCCAGGGCGTCACCGCCCGATGCTTGCGTCGGCGGTTACGCAAATTTGACATCAGGAGATTGGAATAAAAACATATTTGAAAAGTTTTACGTTATAGGGCCCCAGGAATCGACACTTCGTCTTTTCTATTGCCCTTGATAAATTGCCAGAATTAACTCGGGTTACTTTTTAACCTAGAATGAAAAGAAGCGTAAAAAATACCTTTCGCGTGTTATGTTGCGGACTTCGCGTCATTTCAAGATTGTTGCAATTGTTGCTTTTTCTGGGGTGTCGGTTTCTTTGTGTACGCCGTGTATACTCGGTTTCTTTTTCCCAATGCCCTACGAAATTCCCTCGCGAACCACGGCTTACTTTTACCCCGCCTTGCCGTCATTATCCACGATGGGAAGAACTAGTCACGCAACTCGAAAATCTTATTTTTAAGTAAACGCCACACTTCGTCTACGTTTAGCGACTCTGACAATGTTTCAAATACGTCGTAATACGAGTCAAGTGCTAAAGAAATTCCATTGACTTCAGCCTTTCGGTAGCTGTATATTCGTCTACCTGCGCTATTAGCGACATTACTGTACTCCAATTTCAGGTTGCACAAAACAGCGTTATGGTCACTTATGTCTGGCAAGATGAGCACAGGTTCCGTATCCACAGGCAAATGAGTAAAAAGTAACTCTAACGCATTACTTCCACGCGTATGTAGGCATACGATCTGCGATAGCGCAAATAAGTTGTATAATTTCATCAATTCCTTTGCCGACGCACTAGATACATTAGGTATTGTGGCATTTTGCATGCACTTAAATTTGGGTAAACTGAAATCACCACCGATCACTAAGGAGTCATAATTTCTCACTTCTACATCTTCCACTAGCCTAGTTAAAAACTGTTCCTTACTGCCGGGAGGCCTGTAAAAGGAAAAGACCGCCAGCTATTTTCCATTTTTTTAACGAAGTCGCACCAAGACAGCCTCAGTACAATTATCTGACTTGCTTAACATCTGCGACTGTATTTTTGATCAACAAGAATAGACACACCACCCCGTGACAGTCTCTATCTCTTCTATAACTAATGTAGTTGCTAGGGAAGACATCGCAATCCATATCGTTACCATCTAACCAGGTTTCAGTGCCCAAAATCACAGATGGTTTACTAATCTCAATCAAGTTTAAAAATTTATCTGTTTTGTTTCGGAGGGTTCTGCAGTTGACGATAAGGAACGATAACAATGCGCCTTTCTCTCGGCTTTGTCAAACAACTCGCACAACCCCCCCACGGATTCGTCATAAACATACTTGATTTTAGGCTAGTAGAGTACGTCCCGCTTAACGTACTCTTTATCTTAGTTCGTATAGCTGTCTACTTATTTGCTATCGCAATCGAGGATTCGCCTTTCGGTGGGAACTGCGACTTTTTCTCTTGACACAAACTAGGAAGCGTTGCCGGCAGTTGTCGCTACATTTTGAAGATTCCGGGGTTATAGTACAAAATAGGGTACCTAAATATGGTTTTGGGAGATCTTTCAGGAAATGGTAAATAGATTGCGCAGCAGACAGATATTTTGCTAGAAAAAGACTACACGAGCGGCCGACCAGGGCGCGGTAATGCGAGGTGCCGATCCAAGCCCCTCAAGGCGGCAACTGCTCCCTCAAAGTTCGTGTGCGTGTGTGCGTTGGTGAATGCGGGTGACGAATGTTGCCATCGTTTCCGGCATCATCAACTAAACAACTAACTCTGTATGCCAGCGCAGTTACGAGCACGACAATTTGAATAAACTTCCATACGCACAAATTTTTGAATTTCGAAGGCGGAATCTGGTCACAGAAGCGTTAAACAAAAAAGAGCTGAACTCGATGTCCTCGCTTAGCGCGTCTCGCTGTAACGCCATCGGCTCTTCAGCCGCACCTTCACCTGTAGCATATGCCCTTACCTCCCTCCTAAGGGCAGTGCAAGGTTGATGATTGCGCCGGATAAAATTAAGCATTTGTGTTTCTGCGAGTGGTAGCCTTGGGTAGTGGTCAATTCTGACGTGAAACATCTTTAAAATCGGGAGCATGGGGATCTCTTGCTAAAAGTGCATGTAGCAAAAACATGTTGCATTATAGCTTATATCTTGTGGGGTTCTCACTCGTGCTCTTGGGACAAAGGAACGGCAACACAGTAGTGCAAACAATCACAAGGGCTTTTATTGCACCTTTCATAGAGCAATGGTCACTGAGTTGCTATCCATATACAAATCGAGGAAGTCCGACTCACTGCGACCGGATAGCGAGCGAATATGTTCGCCCCGTGCTGGACACCAACGCCTGGTCGTTTGCGCGTACGGTCACGCGAATCGTTGCGCGTTCGAACGATCGTATTTGTCCATTCCGGTATAAGCCTCGCGAGACGGTCTCGCAGAAGCATGGATCGGCGCACGCGCGGAACGTCCGCGTTGCTTGCCGATCCGGAGCCAAAGAGGAAGCACCTACTCCCTGTCGCACTCGACCAACCCACCGTCAGCTGGCGCTAGCAGTGACACACTCGCGTAGTAGGGAAAGTAGGGAAACAACAAAAAATGGAGACGTGGAAAGCAAAGTTCGAAATAGGGGGTCAGAAAATTTGGTTGTGGGAGTTCATAGTGCTTTTTGTTTTGTTTTTTAACCGTAGGACATTAGGCAGTATAATAACGAGAGCTTGGTGGCACGACCCACCGCCCTGTCCCAAAGCGGACGCTCATAACATCCATCCACCCATCCATCGCGCCATCTCTGGTAATGCGCTGCAAAGAGACCGACCGCCGCCAGCACTAAGCTACACGAAGAAGTCGGATTACAGGAGACGGGAGTCATGCGAGGAAAAGAACATATCAGGGGACGCGTGAGAGTTGCACATCCCCACAATCTTTGCAACCGTACTGTCCAAACGTCTTGCTTTGAGACCATTGTGTAGAGAAAAGAAGACATACCTCAATCCTATGTCACGTAAACAGAAGACACCGTTGCTGCGCCATGCGTGACGCTGTCAGCGCTAAATTTATCGTCTCGTATTCGGCGTTCAGAGAGGCATAGCTCGGCATTGTAGGTATGCCATAGTAGGCAGCATGCCATAGTAGGCAGCATGCCATAGTAGCATGCCATCGTAGGTATAATTCATCAGTCTCAAACCCATGCCCATCGAGTTTTTAACGCCTGCAGATGTACCACTTTTTGTAGAAATTTCACGCTGGCTAAGTTTTAGCGCCACCGCAAGAACGCAGGGTCAAGAATGGTATCAGGAGGATCGGGCAGCAAGGCAGAGGTATATCCAACCCCTTTGGCGACTCCGGAACGTGTCCTTCAGCTGAAAGAGCGCGAACGCAGGAGCTCCAATCCTCTACGAGTGCGGTGGTCTCAAGCGGCGCAGGGCAGTCTCGGCAGTAGGGGGATCATTTCCTTACCCTAGTGCCCAAACATCCTCTGCAAAACAAATGGGCACACTACGAATAGGGAGCGGGCATGGTTGCAAAATTAGACCGCCAAAACACCACTAGCTGTAGCGTCAGTTTGGAATATCACCTTTCTAATGCATGAATAAATGTAACTTCTGTAATTAGGTTACATCCATTTCTGTACCCTAGTGCCCATACACATCATGCAGCACTCAGGAGGCGTTTCTGTACCCCAATGAAGCTGCGTCCCTGATATTGCCTACGCTGTCTTTTTTTTTTCTTCTTTTTGCTACCGCTCGCGACCCTTGTGCTTGTTGCAAATGGGTCGCAAGCCCCAAGAGTAGCGTTGACCTGGCGGCCTGGGGCACAGCTGGAAGCATCCGAAGGTCCTGGCAAAGGATGAGTCGACTGCTAACAGAAGAACTTGTTTATTCTAGCATCGCAAAAGAGCGGCCGGTCAGGTCGACCGAAGTGGAGAAACGGGAGACCACGTTACTCGACTGAGTAAATCGAAGCTTCTCTCTTGGCGTCCGGGGGCAGCTGCTTTTATACTCTCGGAGTAGAGGGCAAGGAGGAACGGCTCGGAAGAGGCGCACGTGACGGCGGCGCACGGACACGTTGTGACAAGAAGTGACGTATCCGCCGGGCCGGCGCCGGTCAGACCTCCTCGCTTCACAGTTGGGGAGCTCCTCTCCCCGGCTGCCGCGCTTTGACAAGCGTGGGCACCAACATGCACACACACACACACACACACACACACGAAGACACGTGGCATTGAAACATGCCTGGACGCGCTTAGCAGGAGGCGTTGGGACAGCGCTGAACTGGCCAAAATGTCAGCCGCGGTGAACGAAGTCCCGGCGTCCGTTGCATCCGCGCCGGCTATACCGCACGTCGGAGGCGAAACGTAACAGACCGCCCCGCCGGGAGAAGGAGATCCCAATGGTCAGGGGACTGCATCCGCTGTCCGGAGGGATGTCGCTCGATGATGCTCATAACCGAAGTCGGTCGTCCCTCGGCGTTTCTTGAGCGCAGCGCACAGAGAAGGCCTCGTTCTCACGTTCAGGGTCACACAGGACACTGCAAAGTGACTTCGGGAGAGTTGCCATTTTTTTTCTCGTTCCCAGCAAGCGTTAGAACTACGCCGAAACTCAACCGCTCAGTCAGCAAACACGACACAACACTCACTAAGCCATGCCAGGCTCTTTCTCCTTTTATACTACTGCCTAGTTCCTTACAGTAGTCTAGCAGCACTCAGAACGCGTCCACAAATTGAAAAATTGCACTAGAAAGCACGTCATCACTTTGAAACACTAAACAAAAGCAATATGTTAAAAATACTGCCTCAGGAAGAAAAACATCAGAAACAACTTTGAGGCTGATTCCTACGTTAGGGGCCTCGACTTAAGCCATGGGCGTTACCGTTGAGACTCCCCTTTTTGTAACGCACCTCAAAGGAATATTGTTGCAAAGCGAGGCTCCAGCGCAGGAGGCGGCCATTTTTGCAAGAGATGGTCTGCAGCCATTGGAGAGGGCAGTGATCCGTCTCAATGATAAACCTCGAGCCGGCTAGGTAGCATGACAATTCCTGAACGGCCCACACGAGACACGCACACTCTTTCTCGGTGGCGCTGTACGCCTGCTCACGACTGGTCAGCTTACGACTAGCATACAGGACGGGGTGTTCCACTTCTCCACTTTCCCGTTGGCACAGTACAACGTCCATGCCTCGCTCACTCGCATCGCACTGAACAACGAACCCTTTTGTGTAGTCTGGCGATCGTTGCACAGGCTGGGTTGTTAGGGCGCTCTTTAGGGCGCTAAATGCTCTTTCCCTTGTCTCGTCCCAGAGGACTACTTGGGGCTCTGTTTTTATTAGAGCATTCGTCAGGGGAGCCGCGATATCAGAGTACCTGGGGATGTACCTCTGATAGTAGTCGGCGACACCTAAGAACGACCGAATATCGGTCTTCGTGCGCGGCTGCGGGAAGTCTCGCACGGCGGCCACCTTTATTTCAGAGGGGCGGCGACGACCCCGTCCAATCACGTGACCGAGGTAGACAACCTCGGCCAGTGCTAACTGGCACTTGGGACCCTTGACTGTCAAGCCCGCTTCGCGCAGGCGGGTTAGCACTGCCCGCAAGTGTGCCATATGCTCAGACCAGGATGCGGAGAATATCGCTACGTCGTCTAAATACGGTAAAGCGAATTCTTCCTGTCCCCGCAACACTTTGTCCATGAGGCTTGAAAAGCAGTATGGCGCGTTCTTTAAACCAAAACTAAAAACTTCAGGATGGAATGTTCCCATTGGTGAAATGAACGCCGCATACCTACTAGCCTCTTCTGTAAGTGGGACCTGCCAATAACCCCTGACAAGATCTAGGGTGGAAATAAACTGAGCACTACTAACTTTCTCAAGGCTCTCCTCGATGTTAGGGATCGGATAAATTTGATCCTTAGTGATGGAATTAAGCCTGCGGTAGTCGACGCAAGGACGAGGTTCCTTGCCCGGTACCTCAACTAAAATCAAAGGGGAGGTATAATCACTCTCACCCGCCTCAATAACACCGAGCTGTAGCATTTTCTTTACCTCAGCCTCCATAATATCGCGCTCGCGGGGTGGCACCCGGTACACCTTGGATCGTACTGGCTCTGGGGAGGTAAGTTCTATTTCATGAGCAAGGACAGAAGTCCTACCAGGCCTCTCAGAGAACTGACCTTGAAACTCTTGTAAGAGCTGATGTAGTTCGGTTTTCTGCTCAGGCGACAGCGGTGCTTTATTGAGTAAGTCACTGATGACTTGATCGGTGTCTTCCCTGTTCGTCACTGAGCCTAGTCCCGGAAGCTCGACCGGAAGCTCTTCGGGAACGTTTACCATCATACACACCACTGCTTTCCGTTGTGGGTTTGAGCAGGTTACAGTGGTAAACTTGCTGTGCTTTCCGTTTTCCTGGCAGACTCACCACGTAGTTAACGTCCGACAGTTCTTGAACAAGCCGTGCTGCGCCCTCCCACTGCACGTCGAGTTTGTTTTTAGCGATGTGCGCAATATCATTACCTCATCGCATACCTCAAAACGACGGGCCCTGGCTGTTCGATCATAATAAACCCTGGCCCTCTGCTGGGCCTTTGCCATTGCTTCACCTGACAACTCCTGTGCCCTTCTTAAGCGTTCGAGGAGCCTAAGCACGTACTCCACCACGACTGGGTCGTCACCCCTGCCTTCCAACGAGTCTCGAAGCATGCGAAACGGAGACCGCAGCGAGCGACCGTACACCAGCTCAGCTGGCGAAAACCCCGTAGCCGCATGCGGCGCGGTCCTTAATGCAAACATCACCCCAGCTAGACACAGCTCCCAGTGAGTTTGTTCAAAACACAATGCTCTCAACACGCGCTTCATGACGGAGTGGAGCTTCTCAACGGAATTCGACTGTGGGTGGTACACTGAGCTGTGTAACAGCTTTACCCCACACCTTCCGAGAAAGGCTGTCGTCAAAGCGCTAGTAAACACTGTGCCCTGATCTGACTGGATTTCCGCAAGAAAACCAATTCGCGCAAATATGGACAGTAGTGCATTGACTATCTCAACTGAGCTAAGTTATTTAAGCGGCACTGCTTCAGGGAACTTTGTCGCTGGGCAGATCACAGTCAAAACGTGTCTGTACCCCGTGGTTGTTACCGGCAGAGGTCCCACTGTATCAATAACGAGCCGTCTAAAAGGCTCCGTAATGATAGGTACCAACTTCAATGGCGCCCTCGATTTGTCCCCTGGTTTGCCCACCCGCTGACAGGTGTCACATGTCCTCGCAAAGTGTTCTGCGTCACGAAAACGCCCTGGCCAATAGTACTCTTGCAAGAGACGGTCCTTAGTCTTCTTAACTCCTAGGTGTCCGGACCACGAACCTCCATGCGACAATCGCAACAGATCCTGACGGTAGCACTGAGCCACGATCAGCTGATCGAAGTCCACTCCCCTGCGATCTAGATACTTCCGGTACAGGACCCCACTTCTTTCCACAAAACGAGCATTTTTCTTGGCGATACCTTCCTTAACATTGCAGCGCATGTTTTCTAGGCTGCCATCCTTTTTTTGCTCGGCTATCGAAGCCGACCGGCTGACTTTTAGCAACCTATTAAGTCCATCTGACGTAGGCGCGATGAGCAAATCTGCAGATAGCTCTTCTAACTTTCCCGTGTCGGGCATTTCCTCTCCAGTATCTGGTGCCTTCAACGCTACAGGCTCAACTTTATTCAGTTCGGACGGGCTCTGAATATCGGCTTGCTGCGCCTCCGACCCTTTCTTATTGTTCGACAACGTCGGCCCCGCAAATACCACCTTTGCAGCGAGCTCCCGAACTCTCGATCTGGTTAAGGCCTTAACGCTAGCCTCACCAAACAAAAGCCCCTTCTCGCGCAGGAGGTGATCGGACCTGTTCGAAAATAGGTACGGGTACTGGGGGGGGGGGGGGGGGGGGGGGCAGCATAGATGACACAGCGGCCTCCGTCTCAAGTGCTCCGAAAGATCCTTCAATAAGCACTTTTGCTACGGGCAGACACACGCTATGATCTTCCACGGCTGGCTTGATCCATGCGCACTCGCCTGTGAACATATCGCGTTCTACGTAAGAGGGGTGAACTACATCCATTGTAGCTGCGGAATCACGGAGCACTCGGCACTCTTTCCCGTTCACGAGGAGGTCTCGCATGTAAGGCTCGAGAAGCTTCATGTTCTCGTCAGTGCTGCATAATGACAAAAACACGACTTTTGTTTTTGTTTCTGGAAACTGCGCCGAAAAGTGACCCGGCTTCTGGCATGTATAACACACGCGCTTGCCTCGTCTCGAACCGCTTTCTGCGTTCGGCTTCGGCTGCCGCCGTCTCCTTACGTTCGGTCGGACTGCTTTCACTCGCATCCGCACTACGTGTGTCCCTCCTCGCTCTCATGGGTGTGAACTTCGGCATCTCAAACTTGGAGCCAAATTCACCCTTTTGACCGTCCTTAGCTCCACGAGCCCGACGCGTCACAAACTCCTCGGCTAGCTCGGCGGCTTTAGCAACCGTACAAACGTCTGGCCTATCCAAGACCCAGTACCGCACGTTCTAAGGTAACCGACTATAAAATTGTTCCAGCCCGAAACACTGCAGAACTTTCTCGTGGTCACGAAACGCTTTCTCTTCTTTGAGCCACTTCTGCATGTTTGACATAAGCCTGTAGGCAAACTCTGTATATGACTCACTTCTGCCTTTCTCATTTTCCCGAAACTTCCGACGGAACGCCTCCGTTGACAACCTGTACTTTTTTAGCAGACTCGATTTCACTTGGTCAAAATCCTCTGCCTCCTCTCTCTTCAAGCGAGCGACTACGTCGGCCGCCTCGCCGGGTAACAAAGTGAGCAAGCACTGTGGCCACGTTTCCCGAGAGAACCCCTGCTTCTCGCACGTTCGCTCGAAGTTAACCAGGAACAAACCAATGTCCTCTCCAAGCTTAAACGGCCGCATCAGGTCAGTCATCTTGAACGATACTAGTTCTCCTGCACCGTGTGCCTGACTTCCATTACGAGCGCGTTCCATCTCTACCTCGAGACGCTTCATTTCCAAAGCGTGTTGACGGTCGCGCTCCACTTTCTCTTTTCGCTCTTTACGTTCGCGCTCTTATCTTTTTGCCGTCTCCCTCTCCTCAATGGTCTCAAGGCATTCCGACAGCTCGTCATCCTCAGCTTCTAACTCAAGAATAGCCCTTAGCAGTTCTGGTTTTCTGAGTTTGTCTGAGACATCCAGACCCAACTCTCTTGCAAGCTCCAGCAATTTCGGTTTGCGCAACGACTTCCAATCCATGGCTGCTCTGAATACTGCTTTCTCTACTGCCTACTATTGTCTTGCCGCAAACTAACCCGGCAGCAACGACAACCACAATTACCAGCTCTGTTTCTGACACTAACAAAAGCCTGGCAAAACTCAGAAGAAAGTCCCAAACTTCGCAGCCAAGAATTCAGCGCAGTCATTCCGCTGCAGGCAACCAGTCATCACACAGGGCTTGTTGCACTGCTCCCGGATGGTCGTTGTGCTGCTCAGCATACAGTCGACCGCATATCTTCGCTGCTGGCCTCCGTTGTCGCGATCTCACCGCTGGCAACCAGTTGTAGCAAATGGGTCGCAAGCCCCAAGGGTAGCGTTGACCTGGCGGCCTGGTGCACAGCTGGAAGCATCCGAAGGTCCTGGCAAAGGATGAGTCGACTGCTAACAGAACAACTTGTTTATTCTAGCATCGCAAAAGAGCGGCCGGTCAGGTCGACCGAAGTGGAGAAACGGGAGACCACGTTACACGACTGAGTAAATCGAGGCTTCTCTCTTGGCGTCCGGGGGCAGCTGCTTTTATACTCTCGGAGTCGAGGGCAAGAAGGAACGGCTCGGAAGAGGCGCACGTGACGGCGGCGCACGGACACGTTGTGACAAGAAGTGACGTATCGGCCGGGCCGGCGCCGGCCAGACCTCCTCGCTTCACCGTTGGGGAGCTCCTCTCCCCGGCTGCCGCGCTTTGACAAGCGTGGACACACACACACACACACACACACACACACACACACACACACACACACACACACACACACACACACACACACACACACACACACACACACACACACACACACACACACACACACACACACACACACACACACACACACACACACACACACACACACACACACACACACACACACACACACACACACACACACACACACACACACACACACACACACACACACACACACACACACACACACACACACACACACACACACACACACACACACACACACACACACACACACACACACACACACACACACACACACACACACACACACACACACACACACACACACACACACACACACACACACACACACACACACACACACACACACACACACACACACACACACACACACACACACACACACACACACACACACACACACACACACACACACACACACACACACACACACACACACACACACACACACACACACACACACACACACACACACACACACACACACACACACACACACACACACACACACACACACACACACACACACACACACACACACACACACACACACACACACACACACACACACACACACACACACACACACACACACACACACACACACACACACACACACACACACACACACACACACACACACACACACACACACACACACACACACACACACACACACACACACACACACACACACACACACACACACACACACACACACACACACACACACACACACACACACACACACACACACACACACACACACACACACACACACACACACACACACACACACACACACACACACACACACACACACACACACACACACACACACACACACACACACACACACACACACACACACACACACACACACACACACACACACACACACACACACACACACACACACACACACACACACACACACACACACACACACACACACACACACACACACACACACACACACACACACACACACACACACACACACACACACACACACACACACACACACACACACACACACACACACACACACACACACACACACACACACACACACACACACACACACACACACACACACACACACACACACACACACACACACACACACACACACACACACACACACACACACACACACACACACACACACACACACACACACACACACACACACACACACACACACACACACACACACACACACACACACACACACACACACACACACACACACACACACACACACACACACACACACACACACACACACACACACACACACACACACACACACACACACACACACACACACACACACACACACACACACACACACACACACACACACACACACACACACACACACACACACACACACACACACACACACACACACACACACACACACACACACACACACACACACACACACACACACACACACACACACACACACACACACACACACACACACACACACACACACACACACACACACACACACACACACACACACACACACACACACACACACACACACACACACACACACACACACACACACACACACACACACACACACACACACACACACACACACACACACACACACACACACACACACACACACACACACACACACACACACACACACACACACACACACACACACACACACACACACACACACACACACACACACACACACACACACACACACACACACACACACACACACACACACACACACACACACACACACACACACACACACACACACACACACACACACACACACACACACACACACACACACACACACACACACACACACACACACACACACACACACACACACACACACACACACACACACACACACACACACACACACACACACACACACACACACACACACACACACACACACACACACACACACACACACACACACACACACACACACACACACACACACACACACACACACACACACACACACACACACACACACACACACACACACACACACACACACACACACACACACACACACACACACACACACACACACACACACACACACACACACACACACACACACACACACACACACACACACACACACACACACACACACACACACACACACACACACACACACACACACACACACACACACACACACACACACACACACACACACACACACACACACACACACACACACACACACACACACACACACACACACACACACACACACACACACACACACACACACACACACACACACACACACACACACACACACACACACACACACACACACACACACACACACACACACACACACACACACACACACACACACACACACACACACACACACACACACACACACACACACACACACACACACACACACACACACACACACACACACACACACACACACACACACACACACACACACACACACACACACACACACACACACACACACACACACACACACACACACACACACACACACACACACACACACACACACACACACACACACACACACACACACACACACACACACACACACACACACACACACACACACACACACACACACACACACACACACACACACACACACACACACACACACACACACACACACACACACACACACACACACACACACACACACACACACACACACACACACACACACACACACACACACACACACACACACACACACACACACACACACACACACACACACACACACACACACACACACACACACACACACACACACACACACACACACACACACACACACACACACACACACACACACACACACACACACACACACACACACACACACACACACACACACACACACACACACACACACACACACACACACACACACACACACACACACACACACACACACACACACACACACACACACACACACACACACACACACACACACACACACACACACACACACACACACACACACACACACACACACACACACACACACACACACACACACACACACACACACACACACACACACACACACACACACACACACACACACACACACACACACACACACACACACACACACACACACACACACACACACACACACACACACACACACACACACACACACACACACACACACACACACACACACACACACACACACACACACACACACACACACACACACACACACACACACACACACACACACACACACACACACACACACACACACACACACACACACACACACACACACACACACACACACACACACACACACACACACACACACACACACACACACACACACACACACACACACACACACACACACACACACACACACACACACACACACACACACACACACACACACACACACACACACACACACACACACACACACACACACACACACACACACACACACACACACACACACACACACACACACACACACACACACACACACACACACACACACACACACACACACACACACACACACACACACACACACACACACACACACACACACACACACACACACACACACACACACACACACACACACACACACACACACACACACACACACACACACACACACACACACACACACACACACACACACACACACACACACACACACACACACACACACACACACACACACACACACACACACACACACACACACACACACACACACACACACACACACACACACACACACGAAGACGCGTGGCATTGAAACGTGCCTGGACGCGCTTAGCAGGAGGCGTTGGGACAGCGCTGCACTGGCCAAAATGTCCGCCGCGGTGAACGAAGCCCCGGCGTCCGTTGCATCCGCACTGGCTATACCGCACGTCGGAGGCGAAACGTAACATGCTCTTCTTTAAATGGAAAGTACTAAACACAAACTGGTAGTATCGCAGCAAAATTAATGAAGTGATACTCGGAGTTAACGAAAAAGCGTGTGGCTTACTTTGCGTGTTACGCACCACGGAAAGCACTTACAGAAACTAGAAAGAAGCAACACGAGCGCTAAACTCTGATGGCGTTTTTGTTTGCGCGCGCGCTCGTGTGTGTGTGTGTGTGTGTGTGTGTGTGTGTGTGTGTGTGTGTGTGTGTGTGTGTGTGTGTGTGTATGTGTGTGTGTGTGTGTGTGTGTGTGTGTGTGGGCATGTGTGTGTGTGTGCTGCTAACTACCCCAAAGTAGCAGCTATTTTTGCAGTTGCATCTAACATTGCACAACGTGTCAAAAAATTCGTATGTTTTACTCCATTGAGGTCACCTGCCCTCCCCCCCCATGTGCCTTTCTCCAACAGGGCACATAGTTCCTTGCTCAAAAAATCAATACCTTTCAGCCGGGTTTGTTTGTTTGTTTGTTTATTTGTGGGAATTTTTTGTAATCATTTATTTAGGACGACGTCTCTCACAGCCCCAGAGTTGCTTTGTCAATAATCGTGGATTTAAAGCAAACCAAACAACTTATCTAGGAGGGTTTCTTTCATTCACATGTGAGTGAAAACAAAATTATTCCGCAAGAAGATAGCGTACCGCGAATAGCTCAGTCTCACATATTCATACGTGCTCTCAAACTGCAGTATCAAGACGGAAGCAGGAAAATAATCACTAGAAAATCTGGGAAATTAGGTCTTGCTCATGAAAATTATGCTGATTGCTTGTCAACATGGTTGCGAACCTCCGCACACAGTTGGTTTCCTTTGCTTCATTTAATAGAGTGTCTGGGCGTTGTTGCTAGGCGAGTTGTTAGGTTAACATCGTCAAAAGCGCGAAAGGAACAAAGGACGATAGACTCAAGCAACAAGGACGCTGACTTACAACTAAACGTATTATTATACTGGCGGGATATCGCATAGAAACAAATGCGCGCGGTGCATACAAGATATGCAAAGTGAATTAGCATTACCATGCCACTCATCAATCCTAATTCTTCTTTGTGCATGGCCATAGTCGTTTTGCTAGGAGGTACGTATCCGATTGAGGGATATTTTGGGTTAAATGGCCGCATTGCATTCGAAACTGACGCCCAACTTCGTGCTCTTAAACATAAGGAGACTTGCTTACCTAAGAAAAGTGCGCCTCCTAAAATATGTGTTTGATCATGAGAGCTGCGGAAATGAAAATTCATTTGCTTTCATCTTGAAGGGAAGCTTTAGCTCTGGGCTAACTGCCGCTTATTCAAATACATGTGAAATGCAGGAATGCTTTTATTAGCCAATCTCTGGACCGATTTTAAAGAAATTTGTTCCACTTGAGCGAACATGTAACACTCTAGTGACGGTAGGTAGGCAGAGTACTGATTTAAGGTCTGCATTTTTATGAAGTGCGCCGAAAATTGGCAAGAGTAAAGAAAAAAAGAAGAAGCACGAAGTTTTTTATTCCGTAACTCTGCATCAAAAGCGAATATCGCAGTTCTGCAAGATGAATCCGCTAGAGCATCTAAAGCGGACAAATTTGATGTATGAGTATATATCTTAAATTAATTTCTTACAATGTTTACGTTATTTTTTTTTCAAAAGTCCTACTGACATATTAGTGGTTAACTTGAGAACCATGCCCAACACACCCATTTTGACCGCTTTAAATTTTCTTTTAGATTCTGTTTACACAATTGTGATATCATTTATTAATGCTGAGTTACGGAGTTGCAAACTTCGTACTTTGGTTCTAAAAAAATTTTTTGATTATTCCCAATTTTTCAAAATTGCTGGCCTAAAAGAAGTTTGCGTCCAGCAGTGACTATATATAACTTTTTCTTTTAAATGCAACAAACATCATCAAAGTTTCTGCTGTCGTTGCCAACGAAACCGATTTCTGTTTTTCATGTATTTAGATAGGAGCCGTGGAGCTAAAGTTTGCTCTTTGTTTGTTTTTTCCTTTCAGAACGAAACCGGCCTAGAACCCTAACTCCAATTTTGTCTGATCGCCGAGGCTGAAAATAAATTGTGCTCCAAACATTGCAGTACGAATGATTTGTGTAGTTAGACTCACTGTGGCCACATTAGATTTGGAAATATCTTTTGAGAGTACCTTTACTTATTTACTTGTAAAGCTTGCACTGTACCTTCACACATTTCCCCGGCATGTAGTACATATGTATTCTTAAACGCAACGTGGAGCTCACCTATATCTGCGTTCGCGTAAGCAATAATTCACCGCCCACATCACGCTATAACACCTTTTTTTTTTTTTCCCTCTCTTTTCGTGCGTGGTGGAGCGCCACTTCGGCTAACAGAAATTAATCTGTTGCCGCAACCAGCGCCCTCCTTTTTCAGTGCGTGGTAGCTTTGCATCTACTATTGACTTTTCTCCCGCTAGATGACACTAGCCGTCAGTGACCGGTGAATGGCTGGTTAAAAAAAAAAAGGAGCGCGCAGTTTGTTTTGTTTCGATAGGATAATGTTCACAAGATAAGCTACATGCATAGTTTTCAGGTTTACTTAGGGTGCATCCACTCCAGCGCCACGTGGACGACGATTGACAGTAAATCACAGGTGACGGGATTAGACATCGCGGGCAAGCAAATGGACGTGGTACTTTGCGCACAGTTGCAAGCTTAGCCCTCCGAATTTCGTCATACAGGATCTGAATGTTCCCTGCTCCACTTGTGCGCAGCACTGTTCGAGGATTCATAGGTTCATGGCGCGCTCCTTTCAGACAGTCCGTGTGCCTTGGGAAGTTTGAAACTCCAAATGTTGCGTAATATTCCTAGGTGCACTGTTCTGCCCCTCCAGTAATGGTAGGATTGCCAGTGCCTGTGTGGACCCTATCGGCGTTTCATCGCTAGTGTGCACCTCAGAGTGCATAGCACCGCCTTCATGCAGTTTGCGTCAAGGCAGCAACACATGCCGGGACAGCCTCTGAAAAAAAAAAAAAAAAAGAAGAAGAAAGATTAGGCAGACTGCAGTACAGTTAACACCTACGTAATGCGAATCATTCATGGTCTCGTAGGGAATAGTTCTGATGAATCATATAACTAATGTACGGCGAACGGTTAATGCTTTTGCGACGTGTTGCGAACTGTTGCGGAGTGCTTCGCATGGTGTTGTTTGTTTTGTTTTCATGCCCAGTGACCCACGTTGGCATCAAAGAGGTTCATTAAATAGCGGCACATACCCAGTGGCCCCTGGAGTAGGAAAGAGAAAAGTAGAAGGCAGGGAGGTTAACCAGAATAACGTCCGGTTGGCTACCCTACACCGGGGAATGGGAAAGGGGATAACAAAGATCACAGGAAGAGAGAGGAGGGAAGGAAAGAAGGAAATTGCGGCGAGTTCGCTGACGCGTGTGGTCTTACAGAAATCTCGTTAATAGTCACAGATGGTCGCACAAACCCGTCGTCCTTAAGAAACACAAAAGCGCCTTCACCGCTTTATGGGCCGACGGGCGATGGGGGCGGCGTTCTAGCAGCACCTGCACAGAAAGCGGCCGATCGTTCAATTTTTGGAAAGCTTTGGCAAGTTCTTGTCTCTCTGAGGCATATCTTGGACAGTGGCACAGCAGGTGGTCGATGTTTTCTTCGGTGCCACAGACCTCGCAAGCTGCACTGTCAGTCATTCCAATTAATGTAGAGTATGCCTTTGTGAAGGCCACTCCTAACCAAAGGCGGCAGAGAAGCGCAGCTTCACGTCGAGGAAGTCCGAGTGGAGGTCGGAGTTGCAGGGAGGGGTTTAGTCGATGCAGTCGCGTGAGTCGTAAGTTTGGTGAGTTCCACTCGGTCACTGTGAGACTGCGTGCCAGGTGTCGAAGCTGCTTTGCAGCGTCAGTCCTCGAAAGCGGAATTGAAACGCTGTGCTCTCCTTGATGTGCTGTGCGAGCAGCGTTATCGGCGGAATCATTGCCACTGATTCCACAGTGACCAGGTATGCATTGAAAAACGACCTCGTGACCTTTTTGTTGGACATCGTGGCCCCTGGGACATTATGTAGGCAAGCGAGGTGCGACAAGTATGTGTAGATCCAATAACACGAAGATTAGACAAATCAATGCGCTACCCATCATTCTAATGGTAAATGAATTATCACAGCATAAAAATTTGCACTCATAATTTTTAGTGCGAAGCTGTATGGTTCAACCACAGGCAGTAGCAGGGGTAGCAGTACGTAGGTTTTAGTCGTGGTGTCCCACACGGTGGAGCCCGCCTATTTTCAGTCTCGTTCTAGTGGAGCTCGCCGAAACGCTACCACAGGCGGCGAATGTCTTACTCTATGCGCTGAAGATACTGGATGTGGGCATCGGGCGGGAGAGGCCACAAGTGCGCTCCAGAATACAGAAAGCGGCCACCCTGACAGCTGCATATAGCTTCGCCGACCAGGTCTGATGATATCTACAGAAACATGTGCACTAGTGGCATTGATACGAATTTTGTAGCTTTTCTCCTGTAGCGCAAATTAGCTTTTCTCCTGTAGCGCAAATAGCCCAAGGACGTAGAAGAGGAAACAGACACACACAGGCACTAACTTCCAACAACAATTTATTTCTGGGAAGGACGCCCCTTTTATACCCTCACTTTTTTCTCTCACTTTTTTTTATGAGCACATGTCTACTGACAAGGTAACAGAGCAAATGATAATACAACTCACTTGCAGACTAGGCAAAAACTATTATGTTTAACGCGTGTGCAGGAATTCAAACTACTTATTTTATTGTGACATGGACGATTGGCTAACGCAAGCATTTCCAAACTCTTCAATGCGAACACTTTCAGTGATGAGACGAGATAATTCGTATTTGCTTATCACAATAATAACTGTATCTTCATATCGCGAAATGCATCCGCACTTATTACGATGAATTGCGAGGAAGCCATCCGGCGACGGCTTGTTAACTCCCTAAGTCTATCATTAATGCATCTGCCAGTTTGTCTGATATAACTATTTCCACAGGATACAGGTCCTAACACGTTAACTAGGACATGTGTTATTTACCGAATTCCATTGCCCCGTGGTAGAGTTATATCGGACAAACCAGCAGATGCATTAATGATAGGCTTAGGGAGCACGCCAATAAAGTTAGCAAGCCGTCGCCGAATGGCTTCCTCGCAATTCATTGTCGTAAGTGCGAATGCGTTCCGTGAGTCGAAGATACATTTATTATCGGGAGAAGCGAATGCGAATTAACTTGTCTCCTCATTTAAAGTTCGCATTAAGGAGTTTGGCAATGCATGCTTGTGTTAGCCAATCGTCCATGTAACTACCAAAGAAGGAGTTGTAATTCCTGCGCATGCGTTAATGATAATAGTTTTTGCCTAGTCTGCAAGTGAGTTCTACTATCATTTGCTCTGTTACCTTGTCAGTAGACACGTGCTTACAAAAAAAAAAAGAGAGAGAAAGAAGTGAGGGTATAAAAGTGGCGTCCGTCCCGGAAATAAATTGTTGTTGGAAGTTAGCGCCAGTGTGTGTCTGTTTTCTCTTCTACGTCGTTGTGCTATTTGCGCTACAGGAAAAAAAAGAATGCGAGATGTTACACCAACAAGCCCAAATATCTACACTGATGGAATTTACACGAAAACCGATGTCTTTCTACCCAGTGTGTATCGAGGGCCAGTCAGTTGCGTACAAGAAACTCACTGATTCCTAGGCCTTATTGTGTATCGTGGCGTCACCTGGAGTCCCCATGTCTCCTACATGAAAAACAAAAACTCATTTGTACTGAGAATATGTTTAAATTCGTAGCTGGAAAATAGTGGAAACCATCCGTGCGCTCCATGTTACAGTTGTACACGGCACTTTTTCTCAAATTTTTGCGATACAATCTTCCTGTTTTGTTCAACACATGCAACACTAATTTCCTTGCACCACAGAGCGTACAAACCCAAGCACTTCGGACATATCTTCACAGAAAGCCACAAAAGCGATCTTGAAATACCTCAAGTCGACAGGTCTAGCGAACCGTGTGTA
The DNA here is from genome assembly GCF_023375885.2 of Dermacentor andersoni. Taxonomy (NCBI): domain Eukaryota; kingdom Metazoa; phylum Arthropoda; class Arachnida; order Ixodida; family Ixodidae; genus Dermacentor; species Dermacentor andersoni. The sequence goes on along the minus strand of NC_092814.1, from coordinate 312,884,265 downwards.
GACTCGGTGTGAACCTTCAACTGTGCGCGAAACTTTGCTCTCTCTCTCTCTCTTCATCCCCATACTCTCTTCCACCAGTGCTGGGTAGCAAACCAGACGGGAGTCTGGTTAACCTCCCTGCCTTTCCTGTCTTCTCTTTCTCTCTCTCTCTCTCTCTCTCACTCGGACATATCATGGCCTTCCGACATGTTCTTCGACAGCTGCTACAATTTTCATTGCACGGGAAAACCAGATCGCCATGAATGTCGTCGTTGAGACGCTAAGAGCACACATTCGACACGTTTCCCTGCTACCATCTCAACATTTCGCCGGTTTGCCAGGGCGAAGACCGCAGGTTATATTATGTGGTATTTTGACTAGACACCATGACTCGATATCATCTGGCTTCAAGCCTGCGAAACGCCCACCATCGGTATTGTGGTGTCTCCGCCAAATTCACGTGTGCCTCTGAGTTCCTGGGATTGCTAAGAAGGCAGGTTTGTCACTGCTAGCCCTGACGCAGTTGTCTCTGCTTCTGCTCAACGAGTCTGACTGCATACAGATTTACACGGACGGTTCCGCCAATTCCAGCAACTCTACCGGAGCAGTAGTTGTTCCATCGGACGCCGTCTCCTTGAAATTTAGATATTCGCACAATACCACGTCTACAGCAGAAGAACTTGCGGCTCTTCGAGGGGCACTCAATTACGTGCTCCAGCAGTCACCAAATCGTTGGGCACTTTCTGCGATTCCAAAGCAGCCCTACAAACTCTGCAGTTTGCCCGACGTCATGGGTCACACGAGCACCTAGTACATGAATCAAGGCACGGTCATCATCACGCGCTCAATAAATGACACGACATTGTATTTCAGTGGTTGCCGAGCCATTGAGGAATTGTCGGCAACGACAGCGCAGATTTATCAATGCCTATTCATTCCTAATAGGGATGGCCAACAGCGCGGCGTCCAGCTTGTGCGGGTGTAATGAAAGTCTAGAGCACCTCCTGTGTCCCTGCCTATCATCTGACAGTCAATGACGTGCTCTACAAGCTAAACTCAACCTGTTAGATAATAGAGCGCTCTAGGATGAAAAAATCATTGCACCATGACCTATGCATTCTTACATGCAAAAGGCCACAAAAGCGCTTCTGCGCTTCGTGAAGGATACTCGACTGTGCGAACGTTTGTGACAGCGGTGATTCCTCTGCGACTGAGTCTGTGAATGACTGACTCTATTATTTTTCTTTTCTCTCCTTGTTTATTCTTCGCCTTTCTACTCCCCAAGCGTAGGGTAGCCTGACCGGCACGTCCTCCCTACCTTTCTCTCCTCGTTTCTCTCTCTCTCCCTCTACGTATTGGCATGGCATTGTTGAGAAAGAAAGCCGGAGTTTCAATTACGAATGTGGAAGTATTATAGGCCCAATGAAACGGAAAATCGGGTGTCCGTTGTTAACACCCGATGGTACCAAACCCCCGTGACCAAGTGAAGACGTCACGTTGCCGGCGCTGGACCTGCTGCGACTCGCATTGCGAAACCCCACGGCAAACAGCCATGGCGTCGGACGGACGCCGTGGCGCACTCACAAAATTTGATTAAAGTCGATTAAATGGATTAAGGTGGATTAATGTAGGTAGAAATTAGAGCAAGGTGGATTAAGGTGGAGCTTTAATTTACGGTGACAACTTAAGCAAGTCCTAATGCTTTTGCATTCAAATCACGAAATGATACTTAAGTGACTTTCAATTTTATTGTTGTTTTTTTTTGCGGTTCAGCTGAATTGCGTGCTACACGTCGGACGTTTCTTTAGAACTAGTGAGTGTGTTTAAGGCGACAACTACAGCATGCTCTTATGTAGTCTTGACTGCATAAATAATTTGTCACTTGTGAGTTTTTGGGTCACTCGCTGCGGTGGCTTCAATGGCTATGGCGATCTGCTGCTGAGCACGAGGCCGTGGTTTCGATTCCAAGGCCAAGGTGGTCACATTTCGATGAGGGCCAGATTGTTCGTTTCATTATATTTAGGCGGTCACGTTAGTGTACCCTATGGTGGTAAAAATCAGTCTGCAGCACTCCACTACGGCGTCTGTCACAGCCCCAGCTTTGCGATGCATCGTTATATCCCGCGAATCAGTCAGTATGCAGCTAGCCTGATGTGAGTGTATTTGATTCACTGCCGCTCACCATGAATTGTGTGCTTGAAATAATCGTTTTAAAGCGAAGATTTTTTTGCCTATTCCTTCTACGTTCTCGCTGCTGCTGCTGGTTGCAGTCATTTCAAATAGCCCTTCACGAATGTGTGGGTCATGCTCAACTTAATGTCGTCCTCAAAATTGTCAACCCCTGTTAGCTGCTCACTACAATCTTGGACGATTGACCGGTATCGGATATAGGGCAAACACCGGATATTACGAGAATCAAGGTAAGCGTCGCGGCGGCAGATGCACGTCAGCGCGGACGTGAACTTCCCTCGTTTTCATGTCATCGTCGTCATTTCATCGCCTTCATGGCAAGGTGGTAATTCCTCCGTTGCCATGCCATCGTCATTCTTTCGCCGTCTTCACTCTGTCGCTGTCACTGCGTTGTCATATGGTCGTCATCCCGCCTTAATCTACGAGCCGTCAATGCCATATCATCATCATCGTTCCATCGTCATCGATGCTATGTCATTGTCATCATTGCGCCATCATCGAAGAGTTGCCATCGTGGATGTCCCACGCCATCGTGGATGTCCATCATGCCACCGTGGATGTCGCATCGTCGTCGTTTTGTCGTAGTGATTCCACTGTCATCACCCCTTTATCGTCATGACTTTCTCGTCGTTGCCTATAGTCGTCATGCAACCTTCGTCATACCATTGTCGTCATGCCGTCATCGTCATACAGTCTTTTTTATTCCAGCATCATCATAACAAAGGCGCCATGCTATCATCGTCATACCATGTAATAATTTTAGCAGCGTCATGTTATTGTCGTCATTACAGCTCCATCATTCCCTTCGTCACACCGTCGTCATCACTTCAGCATCAGCCTCACGTTTTTGTTACGTCGTCCTCCGCCACTCCATCATCATCATCCCATGGTCGTCGTGCCGTCGCCATCGCATCGTCATCGCCATACTGTCATTTTAATACATTCGTGGTCATTCCATCGCCGTCATTCCTTAGTCGTATTGAGTGGCACGTGCACTATCGAGCGCAAGAATTTTAGGTTATGCGAGGCGGTTCCCAATGAAAATGTGTCCAACTGGGTCATGTAATATCTGCTTGCAAATGGTCCCTAAGATGGAGCGGCGTTCTCAACAAACACCAATGAAAGTGTAGCGACCGTCCGTCACTTCGTTGTCCCCGCTGTGAGGAGATTGCACCCTGACCAAACCGAAGGGACTGTCCGACACTGCCACACGGCAAACCTGCTTTTACTCTTAAAGCCCATCGACTCTCAGTTCTCAACCTGTCAAAACGTGTGTTACTTCCCTCCGCTAAACCGAGCTCCCAACAAGTGGTGACGCAGGACATTTACATCTTTTTTTCGAACACTAGCCATGAACGACGCTGCTCCTACTCCTGCTGACAGAAATGTCATCTTGTCATCTCCGCAGAGCTTCTGCTTCCCAGCTTTAAGCCCAAGAATCCTCGAGTTTGGGTTATCCAAGTGGAGGCCCGTTTTCAACTCCGGTGCATCATTTCACAAACAAAAAGGTACCTGCACGTCGTCGCCGCGCCACCCTCCGACATCGCCGACGCCATAGACGACTTGTTAACGGGTACGCCTTCGGCCACAGCATACAACAACCTGAAACGCACGGTCCTGCAGCGCCTGGGGCAATGCAACAGAGTAGGCTCCAACGGCTCCTCTCCGAGGAACTTGGCGACCAACGACCATCACAACTCTTGCACCGGTCGCGTCAATTGCTGGAGGGCCACTCCTCAAACGAGAGCTATCTTCCAATTTTATGCGCGCTCTTCTTGCGGCGCCTCCCACAGCCCGCACGCATGGTGTTGGCGGGCTCCGACGAGAAGAGTCTCGATCGACTAGCTGCACTCCCTGACCGCATATGCGACTGCTCGTCTGCGGCACAGCTACCTAACACCACTGCGAGAGTCTCAGAGCCAGGAGACCGACTCTCGCGCCTGGAGGAAACAGTCGACCGCCTTATCAGTGCGCAGGAGAAGCTGACGATGGATGGCAACATTGGCGACCATTTCAGCGCAACCATTCGCTTTCACAGTCTCGCAGCGCACCTAGAGACTCACCGCGGTAGCTGTGCTGGTATCAACGTCGCTTTCGCAAACAAGCAAGTCGCTGCACACAGCCCTGTTCGTGGACAAGAAACGCACCGGCCAGTCGCTAACAGCTGCATGTGACATTGGCCCTCGAGCAAGCCGCCTATTCTTCGTACTCGACCGCATCACCGGCACACGCCTCCTCGTCGACACCGGAGCCGAGCTATCTATCGTTCCCGACACGACCGCAGATCGCCAACGCGGCAAATCCACACCCACGCTGCACGCAGTGAACAACACTGCCATCGCGTCGTGTGGGGTCCGGTCATTAACGCTAGACATCGGACTCCGGCGCTTGCACAGATTGGGTGTTTGTGATCGCCGACGTCAGCTTTGCCATACTGGGAGCGGACTTTTTCAGCCATTTCAACCTAGATGTGAGTGTTGGCGATCGGCGCCTAACGGATAACGTTACATCCCTCGATGTATTTGGCCTGCAGTCCAACCTCACCTCATCTGGAAGTATATGTTGCTGGGATGGTAGGTTCACATTGCTGAGTAGACCATGAATATGATCGCTTGGCGCAAACAAGGAAGAACGGAAGGGCCCTCCCCTGTTCCCGTCCGTCTCACCTCATCTGGCATCAATACGTTTCGGCCGGTCTCAACGTACGACAGGATACTTGCTCAGTACCCACAACTCACGAAGCCCTGAAACGATGCGCTGCCCGTGAAACACAAAGTGATGCATCATATCACCACCACCAGCCCACCTGTCCCCGCGCGGCCACGGAGGCTCGCTGGACGGAGATTGGAAGTCGTCCGCCGTGACTTCAAGCACATTCTTCAGCTCTGCGCTATTCGTCCTTCATCCAGCAATTGTTCTTCACCTTTCAATCTGGTTCCAAAGCTGTACAGTTGAGAATGGCGGCCTTGTGATGATTGCCGACCTTTGAATGCCGTCACTACTCCGGATCAATATCCCCTTCCACACATGCATAAATTCGGCGCTCGTTTTGCAAGAACCAAAATATACTGCAAGATCGATTTGATGAGCGCGTACCACCAAATTCCTGTCGAACCCAGGGACATTCCGAAGACAGCAATCACTACTCTATTTTGGCTATTTGAGTTTGTCCATATATATATGCCTTACGGTTTGAAGAATGCGGCGCAAACTTTTCAAAGGTTCATGGACGAGGTTACGCGCGGACTCCCGTTTATTTTCGTCTACCTTGTCGAAATTATCGTTGCAAGTCGCAAAGATCAAGAGCATAAAGAGCACCTTCGCCTTCTATTTGAGCGACTAGATGAACATGGCCTGGTCCTAAAGCCCCAGAAATGCATTTTCGGAATTGAAGCCTTGTATTTTCTCGGCCATCGCATTTCACCCCAAGGCATCAAGCCACTGGAATCACAGGTGCGGGCAATCGAAGAGTTCCCCTCTCCAAGCGCCTTCCGAAATGGCGCGAGTTTCTGGGACTCCTAACTTTTCACAGGCGCTTCATACCATCCTGTGCGCAATTTATTCAGACGTTTACCTACCTGCTGCGGCGCGACTCCAAAAAACGCCTACCTTGTACTGGTAATCGAAGCACGAACACTCCTTCTGGGAGGCCAAAAACGCGCTTGGCGACTGCAGTGTTGCTGATTCATCCGTTGCCCGACGCGCCAACTCGCCTAATGGTAGACGCGTCGACCACAGCAGTACAGAAGCAGCCCGATGGCACAGACTGGAAGCCGCTGGGCTTCTTCTCAAAGCGCCTGAAACCTACAGGAGCTCGCTACAGCACCTTCGGGAGGGAAATGTTGACCATCTAGTGCCCTGTCAAGCATTTCCGTTTTTTGTTTCTTGAACGCTGTAGCTTTTACATTCTTACCGATCACAAACCGTCAACCTTCGTTTTCAAGAACAACAGTTCCTCGTGCTCAGAAAGCGACCTTCGGCAACTTTCCTGTGTTTCCGACTTTTCACGGACATCCGCCATACCTCTGGGACCGAAAATCAGGCAGCAGACGCACTGTCGCGGATCGGCGCTGTGCCTAAACTGGCCCTGTGGATTTTCGAGCTCTAGCCTCCGCCGAGCAAAACGACCCCGAGCTGCGCCAATGGCAGGAAAAAGGCTCGTCGCTCCACCTTGCGGATGTGCGCTTCGCTACACAACAACATTAGTCACGTGCGACACATCATGGTACCTCCTCGCCCGTTCGTGCCCCATAGTTTCGGCGGCCACTATTCTATTCACTTCACCGGCTATGCCATCGCGGCATCAGAGCGACACAGATGCTTATTACAAACCGCTTCATCTGGCCAGGGATAAACAAAGATGTTCGAAGCTGGGCAAGGAGCTCCCAAGCCTGTCAAGCCGTGAAAGTGGCCCGGCACACGCGTTCAGTGGTGTAGCCGTTTCGACCACCATTGAGCCTTTTAGATCGCATGCATTTAGAATTGGTGGGGCTTCTGCCACCTTATCAAGGTTTCAGGTACCTCCTCACGTGTGTCGACCGGTACCCAAGGTGGCCTGAGGCGACACCTTTACAAGACATCACGACCGAAACAATGGCGGAAGCATTTGTTGTCACGTGGGCGTCGCGGTACGGTTGCCCTTTGCGCCTAACTGCTGACCGAGCCCGGCAATTCCAAACCTCGCTTTTTCTGCCCTGGCGGGACCGCTCGACACGCGCCTTCATAACACCGCGCCTTACCACCCACAGAACAACGGTATTGTCGAGCGTCTCCACCGACAATTGAAGGCATCATTGACAACCACGCTCGACAGACAGCACTGGGTGGAAAGGATACCCCTAGTACTACTAGGGCTGCAATCAAGGGTGACCTCGGAATCAGCGCAGCCGAGATGCTCTATGGGTCATCAATCCGCGTTCCAGGCCAGTTTTTCAGCACCCAGCAAGGCACTCCGCCAGCGGCCACGCAGCACTTGCTGCGTGGCTACATCGCTGGTTCGACCAGCTTCGACCTACACCACCACGTATAGCCCGCGGGCAGCCTGTGTTTAGTTTCCCAACCATGGACACAACCACACACGTATTTCTGCGACGCCACTATTCTATCAAGCCACCATTGACTCCTTACTATGAAGGCCTCTACTCTGTGCCATTTGTTCGGCGTGAAACCAGCCTATATTGAACATTAACTCTTCATTCCTCCCACCATTCACAGCTAAGCCTCCGACATTATAGGCGGGGGCGGGGGGGGAGCTCTTGTAGTGACCATCCATCACTTTGTTCTCACCACCGTGGGGGTCATTGCCGCCTGCTCGAACCGATGCGGCTGTCCGACAGGAGCACCACCCTTGCAACTCGGCAAACCTGCGTTCACTTTTGAATAAAACCAGTCGACTCTACGTTCTCAACCTGTCAAAACGTGTATTACTTGCCTCCGCTAAACCGAGCTCTCCGCAAAAGCGTCGCGTAAACCGATTTAGTCAGTGTTACTGTTAGTGCTAGTATTAGTTAGTGGTGTCACAAATTGAAGCTGTGGAGGCGGGAAGACGGTTCCATTCATTGGCGGTTCTGGGCGAACAGAAATAATGGTACAAATCAGTTCGACAAGGTGGCACTTCAGTTTTGTGTTGATGGTTGATGCTAGATGAGATGTATCTGAGTGTGCTGAAAAGATTTTATTTAAGAGAAGGCTTAAAGTCATATGTTCTATGAAAAAGACACAGACGAGGGAACTTCCGACGTAACAAGAGGTCAGGCAGATCTATTGTTCTTTTCATAGACGTGACGCTAGAACAACGTTAATAATTTGAGAGAACGAAACAAGTGGCGCGATTCTGAATGCTTCCAAGGGAAATGGCAAGATTGGCATGAGCAGGCTCCCATATGGCATAAGCATATTCTAATTTTGTACGGAGGAGTGTTTTGTACAGAGTAAGCTTTAGTGAGGTGGGTGCTGATGCAAAGTTTCTTCTCAAATAGCCTAACGTTTGGTTAGCATTGTTAGTGACATATTCAATATGCATATTCCATAAAAGGTTGCTAGTGATATACAAGCCAAGATACTTATAGGGGTTAACAACCGACAGGGACAGTAAAATTAATAGGATCTGGTAATATATCACAAGCGGTAGAGCTGGAGGGGACGCGCATACTTTTGCATTTACTTGTGTTAAGCTGCATTATCCATTTGTTGCACCAGTTGGATACACTATCCGAATCGTCTTGTAGCTTACCGGAATCACTAACGTTAGTTATTTTGCGATAGGTGGCACAGTCGTCCGCAAACATCCTAATGGTTGAATTAGAGATAGTCAGGAAGGTCATTGATGTAGACGAGGAAAAGCAAGGGACCGAGTACCGATCCTTGTGGTACACCGGATGTTACGGAACAAGTTCTGGACGTAAATTCGTTAGCGGTTACATACTGATTACGTACATACGACCATCCGCAGATTGTTTCGCGTCGGTATAGTGTGAGAGAGACGCCGACACGAAGGAAAAAACACTCTGGCCAACATCCGGCCGACCGAAATCGGTGTTGGGTCGGCCTAATATGAGCTAGCCCTAACGTATCACATGTCTCGTAAATATAACGCTATCTATTAGATAGCTTTAGCGGGACCGTATACGTATAACTTTGTTTAGTACTGACTGAATTTCAGAGATCTAGACAAGAGAAATGACGTTGGTGGCCATGCCTTGTGACGCGGAGCTATGCCAAAGCATATACAAATATCATTGCAATCACAGACTACGTTCTACTTAGCTGCGGCATAACAATTTAACAGTGACATGTGGGGTTGTTGAACATAAATTTGGCGTATTTTTATCCTTCGACGTAGTGCATCAACGTGAATACTCCATGACAATAAAGTTATGACCTTTGTGGTGGGTAAACATAAATATTGCATTACATTACACTTTGCATAGAATGAAAGTAAACAAGACAGCACGCGCCGCCGTTAGTTGTAATACACATAATTGACCACTTTACTAGCTTCGCTTCACATAAAGTCTAACATGGGCATTGTATCCGCAAATTTCTTTCTCTCCGTCTGAGAAGCAAAAAAAAAAAGGAAGGAGACAAGATTGTATAATGAATTAATTGATGCTTTGGTGCTCTGTTGTCCTATTCAGCTTTTCTGGACACGTACCTACTCAGTAGAATTAAAAATAAACCGTGGCTGCCTATCGGGAAGCCTCTAAAAGCCCGGAATCAATCATCGCTTGGTTTGCCTCGTCGCGACTAAACCACTAAATGCGGAGTCATTCCCAGCCGACCAGCGGCTACTCTTTTATCAAGAATACTGATAACACTGGCGGAACAAGCTTTGTGCTGAAGTTCAGTGCGGAGGGATAGCTTTTAATTATTTCATTTTTGTTTCGTTGACGTCATCACTACGTCAGCGCGGGAAGTTTGAAATGTTTAAGGTCAATATGCCACGTGATGGCACTCACGTGAACTAAACCCTGCTGTCCAGAAAACCTGGATATGTTAGCCTTTTCTACGTGTAAGACTGCCTCTATTACGTCCCAAGGCACAACACACCATTGCTAAGGTTGTCAACCACCTGAGGTAAAAATCGGGTGGGCTGTACAGGCGTGAAACAACGCACAAGACGTGAAACCTCACGTGCGTGCTGCAGACAGTGTATAGGCCCGAAGGTACAAAAATGACTCACCCAAATGCACAAGTTGCATCTATTCGCGCATTAGCAAAGCTTACATGCCTAACTTGTGTTATATCCAGCGGGCCTTTCAAAGTCCCATTTTACAATCGTGTTCGCTTCCTATACTTAGTGGGCCCGTTTGTTTTGCAGAGGGTGTGTGGGCACTGGGGTAGAAAAAATTACCCAACTACTGGTGGCATCCGAGACTGTCCTGCGGCGCTCGAGCATGCCCCAGTTATATATGGTTGGGGCTCCTACGCTTGCGCTCCCTATGGAGAAAAACCAGTTCCGCCGTGGTCACAGAGATTGGATACCTCCTCTGTCTTGCTGCCCGAGTTTCATCACTCCATTTCTGGACCGCATGTGTCAAACGCAGGCGAGGGGGTGCAATAAAGCAAGCGCGCAATTTCTTCGAAAAATTGCGCACTTGTTGGCCTTATAACTGTTAACGAGCACAAGTTTGAGTTTGGTAGACTATACCTACTATGGCTGAGTGAGCTCTCTTGAATGTGACCACTCGCGCTCGGATCGACAAACGCACTGCCGAGCTATGCCTCTGTGAATGCCGAGTGAGAGGCTAACCCCCGTATTCAAAAACGCACCTCGACTCGACCCTCCACTCGAAATGTCCCTTGATGGCGGCTTTTCATTTCACAAATTGCCCTCCACTCGAAGCGCGTCTTGAGTAAAGAAATCACGAACGTTTTACTCCAGACTCTCAAGGTAGCCACACAGCTACCTTGAATCGCTCCTCGAATGCAGTTATTGCGCAAACAGGGCTGACTTCGGATCTATCGCTCGCCTCGTAGGATTTTTCGGGTGAATGCCACTTACCTCCGTAGCTTTTCTTTCGTTAACGAGGCTGCGCATTTTCAAGGGCCTCGTCTTACGAAGCGGTGCAGTCCTCTGGAGCGTTTCGGGAACGGAGTAATTCTACTGCGGCGCCGAGATAGATTGGCCGTCTTGTCGAGAAGACTGTCAGTTAGTGCAGCGATCTGTCGTATTCCGTGCATGACCCAGTTAATGACCTGCATACGGGTATTCTTCGTGCGAGTGCTCCAAAACTATTATCCGCGCCAGTGAATTCGCGTGTTTCTCGCGGCTAATCTAACAAAGCCGCATCAGTTCAAGCACGGCGTGATACATTGCCACTGCGGCTGACTTCGAACCACTGAGAAGAACCGCGAAATTCATGCCTTTAGTTCGTGTCTTGCCTGTGTGTTCGATTGCTGGATGCAGATCTGGGTGCGCGAGCCCCAGCATTCGCCCCGCCTGAGTGGTTTGTACTCGGGTTGATCGTCACTTATTATACGCTAATGCAAGGACGGTGAAGCGCACCGCAGCAAGGCAAGCTTCTATATGAATGAGCAGGTGCGTTCACTTGAATGCGACCACTCGCGCTCGGATCGACAAGTGTACTGCCGAGACGTGCCTCTCTGAATGCCTCTCTGAATTTTAAAATTTTTTCTTTTATTTCGTGTAGCCAGTTCTAGAGAAGACAAAAAGTGCAATGTAATCTTGCGTTGGAAGTGTGCAGTCGGTGGCACTTAAAGTAATAAGCAATCATTACGTGAGCCTTGATTCAAGATACCCAGTTTAATTAGCGTATCATGCCTATGAACATCCGAGCCCAACGAGGAAGTGATCAACCATGATATGGCTTTCAGGAGTGTACCTGCATGTATGCATGGGTGAATGAAATGTTTTATTTCAGTACAAAACACAGAATAAGAATACAGCAGAGTATAGCTTTTGTACATTACTATATTTTTATTGTGGTAGAAAAGGCTGTAGCAGTGACACAGCTCCTAACAATGCCAACAAGTGCTAGCAGATATATGTCACACATCTTGGTTGCGACCATTCCAGCCATTAGTGGGTGCTTTATTAAGTGGTAGGTCCCTGCATGTCGGCCTGGCTGCGCAAGCGCCAGGCCCGCTTAAGCATGATTCTTTGCAAATATAAATGAAAACAGTCTAAGCTTAATCACTTAAAAAAATCGTGTTCTGGAACACGAAAAATTCCCTAAACTTATGTATTTAGTATGAAAAGTAAACTAAAAGAACCGAATACAGTACCTAAGCTAGTTTTGATGTGCCTTAACCCCTTCTCTTATGCATGAACCAGGCTGCCAACAAAAGCACGCAGAGCAACGGTCTTTCCAAGTGTGCTCTATGCGCTGCGCTTGCATTAATGTGCAAGTGGAGAAAAGCTCCAATTAACGTGCCCTGCTGCGCTGCAGTCCTTGTCGCATTATTCTGGTTAAGACCTCTATCGCTTTTCTGACATCCTACCAGGTCAAACATCACCACTAAGAGCATTTTGACTGCCCGCGTTTGCCTTCATAGACACCTTGTAGCTGAAGTCCTTGTATGTTTCATTCAGGCTTCTGTTCTTCAGTCATAGTTAATAAAATAGTACCTACCTCGTAATCATTTTTAGTCACCCCAGGGACCAATCTCTAAAACAATAAATGAACATAATCCTCGTCTTCTATTGTTCTGATGGGATTGCAAAAACAGCGTGAACTCAGATCCTACAAACGCAAGCAGCAGTGCTACTGACAAAGATATTGTAGAATAAAACACAATACATGTTCTTGACAATAGCATATCGGGTGTAGGCACCCGACGGTATGGAGTAGGTAATCCTTGTTGAACTTATGCTGTTTATGCTCCGGTTCTAGATTCAGCTTAGGATTAATTAAGAATGCCGGAACAATTAATTTATTCCATTGGATGCGGATGACAGTTGGCTTCCCTCGGGCTTGCAGAAGTTCAGCAATTGACCGAGAAACAAAATGCACCATAGCACGGTGTCTTGTGGGATTCCATAATATACCAAATGGTGATACAGGCTGTCACAATGGCGATGCTGAAAAATACAGTATAGAGCGTATTACTATCATTACTTCAGAAAAGCTGAGATCAAGCATGAAAAGTATGATATATTTCTTAATGTACACTTGCTCATGCTGAAGTAACTTTAGCATACCACTAAGTACTGAAGCGATGACTACAAATGCTACCAAATGGCTGCATTACAAATTGTGGGCAGTAAAAAAAAGTCACGTCTCAACCGTAACACATTATGGGCAGCTCATGTCTTCACACATTTTAATCATGACTATGCTCTTCAAAACAAGAATATATGACTCTTCAAGAGGAATAAGATATACCGTATTTACTCGCGTAATCCTCGCACTTTTTTTCCCTGAAAATCAACGCGAAGTTTGGGGGTGCGATAATTATGCGGGGAAAATTTTCAAGCAAATGTTTCGGAGTGTTAAATGCAAAGATGAATGGGTACAAGATCAGGATTGTCAGGTCCGCAATTGTAAATATAACGAAAACATTACTTTCAAGAGTAACTTACCTTCGTTATGAAAGTACAAGGTGAACGTAAGCTCAAGCTGCTAAAGCACTTTATTTGCCGCGCGCAACCTCCCCGTCACTACTCGCGTTGCGTACGTCCTGCAGGCAATTGTACTCTTCATCAGAGTTCGTGTCGACACTGGAATCGATGGTTTCTTCATCTTCCGATGCTTTCTGCGGCTTACCAGTCGTCTTGAGTTCGTCGTGCTGCCGTCTCCAATACCGGACGCCAAACTCGTTGACGCCGAAGTGTCTGCTGGCGGCGCGGTTGCCATGTTCCAACGCATACTCAATAGCTTTTAGCTTAAAAGCAGCTTTGTAGCTTGCGTAGCGTCCCATGGCGAAGTGGCACAAAGAGCACGGTGCAACACGCGAACAAGGCAAACGAGGCCTACGAGACACCGGAGAGCTGGAGACACCTTCGCAAAATGGCGTAGCGGTGGTGAGTGGATGAGCGGTAGCGGCGGTGGCAGCGGATGATAGCACAGTACCGCCGCCTAGTAGCACGCGCGCCCAACCATGGCGATCGCTACGACAAGCAGACGGCTCGCGGCAGTAATTTTGGGGGTTCGATGACTATGCGGGGAAAAAAAATTTTCCAATTTTTGATAGCCAATGTGTGGGGTGCGAGCATTACGCGAGTGCGAGCATTATGCGAGTAAATACGGTATATTTGATTTCATAATGGCACAGCTGTTTCATGTTTGTAGTTCTAAATAACACGGTGTCCATTTCGCCATTTTGTCACTGTGGCGAGACGTAACATAAATATTTTTAAACAGTTTAGGAAAATCATCACAGATTAATCACCTGGAAAATTAGTCAATTACTTCTGCAGCACCAAGGTTCTATCAGGGAACCGAGACGGTGCAAATACAGCAGGCAGGCACCGTATCCATCGATGATTTCGGGTCTGCCACAAACCTCACGATGCAGCACAGACGTTTTTTCATCCGTTGGCATTTCCAACGCCCACATACTGTAGCAGAACGCCAAAAATGTTATGTGCACAGGGCGTTCGCGCGCTAAATAAGTTCAGTGTATCTAAACAACAGAAACGAAAAGGCAGCACAACTAAAGAAAAATGTGACCGTTGCGTGAATTTGAAAACACAGTTTATGAAACGTACATCAAATGCCACCACATCTACCACGTAGCGCATCGAAACTGGTAAGGCCAAAAAACATTAATACGGGTAAATAACTACTTACTGGTGAATTTCCGGAAAATTAAGATGTTGTGTAGCGGATATGTCAAGTGAAGACGCACTGGAAATGCAGGCGTCAGTGCTCGTTCATTGACGCTATGGGCTACAATTTGAACAAACCGACTAACCACCACGGCTTCTAAAACAAAGTAAAGGAAGCAAAGACGCGTGTTATCTTCAACCTTCTGGAGCTAAGCATTTACCGATATGCATTCTGCCGCATGTATACTACAACTGTTTTTCTTCTACTAAAAGATTTCTTACGCGATACTGGAATGATCATTGAGCACTGGCGCCGAGTGCTATCTTCTGCATTTTTGTTTTAAAAAGCGGAAGCAATAACAGACTATCGTGCCGAATTTGCCACAAGCTATAATACGCAAAAAAAAGAAGAAAATAAAGCGTTTCGCGCCCCCAGGCTCATGCTGCCTCGAATAATATGCTTCAGGTGCTAATGCCCCCAGCATGAACAATTCAACTGGAGCCAGTCATGTTTGGACATACGGAATCATTTTATCTACAGAGCGGCGGCAACTTCACGAAAACCGCATGAATGTAATGTGCTTCCATGCAAAAATGGCTCATTCACTCATATTTTCTGTCATGTTGCTGCTTTCAGATAACTTTCACCAGCATTCGGTCTTGAAGGTAAACAACGCGGCCACGCAAAGTGGCCCATCGGCCATTCCATCCGTAGTCTCCTTCGAAGTCAATCACCCGCCGTGGTTGCTCAGTGGCTATGGTGTTACGCTGCTGAGCACGAGGTCGCGGGATCGAATCCCGGCCACGGCGGCCGCATTTCGATGGGGGCGAAATGCGAAAACACCCGTGTACTTAGATTTAGGTGCACGTTAAAGAACCCCAGGTGGTCGAAATTTCCGGAGTCCCCCACTACGGCGTGCCTCATAATCAGAAAGTGGTTTTGGCACGTAAAGCCCCATAATTTTTTAATTTCGAAGTCAATCCGGCTCGCTCACAATGTACGCACGGACAATATCACCCATAATAATCACGATTAACAACCGCAACTTGATCCACAAATTAAGAAGGTGGACGCAGGGCGCAGCAGACAAATGAGGGCTCAAATTTAGTTGTTTTCATGGAGGAAGGAAAAAGTTAGGAGCGACCATTACGTCACGCAGCCAACCTTGGCAAGCGAACGCTCCGTGAAGCCCATGCATTTGTTCAGTGGTGGCCCAACCGGTGACCTCCTGCGTCGAGATCACGGAGCAAGAATCGAGATTTGCGGAGACGTTTGGTTCTCTGCATAGCTATGCCAGTAGTTTTATTTCGGTGCGCGCTTGTTCGGCTGCATGGCCTGTCGTGACTCTGCCTGCAGAGCAGAACCACTAAAACCAAATGCGCACTTCGACATGCGACCACGTGTAGGGACACCAGGCTTGGCTTCAGTCGCGTTGCGCGCTGCTCCCTCCTAACGTTTTCCTTCCTCCATGGTTGTGTCTCAGACGTGCACCATGCTCTCAGCTGTTGCGCTGCGTTTGTTACCAGACCTGTCGAACGCTCACAGTGGCAGCGTTGCCGAGCTAAAATTGGGCTCTTCGCCATGTTGTGGTTTGATAAGGAAGAAAAATTAACGGAAACACATATCCGTAATAAATAATTGGGCTTTTGCTAAGCACATTTAAGAATGGCCTCGATATCACACGATTTTCACAGTTGGTGCACTTAACTCGTGTCGAGGTTACAATTTCAAAGCGTTCCTCGGCAGAGGAAGCGTGGAGTAGTGTTCATGGAACGCAACGGTGCCTTGAGGGAAGGAAGGCCCGTCGCCTCGACTTGGCCGAGTCGAGGAGAAGCATTGAGTGAAGGTGTGTTCACGAATATACGGGAGCAAGTTTAGCTCCGATTGCGTCATGCGTGGCGCGATCACGGCGCCACCCGTTCCCGGGACACATTCATGATCGGGTAATGGCTTCTTTCCTCTACACAACGATACCAAAGTAAGGCACGTTGTTGGTACGGTTGCAAAGATCTACGTGATAGTGCAATAACACATTTTTGTCACATGTGGTTTTAGAAGGCGGTTTTAAAGACGGTCAAAGAGCCCGGAGTCCCGCTCGGCACTCATGCAGCAGTCGAGTGTCGCAGTTTGAACTCTGGTGAAATCCAGATCCGTACCTATCCTCGCGGTTCGGACATGCAGCCCACATTTCGAACAATGTGCGGCTTACAAGAGTGCTACACTTCTTCAACATGCATATTGTGTTCATCCCATCGTCAGCAACAGTGCAGTAGAGAAAAAAAAATAATTTTCTGCAGTATTTCGGCTGACAACAAGAATATATCCAGACATGTTATGGCATATATCTTAAACTGAATGTGTTCCGCCTGAAATGCATCTTCCAATGACCACACTCTGAAAGGATCGTATATTGTTATTAATGCTGCAGGCATCAAGTAGCCCAGATAATAAATACTAAGATGATCACGGCAAAAACAATAATATTGCAGATTTCATCTACCTTCTCACCCTGCCGACTTCCCGCATAGCAGAGTGGGCAACCCTACCTTTTGCTGGTCCGAAATCGTGCCCCCCGTCTTTTGGTCTTGTCCTGTGCCGTCCTTTTGCGTGTGCCAAGCGTTATGTCTGCTGTGCGGAAAAGTGAAGGATGCGCGGTAGGGCAGGAGTAACAAGGGTCGCCGTCCATTGGGCGCAAGTGTCACGCTGACAAGCTAAGCAGTCTAGCAGTCGTTAGCAAGAGAAGGGAAGAATGCGCGAGAAGGTTATGAGCCCTTTAGGGAAAACACCAATGTATGAGCGGAAACTAGATATATTTTGCATCCATATTTTTTTTTTTTTTTTTGCGTGTGCTCGTTGCTGTTCTCGAAACCCTGTTCAGCAAAAACACCGACACCCTGGATGACCGAGTGAATGCGGCTTCTTTAAGTACGGCCGCATTCACTGAGATGTCAACTTTGATGGTACATCCTAGTGTAATGGCGCCACTGAAAGTGAATAAAAACAGATAAATACACGCATGACACAAGCAGTGCTTGTGCCCTGTGTGTATTTATCCGCCTTCGTTTACTTTCTGTGGCGCCATCACACCACAATGAAATCATACCAATTATCCCAGCATGTACTCCTTCTGAAGTATTGACGGTAATTTAATTTTCTAAGGTGCGGTCACGTGTTCGAAGCTAGCCGCTCTTGGGTAGCCCAGGTCCTATGGGAGAATGCAAAGCCATGACATCAGACGGGTGTCTTGGTAGGTAAGGTAACCGATAGCCTGGCACGCAGAAAGACTGACTATTGGTTCTGCCACTTGAAGCAGTTTGAGAAGAGCCATCACTGACTTCGCAGAGTTGTCACTCAGGATGACCGATATCTGCTGCACAAAATCAACCCTTCGGATGACGTTTGACCACGGACAGTGCTTCCTATCATTTTCACCACATATGACACCTCGCCGTTAGAAGCCATGAACTCTTTTTACCGGTAACACAGAGTATTTTGTCACATTCAGAATCATGGCGATATTCAATTCGCTGTGGCTGACGGCTAAGGTGAGTAGGGCTTCATGCGTTTTCATCTCGTGTCTCCGAACGCAAGCCTGTGCTTTGAAATCAATCTGACATGCAAAGTAGGGGACGGGGGGTTTAAATAAAGCGTAGTTAAACCTCTCGGCAGACATAATAGGTGCGTTTCTGACGCCACCCCAAACTCTGTTCCTCAAATAACTCGTCGCGTATCCTTTATAGTCTGCTGAGCCGCGAGGCGCGAGAAATGATAGACCAAGACACGCCAAGTGTTTGACAGTGTTTATTTGGGATTTCATAGTTGGTTCTGGGAACGCGCATGCATACAGTCAAAACTATTCAGCCAGCTCTTGCACACAAGTAGGAAATCGGAAGGAAGAACTCGCTGCTGGTGGAGATGCGGAAGTGCTCCACAAAGAGTACTACACTTTGTGGAGGCTAGAAAAGAATGTACACAATTTTCGGCCGTAGCCGATAAGACGGTGTGCTGGTGAGGTGAAGAAATAGCTGGCTGTGTATAACCGCTGAAATGGATAAGTATGTACACTACGTCAACGTGCAAGATCACGAATGCGAAACTACCTTCAAAATCAGGGAGGGGGTGGGGGTAGCCGCACTAGGGCATTTGTTTGAGGGGCGGGGGGGGGATTAAGAAACGCTAACTTCGTACATACTGCGTATAGCCATTAATTACGGTTTCGTGGTTTCCATGCATAGCTGTACTGCAAAACGCAGGGGTTTGAGTCACTTATCGCGTGTCCTGTATCCATATTGATAAACGGGATATATAACTGCAGCTAACTACGCTTCATTTAGTTGGAAAAGAACGTGAAACAGGTAACTTAAAGTCTTGAAGGGCTGCACTTCATCTACTATGACGTGTAGCCAACACGTGTTACATTGAAAAAAAAAGAACATCAGGCATAGTGATAATGTTATCTAATGAATAGAACTCAAGCTCTTTGAGTGTAGCTAACACTTACAAACTTTAAACATTTCATAGATACGAAGGAGGTAGGAAGAGAATGATTTTAGGCGTTTTTATCTTTAGAGAAAAGAACAGCAGTAATTTTAGTCTGACTACGAATGCTAAAGAAACCACGGCACGTTGTGACAAAACTAGTTAGGTGTATTTTTTTTTAAATTTTACTCTGAACCGCCCCACAACCGCGAAAGCACCCGATCGCACTGAATGTGTGCTTCAGCTTCTTGACAGCGCACTTTGACTACACTTCTGATCAAACAGGAAAGTTCAGTACATATGGACAACACGTGTGACATGCTTAATGTATACAGATGAGTCAATAAGAATGGCAAGGCGCAGAAAAAGGAGCAAGGAAAGGTCACTCATTCCTATAAACAATTATCTTCAAGAACGCATACGTACACAAGTCTATCTTACAGCACTTATTCGGTAATAAGAAACGCACACTAAAACCGGTTTTACACAATTCTTACCCCATCAACGAATGCATGTATTTGCCTTGCTTTACCAAAAACATGATGGGCGGGATGCCTCGGGAGAGATAGGTGCCGGAGCAGCAGAAAAAAAAGAAAGAAAGAAACCAGCAAGGCCCATCTGAGAAGAGTGTGCCATCTTTTAAAACTTCGTGCAGAGAAGAACCTTTGCTTTGGTTTACTTCAACCTAATTTTGGAATGGTGCGTATGAAACTGTACCATTCACTTGAGTTCTCGTAGCATCGATTCCACGCAGTGAATTAAGCAAACGTCGGTATCGGCTATGCAGAAAATTTCAGTGGACGTGAGCAACTATGCGGCTTTAGTTGGAGAGTACATCGTTGAGTAAATAGGGTAATCACGGAACTCGCTATATGCTATACATTGTATATGTAGCCGCGTAACGAAGAACAAATTTAACATTGCCGGGCATACACACAACATTGTCCTCAAGCATCAACATGGGCGTTAAACGCACCGTCGCTCCACACAAAGAAATAAAGCAGTGCTTTCACCGGAATGAAACAAAGCTTTTAGAGGCCACTGCTGAATCTACACAGTGCAAAACTGAGATTCTTGCAGTACATACATAGCTGAAGACCGTGTACTTTATCATATGAGTGACCGAATATGGAACCAAACTCTGGTTATCATGCAAATATTTCTTTCCGTATTTGAATTTACGTCATGCCAAGTCCTTCGCACAGCAGAGTTCAATATTACGCAATATCGTGCGTCATAGGATCTCTCTCTCTCTCTCTCTCTCTCTACGCACATAGGGAAGACGTCTGTATTACACCGAGGTTTCCCATTAAAACAAACTTTGATAACAGCCTTGCACAAAAACACGCGTATCACTTCTACCGCAGAGGCTACAATCATTGTCATGCTGCGCCGCTCGGTATAAAGGTGAGCTCTTGCACCAATTGCAGAGATATGACCTCTGAGATTTCCGTACGCGTCAACAGCTTGAGAACCTACGAGTGGGGTATAGCTTCTGAGATGCGCGCTTCCCAATGTCGGAGGTCATGGGAAGGGAACGGTCATGAAGCAACGTTTAACAGATGGTAGCACAGGCTTTCCAGTCCCCATGTATAGCTGAAAGGTCATGCTAAATTTTTCCTATTGTCATAGCCTTCAAAGTTCGGTGGAGGACTACTGAAGTCATCCTGTCCTGCTTGCGGCGCAACTTCTGTGGTAAAGATATCTTTGGCAAAGGAAATATCTCGAAAGCATCTTTCGTTTTGGTTCTTTCGCTGGTGAACATACGAGGAAATTTCATCGTCAGGGGCCTCAAGATAGTTCTAGTAGCCATATGGGAGGTCGGGGAAAGCGTTGCCATCGTTATCATGCTAAATAATTACATAAAGTAAACGTACGATGCGCTTCACTCCGCAGCTACCACATTCGCAACTTTCCTATTTTTTTTTTTTTTTTACATAATCAGAACGGTTGAAAAGTAAGCGCGAGTGGTGGTGTCTATTCTAAAAGGCATCTTCACAAAAGTACTTATTAATCCATATGAATTTCTAACACCGATATCGACAACATCGAGTCCAGAGAGCGTGCAACAAAAAAACGTTTCCGGGTTGCATGGAGGCTTCACTGCACATAGCACATATTTTCGCTGACTCATCACAAAGCACCTCTTCAGACGCAGGTACATGAGGGCAAGTGATGGTCGCATACTGGCATTCACTCGTAGGTATTTTCTATCATATAAGCAAAAAACAAACAAACAACAGTAGCACATCTATACAAGTATACAAAACGTACGTTCCAACAGCTTTATGGCACAAAAACAAGGGTGGCAGATCACATATTTGATTGTGTCCGAGAAGAAATCATACTAGATTTTAAAAAAGGAAATGTCAGAATAACATGCGTCTTTTACAACAGAGTATGGATCTCCGCTTGTGGACAAACATAGAAAAACAAATCCACGAAAAGCACGGTGCTTGTATATAGTTTGCTCGAACGTGTCATTTCTGGTTCTTGCGTGAGAGTCCGATCTAAGCAACCATTGAGTGCGCATATGAATATTGTTGCCAGCCAAATGCTTACATAAAATCACAAGACAAAGACCGAACATGCCCATCTTCTTACCGGCACTCACATCATACCAATGAAAAAAAAAAAAGATAAAGATGCCAAGTTAGCAGACTTCAGATAAAGTTACTTCCAAAAAGAAATGAAAATAAAATTAAAGTACTAACCAAAGAGATACTGAAACAACGCTACAAAGATGTAAAATATGCTACAGAAATTTTGCGAATTGTCTACTAAAGCATAACCATCCTTTGGCTTTGCCACTACTTCGCTTATGCTTACTCATTTAGCTTGATTATGCATGCCTACCCATCACTACCGATCATCTGCTATTACACTATTATAACGATTACATGTGTTAACTTGACCAATGATGCATTTATTTTGCAGATATACTCAATCAACTGAGCCGAAACGACGTCACAACCGGTTTATTTTTTTCTTTTGCCACACCACAGCTTCTCTTTTTTACGACCTTAGTGAGGCGACGGTGACGTCACAAATTCTTCTTTAGGGCTACCCATTAACTACTATTAAACAATT
Source organism: Dermacentor andersoni (assembly GCF_023375885.2). Taxonomy (NCBI): domain Eukaryota; kingdom Metazoa; phylum Arthropoda; class Arachnida; order Ixodida; family Ixodidae; genus Dermacentor; species Dermacentor andersoni. The sequence continues at coordinate 312,862,294 of NC_092814.1, read as the reverse complement.
ATCCCACCTACCAACCAGTTATTCTATCATTTTTTATACACCACAATGACAAAGCAAGCTTCCTTGCATGTACATCAGTGATGCGGAAAAGTAAGCTTTCAAGGTGAGCAACGCTTCAAGGAGGCATGACGAGAACAGCTACAACTTTTTTTCCCCTTTTCCATTCCTTCATTACGATTCTAAAGATAACAATTATCTCGATTTACACTACTATAACAATTAAATCTCTTCACCAATTAAGCAATAATTTTTCAGATAAAGGTTGTGACACTTTTCGTGTTACAGACAGATTTTGCTGGGGTTCTCGCCAAAGAAGGCTTACGCATTAAAATTGGTTCTTATGTACAGGCCCACATTATTGAAATCAATATCTTTAGTACTTGCGCTTCCATTCGCGTAGCCCACTCGGCTTAGTCTCGCTCAGGAGAGTACTTAGTTCTGATTTTCTACAACTTGTCGACCTCGCGAGAAGAATGCACGCTGATATATATGACATCCCGCATGGACGCGATCCGGTTGTTATTGTGTTCTTGTCACCCTAGACAAATAATTTTCACAGTCATCCTCGCTCTGCTCAAGACTTTTCAACTTATTCCTTCTCTCACTTCATATGATGCCTAGCGAAATTTTCAGTGTGTTCTAGTCTCTTCAGTTGCAATAAGAAGTATTGAATCAACCTGTCAGATGTTACATAATGTGTTACAGCGTGCCGGTAAGAGAAAAAAATCCCAAAGAAGAAGCATAACAGATCTTCCCATTTTTGCTACTCGCCACACGCTGTGTAGCGTGGCATCTTTCAGAGTTCCACGGCTTCTAAGTAATACCCCCAAGATGTAGCAGTTTCCGTTCTATACACAGGCTCGACGTCAGTAATTGATTGCTCGCAAGAGCTGTGCATGACAAAAAATGCTCAAGCTCTTACATGTGCAAGCTAAGCTAACACTACAGCCCTTCATCCTTGCAGGTAGAGAGACCGAAGCTCCTCAACGCGAAGGATAGCCGTCTTTGGGCAGATCACACATCGCATTGACATCAAGTGGCGTGCTAGGCCAGCTTAAATCATTACCAGTCGTCTACAGCTGGTAACCTTCAAGGTACATGATACGTTTGCGAGTGCCAATTCTGTCAACGTTTTCAACATCAAGACAGTTTTTATATAGACTGCAGGCCGAATACCACAAGCATAACAAACGAGTGCTGACGGGTTACAGAGTAAGACAGCTGTCTACACGATAAGTTTCCAAAGAGACAGCCAAGACGTTAGACATCCAGATAGCCTCTCGTACTCATATCATACAGCTAATTTCACATCTTTTACGGCACCAGACATCGTAGTGCTTGCGTCACGCACAGAGTCCAAGTAGAGATTCCGACAAGTCCCATCGTCATAAATACCGCAACAAGGCTAGATGTCCATGCCACTCGTCCCGCGCAAGGACCCGAGCAGGAAACATGCAGCTAAGTTCAAGCGTCTTTGCACCATCACTCACTTAAAATGCGTTCGTCTTAACCTCCACTCCTTAGCGTCCAGCTAGATTCGATTTCCGCGTCCACGGAAGCCATCCGGCAATGACACGGGGTGTCGTCAATCAAAGAGCATGCGCACTTGGCCGCCCGCTCATTGCGCTGCGCTGTGGGGAGGTTTCAGTGGCACCCGCAGCTGGCGGCCACCATGTCGTCGTACTGCTTGAGCACCACGTTCTCATTCTCGTCGAAGTATAGCAGGCTGATGGAGTACAGCTTGTTGGGCACGCAGCAAGGTGCACCCACTCCGGCCGTCAAGCTGAGCTCGTTGACGATGCTCTGCACGGTCGCGTGGTTGGTGGGCCACTGGTTCTGGCCCAACGGGAAATAGCACTGACCCTTGCAGTGGTACGCGTTGTAGCCCTTCGGCGAGATGATCCAGCTGGACCAACCAATCTTCTCAAAGTCCACGTACATCTCGTGGCGCGTGCAACCGAACGGCTCGTCGTGCACCTTGCCCGTCGGTGAAGACTTGGCCCCGGAGGACGAGGTCTGCGGAGCCGCCCGCACGCTCCTGGGATTTGGAGCCGGTGTGAAGCCGTCGCCAGTTGGCACGGCGACCGGCAGGCTCGCGCCAGTCGCCTGTCCCGGAAGCAATCCTCCAGTGACGTCTGCACATAATGAGCATAATAAGACAGGGCCGCGGCACTAGAGCACCGAACAACTTGTCCAGAGAACTCTGAATTGCGATGCTTCCGTTTAGGCAGGCATGACTTTAATTTTTGTCACTGTATGTTTTAAAAAATGGAAGCGAAGGATTGGGTTGACTCCTCACTAGAACAGGCCCAAAGAGCATGCATACACCGCTTTCGTAAGTCGTTATCTTACGAGTGAACCGTTCAACCTCTCTCCGGCATGAAGCATTTACATCACCCGTCTGCAGACGCAAAAACCCACTAGTACACGAAACAGAGTACACAAAAGAATATTCAGTTTACATTTCAGGATGAAGTACCGACAAACTCGATTATTTTTTTCTGGTACTTATTGCCACTTGTCGTAAAGCACTCAAACACAGATGACTTTATTATGAGCAATGACCTGTGTGTCGCGTGTCAGAAAAGCTGTAAAGTAAGGGACACAACACGCCATGTCCTTCGGAAAGAAACTTCCTCGCTCAAGACTTCGTTCTCCGCGCACAATAAAAGCGAAATCAAGCATCTCTTAATACAACAAAGAGAGCCGCCAACGAGTTTAAAAAAAGAAAGAAAAAGCACCAGGACTCCCACCACCTCCGCTGCGCCTCTCCTGCTCTGCGGGCCGCTTCAAAACCGCCTTCGAGCCAAATGGACCATCGCCGGATGTGTTTTTGAACGCAATAGAAAAGGTACTCCTTGATAAAAAGAAAACCAATTCCTCTTTTTTTTCTCCCTCTGCCATTCTACCCACGCTGTCTATCTAGCGAAGAGCAAATAGACGGCGTCGGCAACGCGCGCTCAAATTTGGCACAAACGCAGATACACACGGCGTGGCGTGCGCCGCCCTCAGCAGGTGGCGTAACAGAGGGCGTAAAACGAGAAGAAAGCAACGATCTCGAAGAATACCGGGAACGCTGGCACAAAGCCTGGATGCGCTTCTTCAATTCCACGGTATAGCGCACAATGGAAGTTCAGAAGCGAAAAGACCCACCGCAAGAATTCGAAAATCGAAAGTAGGCGTGACGACAGGCCATGCGAGGACAGCTATCGCTGCAGCAGCCGCTGCGACGATCGATGTGTTCAGCGGCTTTGTACCGCCCATAGCACAGCAAAATTCGGTGCTCCCTTTATTTGCTCTTGCTTTCTTTTTTTTCGTATCATTTCGCCCGACTTATCCTTTTGTGAGATGCAGCTTGCCACATATATTAATAGGCATGTAATAATTAACAGCAAAGGAAAAGAAACCTCAGAATTTTTGTGTCGAAGGCAACAGCAAGCAATTGATCTTCGCGCTGAGGAAGTGTCCATTCAAAGCAGTCTCTAACCAGTAATTAATTGGGTCGTATTCATAAAGTTGCGTCAATACGGCAGCAAAAACTTTCTAACAAAGTGTTTTCTATGCCACGCGATAGCAGGACGCAATGTGTTTACCACATTCAAAGAAACCTCTAACCAGTAATGAACTGGCTAATATTAATAAATTGGTGTCTATACGGCGGTAAAAACTTCTTCGGCGCACTATTCATTTACCCCGCTACAGGAACACGCTATGGTATTATCGCATCCAAAGAAGTATCTAACCAATAATTAACAGGGTCATATTCGCAAGTTTGTGCCAGTATGATCACAAGAATTTTACCAGAGTGTTTGGTATGCCACGATGCACGAGGACGCGACGAAATTGCTGTATATCACACACAACATCTGCTTGGCATTAGGCGACGCTGGTCACCTTTTAGCCACTTAGAGTACAGTTTGTTCTCGGAAGGTAAGACCCTGGGACTTTGGTCAAAGAGCACTAGTATGCACAAGTCCACCAAAACGCTAATGCGCCTCCTCAAGGCAACCGGCGTTGCGCTGGTAAGCACGCGATCGCGGGAACAAATCCCGCCCGCGGCGGTCGCGTTCCGATGGGAGCGAAATACAAAGACGTCCGTGTACCGTGCATTGGGTGCACGTTAAAGAACCCAATGTGGCCAAAAGTAATCCGGAGTCCCCTATTACTGCGTGCCTCATAATCGGGACGTGATTTTGGCACGTAAAATTATAGAATGTATTATATTTTTTTAAAAGCAAATAGGCTATACGAGCGCTTCGCGACTACATATACGTGAGTGAACATTCATCTGCGGGTGCATGTGCGCGCCATGACTCTCTCTCTCCTTTTCTCTCTTTCTTCCTTTTATCTTGCCCTCTTGTAATAGAGCCAATCAGGTGTGACTATATATAACCTACCTGTTTTACCTTCTCTATCTAACTCTGGTCCCCTTGACCACTTCTCTGAACCTGTAGGTGTTCTACGTTAAAGGGATTTTTGTTATCGTTCAAATCCTCGCCCCTATAGCTCTCTGTTTCTCCCTGTTCTTTTTATTTGTGTACAGTGTTCAGCTCCCGTTCGTATCATTGCCAATTTGACAAAGGTACATTAAACATGCGCGAGTAGGGAAACGCGCAGGATAATAATAAAGTCCTTAACAAAACACTACGCCGACATATGCACTGTGTCCTCATTATCTGCATGTGTTTACATAGAGTATTACGCCGTTGAACGTTGATAGGAAAGTAACTCGACTCGCTACCGCTTGATTCAGCCAGCTTCTGAAAGGAGAAAAATTGAGTCACTGAACCATATTTTTTGTAAACGTACAGACTCTTCGGGCTCCGTACAGAATACCCGTTCAAAATTGGATTGGCATCGGAGAAAATTTGTAGAATCACTGTGATTGCCGGTTGTCCACGGTAACCGCAGAAATTTTACATATTGTGTGCATAATTAGGGTTCATTTGGTTCAGTTTATGCTGCCAAAGTTTAAGGAATCGAGGTCAGAAGCTCTCCGGCCTTATATTGTCGTCGCCGGCGTATGATGGGTCCTGTGTGCGTGTACAAGCTGTCTAGGGAATTTGTAGTTATGAAATGAACATGCAATTAAAACAGAACGCAAAAAGCAGAAAGAAGAACAGCAGTGGCCTAGCACGGGAGAGACGCCCCCGAAACACGACTCGAGAAACAGGTGATCTGCCATTAAGAGCGCAAACAAGAAGTAGAAAAGAAACAAAGAGGGCTCACGGATGGCGAATCGGGCAAGTTGTAACTGAACCATAGTAGCAGTGCATGGCAAACTGAGGACACAGAAAGGTCCCGTCTATTCATTTTCTGTGTCCTCGCTTTGCCGTGTGGTGCCACCATAAATCAAGAGGGACCCCAGCAGCCCTGTTTCATGTCTGGTGTGTGTTGTCTCTCATTCACTAGGGCATTAGGGCAACGAAATAGTCGAAAAGCGGTTTCAGTTGAAACAGTCTTAATGACTGTAGTCACACCACAACCGGCCAAGATGGCGCAGCTGGTGTCAAGCAAGAAACGGTATTAGAAGCAGAAAGTAAGCTGGATTCGGCCTAGACTAATTGACTTGATCACGTTTAAGGGTGAATATAATCCAGGTCTGCACAATAATATAGGTGCAAATCCATGTGAAAGGCCTCCCAAAAGGCGACTGGACAGATTTAATAAATTCGAGATGACCTTCATTTCTTTCCCTTTCCTTTCTTTTGTCACAGAGATTGCTCGAAGCAAAAGTTATCGCTGTAGAATCCTCCACATACCCTCACTTCCTTTTAGAGAGTAGTAAGAAGATGATTGAAATAACTTCAAAAAAGCTGAGCACACCTGTTCTTACATGGAGCTGTAAGTCTGCAAATACTGCTGCTAATAAATAAATGGCTGCAATTATAAGACCGAAGGACAATAAATACTCAAGATATTTTTTCTGTGCTGCTTGTCCAATCTTCCAGTGAAGCTTCAATCACAAATTTCAATTCGAGGTCACTTCCAATTGGCCTAGGACCACTCTTCGGCCCGTCTTGCGCGTGTTGTGCCGAATGAATCTTCGGTCTTTCTACAAACGAAAGCATGAACCTGGCTGCTGTCGAAAGTAAAACAAAATAAGAGAGCCGATCATTCGGCTAAGTTGGTTACCTGCGGGCGTTGGGACAACCAGCATGGTATATTCAAGGCACGCCCGGTGGCCGATACTGCTTACCTCGTCTTAATCAGGCACAGAGCAGACAGACAGCAACTGTTCGGGAGTGCAGATAAGGGCAGAGTGCGAGCACGTAGTGAATTATCGATGGTAACCACGGACTGGCTGCCCCAACCGTGCCTATCCAGCTGGAAGTTAAAAAAAGGGGTTCAATCGTAGCACTCCACAGAGACGTGTGAGAGAAGCCGCCGTCACTGCCACGATTCGAGAAAAAACGACATAGTTTCACTCGGCCTGATATAGCATCAAATAACTCGACGGTACGGCGTAGCGATTCAAAGAATGCAGCTTGTGGGAAACCTGCCCGGAAAGTGAGTGATAAAATAGGAAAGAAGGTTTACCAGGAAAGACGTCCGCTGGCATGCAGCGCTTCACGCAATTGCCATCCTGACAGCGGCGTCACGTTATCGAACGGCGCCTGCGTTTACAGTCGCGTGCGCGGGAGAATGGCCTGCATGAACCTTTCAACATACCTCTTGCACAATGAGTCGGCAATATTTTACTTCTGTTTTAGTTCTTCCTATAATGACGAAGCTCATGCCCTTTGGTATAACACACGAAGCGCAGCCCAGGGATGACAATGGATGGTGAACATTGGCACCCGATTCTTACTTTATGTACCACGGTCGTCGCCATGCTAGCTGGTCCTCTTACCGGCACCACCGAAGCATACAGACCCCTCTATATCTGTTTTTCGTTTCGATAGATGATGAAGAGAAAGGTTTAGACCATTCTCTGGATTGCTGCGCATTGAGAAATGATGACGAGAGAGATGGCAAATAGTGATACACGAAGCGAACATAAAAAGGAATTAGGGTAGTTGCTTGGGCTAGTTGGTTATTCCTTATAAAAACGACGCACAGCGCGAAGCACAAGGACTGCGAGAGATGACATACACACGGATGGCGTCTCTCGCAGTCCTTGTCATTCGCGCTCTACGTCGTTTTTATCATAAAAAAGGAGAAGAGCGTTACCCCGTCGTTGTTAGTGCCTTAGTGGTTATTGTGAGTGACGTCTCCGGTATCGAAGTTTTTTTTTTTTTTTTTTTTTTTTTACTTCGGACTCCGCTATCTGAGTCGACGCTGACGAGTTCACGGCAAGCTCGCACTGAACAAAAGTTAATTTCGAACTACGCGAACCTTGAAATGTTAACGTAAGATATACTGGTAGAGTATACCACGAACACAGAGGATAACGAATGAACCCAGAGGATGGTGAATGAATTGGTGGCTGCTGCGGTTCGCATGTTCTGCTTCTGAGCACGAGGGCGCGAGTTCGACTCCCGGCCGCCGTGGCAGCGTTCTCCTGGATGTAATACAAAATGATCGTGCATATGTTAGTCGCCACGCATGAGACAACTCGAGGTAGTTAAAATAAATCCAACGCCCTCCAACACTGCGTGTTAATGGCTGCTTCGGAACCTTAAAACTCCTAGATACCGGCTGCGGTGGCTCCGTGTCCACGAAGTTGTGGGACCGAGCAGCTCCGAAGAGCAGATTGTTTCAACATCGCATGCGTGAAACTAAAAATGCTATTGATATGGTCAGGCTTAAGGCCGCAAACCTGAAGCAAACCACAAATTGTGCTTAGATTGAAGTCGTAACGAGCATCATGCGCAAATGATGTAGCGAACACCGATTCGTGACTTTCTTCGCAATTTAAATTTTTACTGAAGACTTTTAGAGTCATTCGCAGTGAAGCTCACAGTGCGGCATGTGAGAGCTGAACGAGCGAATCAAAACGCATGTCCACAGTTTCTGACTATGACTGTAGCATCTGGCTTCCAAGTTCTTACAGGCGTAAGGAGAACAAATATGTTTTCCCATGGTTAGGAGTCCCGTATGCCGCCATTGGAATATGAACCTGGCAACGTTTAACGCTAGAACGTTATCTAGTGAGGCGAGTCTAGCAGTGCTATTGGAGGAATTAGAGGGCAGTAAATGGGATATAATAGGGCTCAGTGAAGTTAGGAGGCCAAAAGAAGCATATACAGTGCTAAAAAGCGAGCACGTCCTGTGCTACCGGGGCTTACCAGAGAGACGAGAACTAGGAGTCGGATTCCTGATTAATAAGAACATAGCTGGTAACATACAGGAATTCTATAGCATTAACGAGAGGGTGGCATGTCTTGTTGTGAAACTTAATAAGAGGTACAAAATGAAGGTTGTACAGGTCTACGCCCCTACATCTAGTCATGATGACCAGTAAGTCAAAAGCTTCTATGAAGACGTGGAATCGGCGATGGGTAAAGTCAAAACAAAATACAGTATACTGATGGGCGATTTCAATGCCAGGGTAGGCAAGAAGCAGGCCGGAGACAAGTCAGTGGAAGAATATGGCATAGGCTCTAGGAATAGCAGAGGAGAGTTATTAGTAGAGTTTGCAGAACAGAATAATATGCGGATAATGAATACCTTTTTCCGCAAGCGGGTTCGCCGAAAGTGGACGTGGAGGAGCCCGAATGGGGAGACTAGAAATGAAATCGACTTCATACTCTGCGCGAACCCTGGCATCATACAAGATGCAGACGTGCTCGGCAAGGTGCGCTGCAGTGACCACAGGATGGTAAGAACTCGAATTAGCCTTGACTTGAGGAGGGAACGGAAGAAACTGGTACATAAGAAGCCAATCAATGAGTTAGCGGTAAGAGGGAAACTAGAGGAATTCCGGATCAAGCTACAGAACAGGTATTCGGCTTTAACCCAGGAAGAGGACCATAGTGTTGAAGCAATGAACGAGAATCTTATGGGCATCATTAAGGAGTGCGCAATAGAAGTCGGTGGTAACGCCGTTAAACAGGAAACCAGTAAGCTATCGCAGGAGACGAAAGATCTGATCAAGAAACGCCAATGTATGAAAGCCTCTAACCCTACAGCTAGAATAGAACTGGCAGAACTTTTGAAGTTAATCAACAAGCGTAAGACAGCGGACATAAGGAACTATAATATGGATAGAATTGAACAGGCTCTCAGGAACGGAGGAAGCCTAAAAGCAGTGAAGAAGAAACTAGGAATAGGCAAGAATCAGATGTGTGCGTTAAGAGACAAAGCCGGCAATATCGTTACTAATATGGATGAGATAGTTCAAATGGCTGAAGAGTTCTATAGAGATTTATACAGTACCAGTAACACTCACGACGATAAGGTGAGAGAGAATAGTCTAGAGGAACTTGAAATCCCACAAGTAACACAGGAAGAGGTAAAGAACGCCTTGGGAGCTATGCAAAGGGGGAAGGCAGCTGGGGAGGATCAGGTAACAGCAGATTTGTTGAAGGATGGTGGGAACACTGTCCTAGAAAGATTGGCCGCCCTATATACACAATGCCTCATGACCTCGAACGTACCGGAATCTTGGAAGAAGGCTAACATAATCCTAATCCATGAGAAAGGGGACGCCAAAGACTTGAAAAATTATAGATCGATCAGCTTACTGTCCGTTGCCTACAAAGTATTTACTAAGGTAATCGCAAATAGAATCAGGAATACCTTACACTTCTGTCAACCAAAGGACCAGGCAGGATTCCGTGAAGGCTACTCAACAATAAACCATATTCACACTATCAATCAGGTGATAGAGAAATGTGCGGAATATAACCAACCCTCATATATAGCCTTCATTGATTACGAAAAAGCATTTGATTCAGTCGAAACCTCAGCAGTCATGAAGCCACTACGGAATCAGGGTGTAGATGAGCCATACGTAAAGATACTGGAAGATATCTATAGCGGTTCCGCAGCCACCGCAATCCTCCACAAAGAAAGCAACAAAATCCCAATAAAGAAAGGCGTCAGACAGGGAGATGCGATATCTCCAATGCTATTCACAGCATGTTTACAGGAGGTATTCAGAGGCCTGGAGTGGGAAGAATTGGAGATAAAAGTTGATGGAGAATACCTTAGCAACTTGTGATTCACTGATGATATTGCCTTGCTTAGTAACTCAGGAGACCAATTGCAGTGCATGCCCACTGACCTGGAGAGGCAAAGCAGAAGGGTGGGGCTGAAAATTAATCTACAGAAAACTAAAGTAATGTTTAACAGTCTCGGAAGAGAACAGCAGTTTACGATAGGTAGCGAGGCACTGGAAGTGGTAAGGGACACATCTACTTAGGGCAGGTAGTGACCACAGATCCGGATCATGAGACTGAAATAACCAGAAGAATTAGAATGCGCTGGGGTGCGTTTGGCAGGCATTCTCAAATCATGAACAGCAGGTTGCCACTATCCCTCAAGAGGAAAGTGTATAACAGCTGTGTCTTACCAGTACTCACCTACGGGGCAGAAACCTGGAGGCTTACGAAAAAGGTTCTGCTGAAATTGAGGACGACGCAATGAGCTATGGAAAGAAGAATGATAGGTGTAACGTTAAGGAATAAGAAAAGAGCAGATTGGGTGAGGGAACAAACGCGGGTAAATGACATCTTAGTTGAAATCAAGAAAAAGAAATGGGCATGGGCCGGACATGTAATGAGGAGGGAAGATAACCGATGGTCATTAAGGGTTACGGACTGGATTCCAAGGGAAGGGAAGCGTAGTAGGGGGCGGCAGAAAGTTAGGTGGGCGGATGACATTAAGACGTTTGCAGGGACAACATGGCCACAATTAGTACATGACCGGGGTAGTTGGAGAAGGATGGGAGAGGCCTTTGCCCTGCAGTGGGCGTAACTAGGCTGATGATGATTATGATGATGATGATGATGATGATGATGCCGGTATAAATATCTGCCTAACATCCAGGAGTGTTGGTGGCGCGGCGTTGGTTGCCTTTTATGGGAAAAAAGAACCTTGCAACTTCAGCGCGACAAGGTTCCGACAAATGCTCCGCGTTGCGCAGTTTTAATCAATATTCTGGGAGCACGGCCATCAGTCAGTCGTTTCTAGTTTGTACAAACGATTCGTGTACAAACGCTTGCGCGCGAACTGTATTTTCCGCTGCTCACAGCGATTTCTGAAACATCCAAGGTCGCAGTCGCAGCGCATACTGTGCACTGCGGGCCGACGGCACTATACGGCTCCCTGCGCCACAGGGAGCGACCCTGGGTTCAGCCTCGCCATTTTCTTCTAATTGCGCGAGAACTCGGCGAGCAAAACGGCGCCATCACCAGATCGGTGACCGCCAGAAACGAACGTTAACGTTCCGCTCCCTTTTCTCGTCGGGCCGTTGAGCTTTTACGGCCCTCCGGTTTAACGGCGCGGATGCGTTCGCGCGAAATGGCAGAGAACTGTCGTTGCGGGCGCAAGCATATAAAGATCCTTCATTCGGCATTGGATACCGGTACAGCGGGGCGCATGGCCGACGAAAGCAGCCTGCAGACTCAGCGCGATCGTCCGATCGAAACCAGTAGTATAGTTAGCCATATACTTCTGCGTGAAACAAAACAACAAAGCGAAAACAAGAAGTTGGAATCAAAAGGACGGGACGGAGAGCTAAGCGAGAGGGGCGATCGAGCCGAATTCCACCGAATCGACGGCGGCATGCGACGCGGACACGAAGGGAGGGCGAAGCGAACCCGTGGCTCGTAGAGCTCCTGCAAAGGTTCAGGCAGGGGTTCAAGGAGGGGGGAGGGGGGAGGGGGGAGGCAGGAAGGTGGTATTCGTGGCTCTAATGAGAAGAGTCTAGCTAACGGCAGGCACGAATTCCCTTGCGCTCGACGCCCGCGCTGTTAGGCGAACGCGTTTCAGCGCTAGGGGACCGTCGACGACAGGATGCCCTTCGAGGTCGGGTTGGAAGCGCGACAGCTGGCAGCAATTAGGCACCAACTCCAGCGATTCGTCTATCGCGGCCCGCCGTCGAATCGGTCACCCTCTGCCGCGCGCAGCGGGCCATACTACGCTCACACCCACACCACGCACCTTCGTAATTGGGCAATCCCCGCCTACTTTTAACTGTATACGAAGAGAGAGAAACAAAACAAAGGGATTGAATAATATTTAGAAAACATCGAGCGAATGAAGTGTCGCGTGGCGTATCCTTTAGGGAGCACTGAAACGGCTATCCAAAAAGCTTGAAAAAGGCGACCGAATTTTTGCGCGGTGTGTCAGATCCAAGATTCTCCTCAGCTTTCCGCCTCCAACCACAACAAGGAACATCAGGAGCAACACCCTCACTCCGCATACGTCCCTTTGTTGCAGTGTTTTTCCCACTGCTTTTCGCAGGTTATCCGGAATGCAGTTTAACTTGTCTATCTCATGCAAACCGAGCATCGTGCTGCTTCCTGCAGCCTATACGTGTGCTTTCCAGTGTCTCAATTACTGAATGAATAGTTTATTTCGGCGTTAGCCATGAAACGCCTCATGCACTCACGGGCGGTCGGCGATATATTCTCGCGCAAGAACAGTTTTTCATAAGGGTTCTTGCACTTCTAGAGCGCGTTAATGCACCCAAAATTTGAGAAAGCCGTAGTGTTGCAGCTCGTGATGAACGGCTTGCGCGATCTGACAATAAAGTCTTTCCGAAGAACGCTCCACTTTCCAAACACAGAGTCCACCACCGCGCACCGCCAACGTGTGTACGTGTCACCAGCTCAATGCTCTTCGTTCACGCGGTACCGGCGGCATATTACCGGCGCGCACCTCTTCGCTGCCTCTGATCACCGAGGCAACGGTTCTACTCGCTATGTGTAAGCATTCTGGAGCGATTTTTGCTTGAGTCCACGCCTTAGTCCTCATAATCTGTACGTGCATTCTCGTGTTTATTGTTTACTGCACCTATGCACAGCGCAGGGGAACCGTTTTTTTTTTTTAGAGTTAATAATAAGGAATTTGTGAAGAAAAGGCCTCACCACCCTTTTGTGCGGACAGTCGGCTCGAGCATTCTTGACTTGTCACTGACTATATATTCACTATATAGAGACATTCAACACTTACTCAGACTGACGTGAAAGAGAGCGACAGAGAGAGAGAAGAAAAGAATGAGGCATGAAAACACTAAGGACTATGTAAATTTCTTTTTAGAGAAGTCTGCAGCCTTCGAAATAGCAACTATCAGGCCTCCCCACCCCCTACTTTTTCTGTGCCCCTACTTTGTTTCTTATGCTCTTTTTTTTTTTTGCCTTACTTTTGGTCGTCCAACCTTTCAAGCATGCTGGCCTCAGTCACCCTAACCGTCTCTTGTTTGCACTTCACAGTCATTGCTGGCGGCCTGCAGTCGTCTTTCATCATCAGTGCGTGAGCTTTTCTTCTTCCTTATTTCCTTCTTCCGATTCCCCGATACTTCGCCGCTGTCCCAACCGACCGACAGTATTGATGAGGCCTGCGGTTCGCGTCTCAACCAGCTCGGCATCCAACAGTCTGCTATGCCAAGGAGACGGCGACGAAGCAAAATGAAAGGGGCAGAAGAAATGCTGAACGAGGAGGAGGAAAAAGAAAAAGGCTCCTTTATGTAAAACTATACATACACACACAAACCACGGCAGAGATGAATAGCGGCCGGTTTCTTCAGCACCTGGCCGCATTGCGATCCTCCCGAGACGAGTGAAAGCATGCTCATTGCGCGGCCAAAGGAAAGTCAGGTAGGCGGCGAAAAAGAACGCAGAGATAAGGGAAGCGCTGACAGGGGACAAAGAAAAAAGGAGGAAGCCAACTCGCGCTGCCCGTGTATTCAACTGATATCGGGTCATCGATCTTGCCTAATGGGAAACGAGACTTCCTTCCTTTCTTACTCGGGTTGTTCTCCGATTTTTTTTTTATATCTACTTTTCTTTCCGTTTATTTTTTCCGGTGTGGGTCATCATCGAGGCCGATGCGTGCGCCCACCTCATATCTGTTCTCATTCTTGTTTGTCCATCACGCAATACCGGTTCCCTTCCCGTGCGGGAAAAGAAAGATTCGCTCGTGCACCCTTGCCTCGGGTTATACCGATCCCGCTTTCTCCAACTCGTCGAATAGGTACTATATCTGAACCGAAATATGACGTTTTGATAGTGTTCGCGTTAATTTCCACGAAATACGTATGGTGTCTAGTTGAGGGAATCGGTAAACCGATCAATAGAGTATTTATACCACAGCGATACCAATCAGCCGTTGCCGTCACCGTTACCATTCCTCCACTACTGCTGACTGCGCATAAGCAGTCAGCGGTAGTAGATATCGGTAGCGGTCGAGCGGCAACGCTATGTCAAAATACCGCCACCTACGCTTTGCTAGACAAAACGTAATACGCGCCATCACACTTACGTCGTCGCGCGAGATGCCTTCGCAATGTCGCAGCATTGGCGCGTTTAGAATGTTGTAGCCACATGCAGGAAGATGAGCCTATCCTATCAGAATGCATACTCGTGAAAACCAAGAACTGTAGCACGTTTTCGATCTTGCTCCCTTAGCTCATTTCTCAAGGCAATATAGTATGTACAAGACGGCGCCCCTTTAGGTAAGGGAACATATATAGCCGCATCCTTCGAATCGACAGCCGACAAATGTGGTGGCGGCTAGCGCCGTTGCAGAAGTGTATTTTTTGACGGTAGAAGTTGGCCAAACACAGTTTACTTCCAAGTACGTCGTCGTCTCCTTGCCTGCCAACCAGTGCCCATCACTAACACGTAGCCATGCTGTAATTGTTTTACGGAAATATTCACGTGCTGCTCAGAAAAACAAGGCAGTGAGCATATTATTTTTCTTCCCGCAGCTAGTCCGCTCGGCAAATGTTGAGCCTCCGTTCCCTTGCGTACTGCCAGCCTAAACGTTCCTACACGCGACAAAGTGCACAATTAACGGCACCGGGTTGGCACTTTTTCGATGCTGAGCTGTGCTTGCTGCGAAGCCAAGAAGGACTTTTTCTTCGGGAAATAGTAAGCAAGGCTTACGAAGTTGAATAAGGTCGTACCCTAGGCAACTCTATTAAGTTTGCATCATGCTTCGAGGGCGTCACACGTGTTTCCCGACGAGTTTGGTAGACTACGCATCCAGTAGATGATACACGTTGCTTAGTGCTTAAAGAACTTAAGCTTAAAGCTTTAGATCTAAGTTTCAGCTGTACCGGTTTAAAGAATTTAAAGCATATGTGACTGTCATAACAGAAGGCTCAGAAGAGCGATGTGTTAAAAGAAAGAAAAAAAAAGCTGAATTTTATTAAATTATTATTTACAGTTATCTAGGCTGTTTGTTGCAGCGTCGTCATGCGTTTTCTTTAGTTTCCCGTACGCACTGCACCAATGTCAAGCGTTGGTTAGCGCGAGCCATTGCACGCTACACTAGATTTATGCCCAATACGACTATATTTTTTTTTAACACCGCAAGCATTGTAATTTCTAAACGCTACCATACCGCTAACAAGTAAAATAAAATGTAATAAAGCAAGTTCAAGCGCTCTCCCCGGTCACACTTCATTATTCTTTACTCTTACCAAGAAGTCATAAAGAGTGCGCTTAATGAAACAACTTTTGCCGTTATCTCGCAAATGAAAAACAAAATGTTGGAGTCCACGCCCAATGTCCACACCTCCGTGATCAGCTCACCCTGCAAGCGGCGAAAAACAGAAAGATCCGAGAAAAATAGCAACAAAGATATTCTGGAAGCCAGGGGACGTTTCTCCGAGCAAGCAAAGACCATTAACTTCTCACTTCCGAAAGGAAACTCCGCACCCACAGACGTTCTCCCTGTCGCGCTGGCGATCACGAAGCACACTGTAGCTCTAGCACAGTCATCTGTAGCCTCGAAGACGACAACGAGCGACCCTACAAGAAAGAAAACAGGAAAGAAAAACGGTAACACAGCGCCAAGTCGAGGAGCAAGTCGGGGCAGCCTTTTTTCTTAACCATGGGGTCGTATCGAACCACCAATCATTCGAAAGCCCCCAGGGGAATCTGTTCCTAAGTGGTCATTTACAGCGGCGCGCGCGATTTCGCCCTCCCCCGCCTAACTCTTCTCTCGTATATTTTTCAACGCCATAAAACACACTCGCACACGCACACATACACATGGCGGTACAAATAAAAAAAAAACGAACTCAACGACAGAGGAAAGTGCCAAAGACTCCCGGAGTCGATGAGCGTGCTATAAAGGGCGGTCCAGGCAGGACGGCAAAGAAATGTCAGGCAGAGCGCTGCTCGGAATAGCACACCGACGCTACACCAGCTCCTCCGAGTTCCTTCATTTGCGCGTTCGCACCGCTTTTTCTTGCCGTCCGTTTTTTGTTCTTCTTTCGCCTTGCAAAACGACAACTATACAGCCAGTTCGACGTCCTCACTTGCGGGCTGAGGTGCAGTTTCCACAGGTGAGTGTTATAAGGTAACCACGCAGGGTATAATCGCTGGAGAGCTCGGCTTTAGAAAAGTAAAGTGTTATGAGGTTGATCCTATGTCTTGGGTACGGTACAAGAACTTACAAAACGCAATACCTGGCAAAGAAAAAAAAACAAGCAACCCTTATTACTATTTCTTTTTTTACTGGAGATCAAGATCTGCGGTAAGCGGGCGTATTTTAGCTCGATCCCACCAATATAAGGCCTCTTTTGTGATCATGATGGCGATGTAATATTGCTAAGGTTCACGCGGTAAGATGCACAGGGACACGTAATCTATATAGCATGTCGCAATCAAATGCTCATCAACCAATGACGTCATTGCAATGCGACGCGCTTAGCGGTCTATTCCATGCTTTCATACCTCGACTCTCGCTCTTCTTTACTTTCCTTCGCTATTTTATACACACTGTCATCACATCGGTTTTCTGTGGCTGCCCGTGCTAACACTATGCGACCTTTCATAAAGCAAAGTAATAAAGCGCGATTTAGCTGACACAGGTGCTATGCTGCAAAGCCACTGCAGAACACCGAAAGTCCTTTCTCCATCCTCTCTGCATGGCTTGCGCAACTCATCTGAACTTCACTGTGATGTCCAGCTTCTCCTTGCTAGCATTGTACGCACTGCTCTTGTCGTCTACCGTGCGCAGTGGCTTCTTTATTGGGTATATTACCAGCGCTGTGCTCATTCGGTCTTGGCGATTAGCCCCATCGAATAAGGAAAGCGGCTAAAACATGCATCCACAAGTCGTCTGTGCGCCGTCGCCTTGCTCCGCCAACGCATTTCGCGTTTCCAAGGACGGGCATAGACAGCATTCTCTATTTTATGTATCTTTAGAGCACGTAACGTAAAAACAGAAACCGAAGTCGTGGAGGAGGTTATACGCATGGTTTATGCTCTCACACAAGCGGTGACGTTTTAGTCGCTCTCATATCATCGAACAGCCTTCGGCGCCACTGGGCCTTCATGCCATTATCGAGCTGAGCTGAGAGAGAGAGGGAGAGAGAGAGAGAGAGCAAGGAGAAGAATGGCAGGGAGGTCAACCAGACGAGGGTCCGGTTTGCTACCCTACACTAGGGGAAGGGTAAGGTGAATAGAAAGAGGGAGGCGGGAGGGTGAACACTGCGTGCGCACGCAGCAAAGCGCCTTCTAGTAGTCTTGCCCCAGACTATGTCCATCCAGAAGTCCCTACTAATCCAGGGTAAGCCTGTAGCTAAGCTAACCCAGCCGAATTCCATCGCTGGATTTGGGAAATTGTATCTTCGTGCTAGCTTCGTAGCTTCGTGCTACATTCGGATGGATCGCAATTTTCCCTTTCATCGATGGATTTATGCCCGTCACCGCAGGTCCTTGCTAGGTAATATTGCCCAAACAAAATCCGTATGAGCTATCATCGCCAAATCGGCGGGAAACGTCAGGTCGACACAACGAAATCTGGAGGCTGTGCTTCTGGCGGGGTACATGCTAGTGTACTTCCATTAGAATTTTAATGTGCTATACCAGCAGGTGCAGATTAGTTCTTAGATTTCCGCTTAACG
Organism: Dermacentor andersoni; assembly: GCF_023375885.2. Taxonomy (NCBI): domain Eukaryota; kingdom Metazoa; phylum Arthropoda; class Arachnida; order Ixodida; family Ixodidae; genus Dermacentor; species Dermacentor andersoni. The sequence continues at coordinate 312,844,320 of NC_092814.1, read as the reverse complement.
AGAGAACCACTGATAACTACATAATGTTTGAAAAATTACTGTGTGAGAAGTCTCTATGACAAATTTCTTTACGCTATATATAACCTACTTCTTATCAAACTTTTTATCGCCAGAGAAGGGATGAAATTCGTGAACCTATGTAACCTCACGAACCAAGAGCCTCGCTCTACGATGAAATTTCTCCCTGGAAAGCAAGGTCAGGGAAATATCTTTTTGATGCTATACATGAACTGTATCGGGGGACAATTACTTTTCTTGGGCAATAGTGAAAAGAAGTACATCCTACTTCATGCATGTCATTTCAACACCAAAGGTGAAGAACGCCCTTCTAAGGTCACTCAGAAGAACGCCGATTGGGCTTGCGAAATGCTTTTGCGAAAGAGAACGATATTAGCTAAATGCACAGACGAGACCCTGTACTTATCAGGCAAACGTTCGCGCCCTATTCCGACTAATGCAACCGATAAGAGCACTCTATAGACAGCTGTGTCCCCACGTGCTAGAGCTTTCATAAGAAGCATGAACGCATGCCAACTTCTCAAGTTCTTCGACATTAATTAAGTTGAATCCACTTCTATTCATCATTAGGGAAGAGGAGGAGGTCGGTGGAAGGTAGGCTGGTAGATTGTTATTTTAAGGCTGTGTCCAGGACAAGGAGCAGCGAAATGAGTGATGGAGCTAAATTGGTCCCTAAGAAAAGAATCGCAAAATTTAAATGACGAGGCATGACTTGATGGATGATGGTGTTTCCAGTCGTGGATGTTCGTGAATTATCTATAACTGGGCTGATTGGTTTTGGCACGACGTTACTAACACGCGTGGCAAAGGCGACATGAAATTTGGTCAAGAAGTGTGGGGAAAAGTTTGTGGAAAAGGTAGCTGTCTCGCTCCACATTATCTCTAAACATGAAGCTTTCATTACACTGCAAAAGCGATTTAATAATCAAATCTGAAGTGTTCCATATAGACATTGCAAAGTAGATTCATAAAGTTCATGGCCCGTATTCTCAAAACGTTCTGACGCTAAAAGCGTTCGTGCCAGCCAATAGTGATGTAGGACATATTATTAGCAAATGCGATCAGCCAATGAAAAATAGCAATTACGAACGAAAAGCTTTATGAATTCGGCCCCAGGGCCGGTATTCGCAAGGCTGAAATTTTTCGTAAAAGCAAGTCCCAACGAACCATTATGCTGGACATAAAATTATTGACAGTGTCCGACCAATGATGAGCGGCACTTACGACCGAAAAGCTTTGCGCATGCTTTGTGCTCAAGGGTCCAATTCACAAAGCTTTCTGTCTTAACTGCTCTTTCCGATTGGCCAGCCGCCTTCGCTGATAATATTTCCAGCAGCGAGATTGCCTGAAATTTGCTCTTGCGAGCAATTATAGCTTAATAAATTTTTCTGAACACGGGCCAAAAGTAATATCAAGGAACCGTTCTTTTTTTGCTTTTGTTTTTATGGGGATATGACACTATTTAGCAAACTAGCAGTTTCAAGCTCGAACTTTTTTTTTGTAGGAGGGTCTAAAGATGCATCACTAGTTTTAGACTGGTACTCTTCTTGTACAAGAATGTACTTACCCGAAAGCACAAACAATGGTCGTCTTTCCTGTCAGATTGGTTGGTTGTTTGTTCCATAGTGAAATGGCGCAACCCACTCTGAGGGATCGGTCATAATTGGGAGGTACGAGGGTTCAATAAATTTAAACAATAATTCGGAAAAATAAATTGATACGAGCAATGTAGACGGAACAGGAGCCCCAATGCGCGGGCCAGAGTCAGGGTTGGTATTGGCAAAAAAGAAAAAGAAAGAAAAAAAAGTGGAGATCCAACGAACATGTTGGAACCTATGCGAAGCAAAACTTTAGAGAAGTGGTTAATTAAATGATATACAACTAAAGGCGATGCGTGCAATTGCGTTTAAATTAATCCTTTGGAACGAGTAATTTCGTGCAAGTTTCACATTTGCGCACTAGATCGCTCGCAAGCTATACCCAATTATTACAAAAAAATTAAATTTTGAGTTTGCGAAAGGTGCCAGAACCACAATGTCATTATGATACACGCCGCATAGTGAGGGACTCCGAATACTTTTGATCACCTGGGGTTCTTTAACGTGCACCCAACTCCAACTACACGAGCGTTCCTGCATTTCGCCCCCATCAAAGTGCGGCCACCGCGGCCATGATCGAACCGGCGACCTGGAGCCCAACAGCGCAACGCTATAGCCACTGGGATAGCTGGCACACCGAAATGCAAACACCAAATCAAGCGGATGCACAGTTTGAGACGTCTACGCAGCAAAGTCCCGAAGACGAAGGCGATGTATGACGCTTGTCGAACAAAATATGTCGATGACCGGCTACATTTAAGGATTATCTATCCTTTCGTCATATCGGCACACACCCATTCTGGAGGATTCACCAAGAATGGGCACACAGCGAGTGACACATACCGAATGCCTAGGTGAGAGCAAAATCAAGTCTATAAAGAAATTCGTAGAGCATAATGCGCTATTCCATTAGCAGGTCAGTGTGCATCCTTTAGACACACCTCTGAGCCTAGGTTAGGATGGATAGCTGGGCGTGTTCATTGAGCACGATCTGACGTGAAAGGCGCGAAGACGATGACGGACAACGAGTGAAACACACACACACAGGGCGCCGACATTACGTGTTAAGGTTTTATGAAAGAATCTTTATTTTTTTCATTGCGCACGCACAACATCAGGGGCCCTATAAAGTAAAACTATTCCAATATGTTTTTTATTCGAATCTCCTGACGTCAAATTTGGGTAACCACCGACGCAAGCATCGGGCGGTGACCCGCAGGGTTGACCAATCAAACGCTCTCCTCGTTTATAGAAGGTCGCCTTTGTTTGTTTTGAAAACGAATAACGTTGCCTACACTGAGCGGCTTGTGTTATATAATTGGCTGATAAGAGACGAGGAGCACGCTCAAGTGGAAAGGGAATCGATGGGGCCGAGCCAGTGCACTAAAAATCGATAACCGCATGAAGAGTGTGGTGCCGGCGTCTGCGATTGGTCCGTTTTCCCTTACTTAGCTTGCGGTGGCTTGTCGAAAATGGCGGTGGCATGCAACGGGAAGCTTAAGAATGCCGCTAAAAAGGATCCTCAGCAAAGAAAAGTTGGCTGAGCGAGGTCCTAAACGTGCCGAAAGTGCTCGGAAACGTTACATGGTCAGGCAGAAAGCTTTATTATACGAAAATAAATCCATGCTCTCCGGCAGGAGCGAGTAGCCAGTGCCTGAGCGATCGGCGGCAGCAATCTTTTATTCCTTTCGGAACGGGGCAGCCTGCAGCTATTCAGAAAAAATTTCAGTTTTGTTCGGCATATTAATGCATCTTTAACGCGTACACGTCACTTTGACGCGGTGAGTTTTCGCGGTTTTGTTACGTCGTGTGACAGGGAGGTGAAGTGGGTGCAAATTGAAAACTTGACCAATAGCCGAGGGGTAATGACGAAAAGGTGTGAAATCGGAAATAACTATTGTTCTTTTGTTCAGTTCAATAATGCATAATCAGAGTGTGCACGTCGTATAAGATGGGGAGCTATCGCCGTTTGCGTGACGTCGTGTGACTGACAGGAGAAGTTGGGGTGGCCCAGAAAAGCTTTTGACCAATCGCGGAGGGCTGATTGCAGATTAGAATAGAAAAGTTTGGAATAGCTTTACGTTATAGTGCCCGAGGCGTGCTTAGTGACACTACTTTGCCGATATTTATACACACCGTGGTAACGACCGACATCGCAGTAGCCAGTCCAAAGCCGGGAGAGAAGGCAAACAAAGCTTCGCTTTAAAAGTTATTATGTCAAACCTGTTCTTAAGAACAGTTGCCAGGCAATTGTCCTGTTCGGGCATATTATTAGCGAAGGCAGTCGACGAATGGCAACTAGCTTTTACGAACGAAAAGCCTTGCGAATTGTTCCCAGCTTCCGTTACACACGTTCAAACTTTTCGGCAATAGCAGTGCGCCTCAATCGCTTCCCGCCAATACCGATGAGGCTATACTACTTCGGTGGCAGTTAATCCCATTAGCACAGCTATGCAACTAAGATAACTTTTGGCGCAGCAACTAGTAATGCTACTGCTAGTGCTACTATACAAATGCTACTACTGCTAAAACAAACTGCCGCCGCCGTTGCCGTGACCACTATGGGTGCCTCAATCAGAATAAATTAGGCTTGTGCGAATACTGGAAACTCTCGAATAAAAAAAATCTAACAGTGTATTGTAGTCAATACTCGCAAATTCGACTATCTTTTTAATATTTTTCGAATATTTTACATTGTCAATCGTGCATTATCAAACATAGAGAAGCAAAAATGCGAAAACTTCCATCCCGGTCATACTGAACATAAAGCACGACGAGTAACGTAGTAGAGCAGGCTTCGTCGCTCAGAGAAACCAGACTCTCTCGGCTAAAGCACGACAATTGACACTTAAATTTCGCTTATAAACATGACGTTGGTACATTGAGTTTAACGTCTCAAAGCAAGACACCGTAGTGAGAGACACCATGGTGGAGGGCTTCAGAATAATTTTAACCTCCTTGATTTCCTTAGCATGCCCTTCAGTTATAGTATAGGAGCGTTTTTGCATTTCACCCCCATCGAAATGCGGTCACCATGGCCGGGAATCGAACTGTCGACCTCGTGCTCAGCACTGGAAAGGCAGAGTCACTGCATCACCGCGGTTGCTATGACATGGCCTTCGGTAGCATGTATTAGGCACGAAATGATTTTAGATTCCGTTGTCGGCGACCTTCAAGCGTATTGAGCCAAAAACCAGAGCCGTTATCCGAGCAAGTTGCGACAACAAAGCGAGATCATCCGGGCAACCGTCAAAACTTAAGAAAATGCGTTCTCTGGCCCCCAACGTTTTGTACAGGACTGCATTACATACGCTAGTTTCTGCCCAAATAAGTTACAAAAAATATTGCTTCCTAGTTCTTCCTAACTTTTGTTCACAATATCACTCAAGCAGTAACTTCCAGTACGCTGAAGTTTTATTTTACATTTCCAATATCGACGTTCAAAAGGCAGATACAGGCACCATCCACTTCATTGTAATCTTTTGGCGCTCAGACAGGATTGCCCTCCTCTGCTCTTTTGAGCGCCAGCGGTCCGTGAGTTCCGCGGCAAGGGTTTTGCGTCGCCTTGAGAGATGGCGCCACGCTGCGTGGCGCCTGCTTTAGGAGCTTCAACCCGCCGCGGTGGCTTAGTGGTTATGCTATTGCAATGCTCAGCACGAGGTCGCGGGATCAAATCCCGGCCGCGGCGGGCACATTTCGGTAGAGGCGAGGCGCAAAAGCGCCCATATCCCATGCATTGGACGGACGTTCGCACGTTGGTCAAAATTAATCTGGAGTCCCCCACTACGACGTGCCTTATAATTCGTGGTTTTGACACGTAAAACCCCAGAATTCAATTCATTCTTCTTCTAGCTAGGCAGTGCGCTTTGCTGCCGTCTTTCGCTGCCTGTCGTGCCGCCTTCAGCCGGTTTTCTTCTAGCTAGGCAGCGTCCATATGAAGCAGTATCATCTCCACCCAATCTGCTTTGCCGGTTGTCATTTCATTCTTACATCTACTCTCGATTACGGGAGAGCCAGCAATTTTCTTGTGGTACCTTATATGGGGGATGCTGCATCTGTGTGCTCTTTTCTGAATAAACCTGAACCCCTCTTCGATGTAACATTATATACTGTAGCAGTGGCGCCATGTACAGCAACCATTCCAACTTGATGGGTAATCTGCTTTTGTCGCTATGCCATCATCGTAGAAGACATTTATTTATGATTGAATTTTGAAGGTACGTATATCTCACTGACAGTGGGTACCTACCCGAATAGAGAACCTCCAACACTCGGTATGTGAAACTGGGTATGTGCCACTGAATATGCGTCCATATAGACATCTTGGGTCATTGGGAATTTGCGAATGGGCATGTGCAACTGGGTATGTATTAGAATGGACAACTTGCGACACCGGGTATGTGCAACAGGGCACGTGCCACTGGATATGTGAAAATTCTTAGCCAATCCACCAGAATGGGCGAGTGGCACTGGGTAGGCGCCCGAATAGACAAGTAGAACAATGAGCAAGAAAGCAAGACGTCTACAACAAAAGCATCTGAGTACGGAGAAGGAAGCAAAGAGAACAAAATGTGACCAGAGCGTGCATTGAAGCGTGGAACGTTGAGATACCGAGCAGCGAAGGAATCGGCAAAAAGAATTGAAGTCCGCTACAGAGAAGTGAAAAAGTAGTCGGCAACAGAAGCAGCTGAGTGCGAAGAAAAAAGTTCACCGAAGAAACTGGAACCAGACCTTGCATTGAGTGAGAAGCGTTGATGTACATAAAAGTGATAAAGGAGGAGCAAAGTGAAGACATTTCAGTAACCATTAAAAGAAGCTTTGCTTATCACCGATTGCCACATACACGTGAAAACGATAATGTTGTTTTTTTTTTTTGTCTGAGCCAAGTGAAAGCAGGCGGGAAAGAAGCACGTTCTGGCGGGTGACTATATGCAGCGCTCCGTGCGCAGCATATGTGACTTGAACGTCGTCATCTTGGGTTGGAAATAGGAACACTGAATCACACGTCTCACTCAAGAGGCTGATGTCGATCGCTTAAGCAGCAGAGAAACAGTGTGGGCACGCCATTCGCGCTGCCCTTTGCCTCTCCTTTCCCTCAACACTTGAACTCCTGCGCACTCGAGCGTATTTATGAGTGCTCGCTCCCGATTCCCCACGAAAGCTCCACAGGAGACGCTTATGCGCCGGAGGATTCAACAGTGAAGGAGAATATTACAAAAACCTTGTTTTTTCATAAGCCTTTCTTACTCTCTCCTACTAGAAAGCCATATCTGATATGTGCGAAGAATAATTAAGAAGGAAACATGGGGGAAATGGGAGAGAAGGCAGGGCGTGTCTACACGCAAGTATATGGTAGATGCCACTTGTTTTGCGACCCTTTCTCCCATTCGCTCGTAAATACGTTCGTGTGCCTTTGTTGCATAGCACAGCACTTCGACAGAAGCGAGAAGGGGAGAAAATGCAACTCGGCAGCGATTCTGCGTCCTGCCTTAAGGCTCCCTCACTTTTCTCTGGCGTCCAAGAAGACCCCTGTAGCAGCAGACCCGGAGATCCACTGCAGATGGGATATGGAGAGAGAGGGCGTTTTCTTCCCGACACTATTTTACCGGTGGGGAGCCCCTTTCGCAACGGCGGAAACAGCACACACAAAACGAACATCGAAAGACCGCGGTGCACCAAACCGCAGAAGCCACGGACGCGACCGACCGCTGACCAACGACAGCCGAGCGAAGGCCAACTGAAGGAAGAGAAGACGATCGTCCTTCTTCGGAGAGGTGGAGAGGGGTTAAGAGACGCCGGATAAAAATGTCGGGCGGAGGGAAAAAAGAAGCAGAGCCGAGAAAAATACACCGGCGGACGCAGAAGCTATGCGGAAGCAATATCCAGCCCCCCCCCCCCTATCTTTGTTTTTCTTTCGTGCTCCCCCATCCCCACTGGAAGAACTCTCTCTGCTCGCAAACGGTCTGTGCGCCGGACGTGGCCATCTTTTACCCGTTAGGGAACGTGAAAGGGACGAGGGAAAAGGGAAGGGGAAGAGTAGTATCAAGATGTGGAACTACCGGGGAACGGTAGGGAGAAAGTGCAAGAAGCTTGAGAAAACGAGGAAGAAGTTCGGGTACGGGAGGACAAGTGGGGAGGTGGTGGCTGCTGAAGGAGTTCGTCCCTGCCGCGCCGCAGCACGGGGCTTCTGCCGGTCATAGCTGTCTCTTCGGGCTGGCTGCACAATCTGTGGCAAGCTTTAGTGTGTCTATATAAGCGCTATTTACGGAGAGGGTGCGCAGGACACATCAGGAGAGATCTCGATGTAGGTTGCGACGCTCCGGTTCGCCATTTCCCGGACGTTTTCCCCGCATGGTTTCTTTTATCGGAACGAGCAGAAGCTGACTAGTTCCTTATAGCGCCTTCTTTTTTTTTTCGGTAGATACAATACCTTATTCGTCTGTCAGACTTTAAAATTTTCAATCTTTAGTTAAAATGACACTGTTATTATTTATTTTCGAGAGGGAAGGATTCAACGTGCATAACACCTCAGCATTTGAATCCAAGTACTCGAAAGTATATCACCACCTAGAATTCTCAAATTGTAGCCTCCCATACAGTGAAGAATAACTTTAGCTTTAAGATTAACAGAACCAACAATAGTTATACTATCTTTATCTCTAACTAGAGTTTGAGAGGAAATCGGTACCAATGAGCGGGGCGCGGCTGTGAGCGCTGGGGCTAATAAAGGTCGTATACTGATTTTTTGCGACTGGCGATACAATTTTTTCGCAAGCTTTAGTCATGTTATAACATTTGATATCTTTGATCTTGCAAGAACGCCACAGACATACATCGTTGACGTGCTGGCGAGAAATACAGATCAGTTTTCCCTGTATTTTATATTGTTAACTCAGTACAGATGAAGATATGGGTTTTAATCATGGCATGACCTTACATATATTGTTATTTCTTGATACGTACACCGTCAAGCAGAACGAATATTTCTGTCTATGTTCTTTACTTACAACGTGAGAAACAAACCCCTCTTCGTCCGCGTTTAGCCGCAAGGAAAAACATTGCTTACGATCATTTGCTTATCTAACTAGTCACTCACACTTGGCTTTCCCCTAACTCTTTCCGTAGGTTTCCTTAATTTACAGAGTAACCCGCCGTGGTTGCTTAGTGGCTATGCTGTTGGGCTGCTATGCACGAGGTCGCGGGATCGAATCCCGGACACGGCGGCCGCGTTTCGATGGGGGCGAAATGCGAAAAGTCCCGTGTACTTAGATTAAGGTGCACGTTAAAGAACCCCAGGTGGCCGAAATTTCCGGAGTCCCCCACTACGGCGTGCCTCATAATCAGAAAGGGGTTTTGGCACGTAAAACCCAAAAATATTTTTATTTATAGAGTACTAACAGTGAGCAGCTTGACATTCTCGCTTTACACCATGAACGGTAAACATAGCGCCTGGCGAAATACGTACACCATCGCTTTCTGGCCCTTGCCATCGGCACATTCGGTCATTAGCTCGAACAGCAACCTTCAGTTACGTGGACACTCAGTCGCCACCGAGCATAAAGATAACGACCCAGTAACCCGAAAGGCAATCTTCCCTTTGGCCTAACCTCGCTGGTTTCGGCGCAATCAGTGAGTAATCCAAAATCCGGCCTCTGTGACATTAAGGGATACAGTTCATCAGAGTAACGCAGACGCAGAAAATAAAGAGAGAGAAAGAGAGAGATAAACAGCTTGCCACATTTAAAATTGCCAGCTAACCTCGTGTCACATAATGAAAAAAAAAAAAGAGGCTGATGGTGCTGACGCCGAAACCTGATGGCTTCCGGAACGACTCTGCGGCAGAGCCGCCTCGTTTGGCGCTGAAACTGGGCAGGCCGCAGACTTACCACGGTTAGGGAGACCGATGGCTGTCAGCCGGCGAGCGTATAGAGACGCATGCCAAGCCGGACATGGGCACTCGTACGCACAAGACTGAAGCGCCGCGGTCGAGGCGGTCATTTCCGGCGCAATTTGCGAGCGGAAGCACTTCATGCCAGTGAGGAAACACGTCGGCTGGTCAGCACTGCCAACGGGCCGGATAAGAATGGGACGCTAATGGAGAAGCCCTTTGGGGGCCGAGTGTGTGTGCGTGTGTACACACTCGGGCGGTTTCAGTCTTCCGCTTGTGGGCTGGAAACAACGCGGATTTTGACCGTAATGCGCTCGCACTCACGCCGCCGTGGCAGCTACACCCTCCTCTGTTTTCGTGGATTGGGAGAGAGAGAGAGACACACACACACACATACACACACACACACACATAAAGAAGAAATTCTTTTATCAAGAGTGATTAGTGAGTGCAGCACGGAAGCGTCATCTGCAGGAAGGCTTCACGTGACGCATGTGAAATTGCAATTGCACGCTGCACGTTGCACAGACACTCGTCGTAGGACGTCCGAATCTACGGGACAATCACGCCCGCTAAAATTGTCATCGTGCACAGTTCGTCCTATTACAGCCACAGTCATTCACCGCGGTAGAGCCAGGAAGAACAGCCCTCGGGAAAGTGCGAATGCCGGTTAAACGATACCGCCCGCCAAAGCTATTGTTCCTCTTCCTGCATAGAGTTTTGTTGCCATGTTGCGCTTACAGTAGTAATTTGCGATTTTCGGAATTATTTGTCAACTTGGTAGCGCTTACATTTAGTCTACATCTCGTTTCGGCTAGGCAGTTACAAATCCTTAAAAAGGTGAGTCAAGAATTTCTGAATAAATCAACAGAAAACCATAGAATTATGTGCGAGTAGTTCGAAAGGGCGACGAAAACAAGTGGCGAGGGTTTTGGAACGTTGAGATAAATGGAAAAAATGTTTTCAAGCAATGTTGTGGGGCTCCCAGCTGCACATGCATGCATGTTATTGTGCTCAGGTTCTCACCAAAGTATTCACTTGTGGCTACGCAAATACCATGTTCAAAACAGTGTTGCAGGGCTTCGGCTTCGTTGGAGATCGCGTCAAAAGCGACATGCAAGCCTTTTACTTGTCAGCCTGCAACAGTATTACTCTACAGTGTGCCTCTATCGTGCCAGAGGAAGCAGCAAACTGCGCTGACGCGCCAGTATGTGGACGCATAAAAACCGCTAGCGCACAGATAACGTGCAGACCTAATTGCCAGTACAACGCTAAACTGTACTGTGGTTTTGCGCGGCTTACTTAAATAACGCAGATCGCGTTCGCACTGTATAGGACATCAGACTTCACCCTCGGTTGGTTCTACACAGTCCACCATCACTATACATGCTGCTCTCTCGTCCACCCCCTAGGATGCCATTAGCAGTATGACGACGACCCAGTTTAAATCAAAATTTTAGCACTACTTAAAAGATGGACTGTCAAAGGGCAGCTCATATACAGTCCCTAATGAATGTGAACTTCTAGCATTTATTTTTACACCGCCCGTTTTTTCGCATGGGATGAATGGCGGCATTATTTAGGACCCTTGCTGGCAATTCTGAGCACACTGCATTAGTTGCGTCTACGCCTCAAAGAATATAACAAACGTGTATTCCCCGCTGAGCTCACAATCCCTGAAGTACACAACAAGTCTGATATGCCTGTTTCGGAAACATTTCCATTGGTGTAGTCACACACGTTCAAAATATTTGCAGATTAATTTGAAGTATTCACAGATGCATCTGTACACGACCAAGGTCAAGGCGACTCTGCATATTTTCTGCCCTTCGACTGAAGTACGATGTATATATCATATACCCCATCCAGCGTCGTCAACAACTGCGGAGCTAGCACCGATTGATGTTGCACTAAAATATGTGCAAGATAAGTTAACCGCATCGAAGATCGCCAATGAAGGGACACTGATTTTCCAGTTGCGTGCAGCATTACTGCAATTAAGTTAACTTTGCCAACGAAATTGCATCACGTGGGGTACCTCAGGCTGTCCAGTGGATACATTCGCACGTAGGGATCGCTGGAAATGAAGAGGATTTTCAACTAGCATCAATTTGCGCTCGGGCAGCTACGACTGTGGCTGCCCGGAACTCTTATACAAGCTTGATGGCGCTCGTCTGCGGATTCATCGCTACCTCCTATAGCAGCACGCAGACCAGCGTGTCGCAAATGCAACGTTTCAGCACCGTGTTTGAGGTCGAGTTAAGAGCTGGCGGTGCTGTGTACGTCGTGCACATCTTAGCGCTTGCTGGGGGACACTTCAGCACCTGATATGGCAGTGTCCCGCTTCCAGCGAACATCGCAAGTCGCTGGTGAGGGACTACAGTCTCCTGGGACTACTGTGCACGACATTCGACGAATGTTTGCACCTCGGTGGTTGTGTGCTCGACGCGATCAATCTCATCGCGCTCTCCTTAATTTTATAGAAGGAACTAAAGGTTGGTGCCTGTAGCCTATTTGGTGTTTTCAAATGACAAGACCTCAGACATGAAATACAATGTTCATCGTAGAAAAATATTGGCAAGTTTCTTTTTTGAGTTTTTAATGGACTTCGAAAGCACATAATCTTGCTTTTCTTATCATTGATATATACACAGTTTACTTCAAACCATTGCATGGCCTTGTGAACTGCATTCTGTAGAGCGTTAATAGCTTCCACATAACGCATGTGGCGTATGAGTAGAACCATATCATCTGCATATTGATACATCGTAGCTTTTGTAATTATCGTGGGAAAGTCGTTCATAAATAAATTGAATAACAGGGGTGACAATACGTATCCTTGTGGAACCCCAACTATAATATATTTCCCAGCACTAACAATTTCTTCACTATCCAAGACTACCTGTGACCTGTCATGCATATAATTGCAGAGAAGGTCAAAAAATGGTCCCCTGAAACACAAACGAAACAACTTTTCCCATAAGATGTCATTATTTACAGTTTGAAACGCTTTTGCTAAATCCAAAAACAAAGCACAACTATACGGGTTCTTATCTAGAGCAGAATATAATTCATCGGCGAACACTGGTAACCATTATCGTAATAGTACTTTGCCGAGCAACAAATCCAAACTGTCTTGGTGTTAGGACTGAAAATTTCTTTAAGAAGGAAGTCATACAATCAACCAGAAACTATTCCAGTATTCGGGAGAGTACAGGCAAAACAAAGGTAGGTCTATAATTTTCAGCATCATAATTTTTTCCTGCTTCATACAGCGGCTTAACAATCACTGTTTTTAATCCCTCCGGAATTGATGCATTGCTTATAAAACCATTAATCATAAAAAGCAGTATGTCTGCTAATGTGTCAAAATTTCTTCTTAGTGTGGCAACAGCCAGTCCGTCTATACCTGGTTGTTTATTAGGTCGGAAACTAAAAACTACTCTCCTCAGGTCTTCCTTCGACAACGTGGGCGAAAAAGCGGATGCTTGAACAGTTTGTGTGAAAAAAAGATGATCGAACTTATCTACGACTGTATCTGTTTTCTGAAAAAAGTTTGAAAGAAATTCGTAGGCGCCGCACTATTGCCTCGGAGCTTGCATATTTAGACCCAAGTTCTTGCTGAATTTTTGTGAACTTGATTAAATCTATCTAAATAATAGCGCCATTTTGATGATCGATCTCAAGAGAGCAACGACCCTATTCCTCGCAGTCTTACATTCCGTTTTCAGGTATTTATTTTTCGGCGCACGCCTGCTGCTTTTTTCCACTACCAGGATCTGCGGGAAATAGCTTTCGTCATGTGCGCCGAAAACCAGGGGTAACTTTTCCTTTATTTTTTTTAGTTATTGTGTACATACTGGAAAGCTCAAGCGTTTTTAGCTGCTCACAAAATTTTTCATAAACTTTAGCATAATTCGAATTCTCAATCATGTGCACCCAGTCAAACTGCGCAATCAAAAGAGCAAATGTTTTCCTATTAAAGATCTGCACTTCCAGTTGATTATTATCATCTTTTTCTTCTGACTTGCCCTTTCCGGGAAGGGCTAAATCTGCATTAAGGCAACATGCGACAAAATAGTGATCCGCTATCCTTTGTCTAATGACACACGGCACTAATGAATAAAGCGGTGTTCTTATTGCTATGTGGTCTACAAGGGATACTAGTCTATTTTGTAAGAGTTCTTCTCTCGTAGGCCCACACACCAGCTTCGTCCTAGCGCCTCTATTTTTAAGTTCACTCGAATTGGTGACTACAGACTTGATGCGAAACCTCATTGTGGCTTCATGGATGACATTTGTGAATGCTTATCATCAGAGTGCTGAACTTGCTTTCACCTTTGCGCATCCTTCTTGCTACGTCATCATCATCCCTCATCACATCTTTATGTCCCCGTTCCCCCTCCCCCTGCGCAGAGTAGCAAGCTAGAGCGCCTTAGCTCAGGCCGACCTCTCTGCCTTCTTTGAATTAAATTATCTTTCTTCTCTCGTAGGTTTATTTATAGTCACTCGTAAACCATATGTTGATAAAATGGAGAGGTAATCCGACACAGTAGTTGAACTAGTGTTTAATATATTAATGTTTAGGTCACCCGCCAAACAAATCTGATCCGCTGCTATTTGGCCTTCTAAAATTTCTTCAAGTTCACGCAAGAATCGTGTGACATTATTAAGAGGAAGATAAATAGCTAGCAGCAATAATCATGTGATAGTAAGCGCGATTTTTGCTGTCAGGCTTTCGGCTTGGTTTAAACAAATGTCCCCATAACTACAATGTCATATAATGTCTTAACAAACAACGCTAAGTCACCTCCTCGTCTTTTCTGCCATGACATAGAATAGGCTTTGTAACCACACAATTTATATATATTAGTGATATCATCTGGTACGTTTATTTCCACTATTATAAATGCATCCACTAAATCTGCGACTGATTCCGCTTCCTCCCTAAATTCCTCCCAATATTTTCGTGGGCTTCAGATATCTACTGTGAAAACGTGTTCACGGTTGGTAACAAATAAACGTTTGAACTCATTGAAATTTTAAACAGAGGAAAAATTCGTTGCCATGTTGCATATGAAATTTTAACAATATCGGCTAGATTCTTAACTCGGATCAGGGGTGCATTTTCGTCCTTCTTCACAAAATATTTCCTCCTTTAACCCATGCAAATTTGGAACTCTTCTCTTTTGCTGTAGTTCTAGCTCTCCAGAACAGATTTCGGTTAATAATAATAATAATAATAATAATAATAATAATAATAATAATAATAATAATAATAATAATAATAATAATTTATATTATAGCACAGCTTTTTTGGCCTATCCCGCCCACTTTGGCTACCATTTCTAATCGTTTTTAAGTGCTATCGACTTTCTGCGAGCGCGCTCCATTTGGACCCCACTTCCTGCATCCTAGCCGCATCCTTAATTCTTTTAAATATATAATTAGCCCTGGTCGGCTGGGGCGTTCGACCAAAGTTTGCACGCGACGTGTGTTCTTAGTTCGCTCACGTGATTTATATAGCGCATGCACATAGTATCCACCGATTCAAATGCGCGTAAATCGTCATCACCGCGTCTTTCGGCAACGGAAAGGACAGTTGCGCTTCGCAAATAACTGGGAAAAGGTACTCTGAACTACTAACCAATAAGAAACAGGCAATTGATATCATCAAATCTATATGAAAAAGCAACAGAAATTTTGAGAATTGTCTACTAATGCGCAAGCATTGTTTGATTGGGCTGTCACTTCGTTTAGTTTTGCTTCCTTGCTTTTAGAAGCTTATGCGCGTCTTTCCGGCGGCAAAGAGTGCTTAGGCCCAAGTAGGGAATTGTCAGATTTTCTGGCCGCATCCGGCCCCCTTCAATGCAATCGTACCAATTGAGCCGGAACGCCGGGCACGAGCGCGCCTCGATGGAGCAGAGCGGTCGAAAGCGAACGCCAGCTGCCGCAGTAACGCGCGAGGCGTTGCGTCAGGGGAGAGTGCGTCGCCGCGATGTCGCTGTCGTCGTTGTCGGTCTCGCAAGCCTACGTTATGCACGCATTCCATGCCCACGCAAGCTCTCGCCTGCATAGAGTTTCTCACTACATTACCTAGAGGGAAATCTGGCGCTGCTGCGCTGTGGTATGCATGGGAATGCCGGTATATTGTGACTTCGGATTGGCATTGTTCTGGGAGAGACAGGACACCTTTAAGACGCGCTTGACAAGCACCATTCCGTCTGTCGCAATGATTCCTTTTCTACTAAGTTTTGGTTTTATTATTATGCAAAAGCATGTTTTGTTTAACTATGAGAACTTGTTATTGCGTGTACGATTATATGTTACGTAAAAAGTATCAGCGGACCGCTAAAGTTTGAGGACAGACGACAAGGTTCGCGCTCGCTTTGAAACAGTTTGTCGTCTGTTCTTGCTTTTCTTCGCTTGGTCATGCATTGTAGGTGAGTAAAGATGTAATATGCGTGAATGGAAATATTTTATGAAGATGTTACTTTGAGAAGGCGTTATTTCTGTAGCCATATCCACGTTTTATACAAAGCCTCGTACAACACCAGCCAACACGAGCCTCGCAGACACATATACCGTCATTCCCATGACGGCACGGTGCCCCCTTAAGAAACTCCCATAGACGGTGGCGCCAGAATTCCCTCTAGGTGTTATAGTGAGAAACGCTATGCACGCCTGCCTTGTCAATGCGCCTCGATAAGGCCCAATGAAAACGCGCTAAGCGTCTCAACGCGTTCGCTTGCGCGCGAAGTGCTCATAACTCGAAGGACGCTCAGCAGCGTTCAACTGGATATTGAGCGACCAGGAAATCTCATGTAGGCCTACACGCAAACTTCAAGTTGTCCCACGCCCAAATTTCAACTTGGCCAATCCCCAAATTTAAGTTGGCCCACCCCTAAATTTAGCTTGGCTTACCCCCAAATTCAAGTTGACCCAACCCAAAATTTGAAGTTGACCCACCCCAAAATTTCACTTGTCCCACGCCTACTACAAGCTTCCCCGTGAACTTTCTGAAGAGCCCTATATATCTCTACGGGTATTCTCTTTTCATTATTTTTTTTATTGCGTTACATTGTTCCTTATCTCTTGAAAGCTACGAATCATCTACATTTACACTATCATAACGATTAAATGCATTCACTTTGCGTATTAAGCATATTTTTGCAGCTACAAGGCATTACACTTTTCGAATGATATGGCTGGTGAACTCGCCAAAGAATGCTTACGCATTTAAAAGACTGCAGAAAGACCCTTTCTCTGAGTTGCGAATGGGGCCCTCTCGAAAGATCTCGACAGCTGCGAAACAAGAAGAAACCATCGGGAACCATAGGCACGTCGTAATCTGTAAGTAAAAGAGACCTGCACATTGGGCATCCCATGAGTTATGTTTCGGTGCACCGTTCTCCAAAACGAAGAAAGATTCGCTTGCACGGACAGACTTGCATGGACAGCCCATCGGCGAGGCCTACTTTCCGACGCAAAATTTGGCCTACCAGCGTGGTCCTTTCTTTATATATTCCCCGAAAGCGCATTCCCCGTATATTATTTGTTCTGCTGCGCAAGCCCTTTATTATTATTATTTTTTTTCTGAGCGCCCCGGAGAGCCGACGCCCCGACACTTTCGTCATCGCCGCAGAAAGCCGAAGCCAGCGCGCATGTCCGTATACCCGCGCGTCTATACTGCCGGCAGAGACACGTACGTGATAGCCGCAGTTGTGGGGCAGAGGTTTCTTTATGTCCTTTCGTCAGTGCGCTGCCTCTCTGCGCGCTACTGCCGCGGGCGAAAAGCGTGAGTGCTTTCGCCACAGCCACGCACGAAACTCGGGCGACGTCTGGCCGTTTCGATAGAGGCCTCCGTCGGGGGCCATCACGCCTTTCCCTCCAAACTCGGGCGGTCGCTAGCGGCGCGCGGACGTGAACCGCACTGAAAACAACCGCTGCATCGCAACTCGACGGTGGCCCTCACTCGTCTCGCCTCGTCCACGCCCACGGCGGCCGCCGCCATCTCCGCGGGCCTGCGCCCGAGAAGCGGCGCAGTTTAATCTGCGCCCGTAGCTGCGCGACTCTCCCAGCGCGAGCAACGTGCTGCTGCACTTGGAATTCCGCAGTCTTTCCTTCACCGTTCCTATCTACATTTCACCTCGTGCTCCCAGCATGTCGTGGGTCCTCCCTTTCTTTTGGTCATCACTTCCCAGTAAGAGAAAGCTCGTGCAGACTTCTATCGTCCTTTGCTCGCAGCCCTAATTTCGGATCGGTTCTTTTTTTTCCCACGCTCTTCCAGTCGGTCGGCAACTGGTCGGTATCTCCGTCTTGCGCCTCCGCATTTTTCCTGCTACCAGCGATCTGACGCAGTACTCGCTTGCCCATATCGCCGAGGGCTTGTCGTTGGGCGTGGATATTCGTTAGTTCGCGCAGGGAAATTAACCACCCCGAAACACCACCCCTATGTATAAGCGCGGCGTGCCGCGCAAACAGACCAATTCTCGGTGTTAGTGGCTCTGCCGTTCTCGCCGCAGCTATACGGGCCCCCCTCGCCGCGCGAAACTTCCCACATGCTCCGCGCTGCCGCTCTATAGAAGCAAGGCAGCTCAGTTAGTTCCGTCCGTCGTTTGCGTGTGTAGACGCTAACTGGAGCTACCCGATAACTCTGAACGTCAGCGAGCTAATTCCCTGCGGCAACAGAGAGGTAACAGGCGTAATGTGAGCGCCTCGTGTACATGCTGAAATATATTGCCCATGTACGGTCGCTGAAAGTACTTTTAATCTACTATCAACTGCTAGACACAGAGCCGGTAAACAGATTCCGCAAAAATAATTAAGCTGTTTGGAACAATTTTTCGCCGATAGCTTACGCGAGAGGAATAGACGTTGAATACGCGCATTTACCTGCTATGACCATTTCGGCGCCTAAGAAGTTTCGCGTGCATTACATGCGAATACTAAGCAAGCCTTTCATGCAGCTGTTCGACCCCGGAACGATGATGATGAATGCAGTGCTTCTCGATGCGCCAAACTTAGCCCCAAGACGGGTTCTACACGCACAGCTAAATTGTCATCGGTTAGATGGAAGTGACAGCATGGAAGCCGGTGCAAGTCATGAACGGTGCCCATGCGCGAGTGCCTGCTTCAGTCCTTCTTTGTGTACGAGACCCACCACCTTACTGGCGCTGCTCAAGCTATTTAGGGAAACCAGCTTGCGAGTTTTGCGTACTCCGTTACTTCCAAAGTAGGCACATGCAATAAATAGATAGGTTAATGTCAACGGCATGTCCATATGTCGATATACGCGGACGACATTTCTCTTTGGTTAACCGGATATCAACACAAGCGTTTAGCTCTGATAGCTCCACAGGCATTACTTTCAGTTCAATATTACCTTCAAGGTGTGGGGTTGACTCTCTCGGTGGAAAACTCTGGCTTCATCATGTTTCCAGGTAGAGGAAGAAGGTATGCGCGGCTGAAGATAGACCTTGATCAATCTTGCCTTCGACAATTGAAACACAAACGCTTTTTGGGCGTCATTATTGACTACCGCCTACAGTGGCGACGAGCTGTGGACTCGGTTGTGACATCGATATCTTCGCGTCTCAATGTGATCCGTAGAGTTGCAAGTGAGCAATGGGGAAATCACCCTTCTTCAGTGATCAGGTTGCACGATGCACTAGTTACGAGTCGAATAATGTATCAGCTCCTTTTAATTTCCCCCTCGATATCACAGCTGGAACGACTTGAGGTTCTGCACAGAAAGGGCCTAAGAAGGGCTCTTGGCGTTCCGCAGACTGCTCCTAACAATGCAGTACTTTATGAATCTCTATCGAGACCTCTTAGCCTAGTCGCTTCACAAAGGTTATTGATGCAAATTGGCCGCCTGAAACAGACGGCAGCCGGCCGAGCCCTTCTACGGCGCCTTCGAAAGAGATCTGAGTCCCGAGCGTACTTGGCACTAAATACTCTTGGTTACCTGGGTCTTGACGCTAGAGGTCGAACTAAGAGGTTGAAACCACCTTGGTCATTCGCGAGCCTCGATTGTTCGTTGACAATTCCTCACGTACGCGCTAAGCGGAGTTCTCTGATGGCAACGTGTTCGCTGGTACTGGAACATCTTGAGACTGAGTATGCACGTCATCTTCAAATCTTTACTGATGGCTCTGTGGACAAGGTCAAAGGATCTAGTGCAGCTGCTTTTCACATTCCCTCTTTGAACTATGATTGGTCTGTTCGCTTCACTGCAGTCGTGTCCTCCACAACGGCCGAAAGCGTTGCCATTGAGGCAGCTCTAAGGAAACTACGGTTGTGTACGCCTCAACCTGTTATCATTCTTACAGATTCAAAATCTGCCCTTCAAAGGTTAGAGCACGGTTTCCCTACTGATGCCTTATGTCTTAGCTCCCTACGCTCGGTGCACAATCTCCATATCAAAGGCTTCTCCATACGTTTCCAATGGGTGCCCTCGCACATAGGTATCATAGGCAACGAGATGGCCGACAGCCTCGCCCATAGAGCGCTGTCCGGGAATCCATTGAGAAGAGTGCCTCAAGAGGACAACAGACTCTTCAGAGAAGCGGTGTTATGCCACTTCAGTTCTTTGTGGAGCTCACCTCACAAGCCATGTGTGATCAAGGGTCTCAAAAGAAACCAAGCCACCTTACTGCTCCACATTCGCAGGGGCTCTGCTCGTACCCCTGCGTGGATGTATAAGACTGGCCTGGCGTTATCACCATTATGTTCAACGTGTGGTGTGTGCGGTGACATAGAGCATTACCTAATGTGCTGTACTGTGTATAACGCGGAAAGGAGGGTGTTATTCGGGTCCCTCAAGAAGACAGGAGTTCCTCACAGTTCTGTTCAGGACATTGTTTTCCCGCGCGGGAACCGGTTGTGTAGGAAGGAGGTCTCTCGCCTTCTTTTAAATTACCTACAGGACACGGATTTGGCCTTCACATGGTGAACTGAGGGGTGACCATTTGTAATTGTGAGGTCTGTGTTTGATTATGTGATTTATTTATTTTAAGTGTCGCTACGGTGGAGCAATTGCCGGCAGCAACTGCAAGGCTAATCCCACCAGTAGCCTACAACAACTCAACTCAACTCAACTCAACGCCAGCCACCTCAACTGCAGCAGTTGCCATAAGAACCCCTTCTGCTGACTAATAATCATGCGCAGAGTGCTTTTGATGTATACTAAGTAAGCTGTTTGGCGCAGAATTCGTTTTTTTTATTGCATAATTCTGCCTTGTCGATTAAAACGTGCTTCTCCCACAACAACGTTCGCAATGTCGTTAAGTGCGAAGTGACCATAAAATGCACATAGTGTCTTGTTCCGAAATAACTAACTTCGATACCGTTTGCATTAAAATAAGGGGAATGCACACGGAGGCTCTGAAAATACAGTACATTCATTCCTGGTGCGAATATTGGCGCAGAGTATGGTTAATCTCGATCCCATTCAATTAACGACTGGAGAAGGACAATATTATAATGAATTAATTTGCGGTTCTCTGTCTATACCAGTAGACTGTGTGCCCCTGTGAATCCCCACAAAAAAAATAGAATAGAGCAACGACATTACGTGTAACATTTCGAAAATCTGGACATGGTGTTGTTTTGTTTTGTTGCGCATCATTTAGTGCAAGGACGTCGAAGCCTTGCGCACCCTCAGTTATTGCGGACTTCAGGGGCAACAAGTAACGAAAAGGATACGAAACAAAAATATGCGATGACTAGAGACGTATCGCTGTCCTCAATGTGAGATGAATTTCAAGAAACGATAACCAGCACTTTAGCCAGCTTAGCTAAGACATCGGCAAACATCAAGTACGTCCTTGACGTCCTGAAACTCTCACTAAACTCTCGCGGCACTCTGACGACAGAGTGCCGCAGGAAGAGCAGTGCAGTCTAAACACAGAGGGAACGTTTCTCTTACTTCAGGAAACGGAAGACACGAGGCTGGCTACACTTGTTAGAAACCCACCCGTGCCTCGAAGTGGTACTCGAATGCCAGGCCGGAAGAGGGCGATAAAGGCGAAGACAAAGTTCGGCCGATGGAAGGTCCAGTCTTCTTCCAGCCATTCGCCAGAGCGTTTACAACCACTACCAGCGCTGAGAGACGGCGCTGTTCCCCGTGCGCCGAAGACGAGTAAGCGAAAGAAAGTAAAAAAAAAAAAAAAAGCGAGTGTGGAATAAGAAGAAATTAAACATGGAGGAAGTAGTAAACAGGCGAAGCTCGAGCGACGGAAGCAGGATGTAAGATTTTCTTTTTTTTTTTTTTTCTGCGGCGCCAGTGTTGTAGTATAGTCATCGTGGTCGGCATGCAGTCCATTACAACGAGAAGCGCCGGCCAGGGTATCGCGCCGCGTGGCGTTGTTTCTGTGTGTGAGTGTTTCGTCATTTTTATTTATTTTTTTTTCACCGAACCGCAGCGTCTGGGCTTCCCTCAGCGGACGTCGTCCACCACGAGACTGCCGACTTTTTCCTCCTCATCCCCATTTCGCTCTTTCGCTCCCGCGCGCTTTTCAGACTCACATTTGCAGCTGAGAATTGAAGGCGCGATGGGCTCCTCTGGAAACAATACATGGCAAGCGGAGACCAAGAAGCAAAAAGATGATGATGGACACGAAACAACAGCATCAGTAAAGCGAAACCAACCCCAACGACAACGATGCAGTCTCTCAGCGCGACTTGCTTACGTCGTAAAGGCGCCTCCACGATAAACATTCCTGCCTTTGGTCTCTCGCTACGCAGTAGTACGGCTAAGTGTAACGTGAACGTAAAGTGCTCGAAGTAAAGTACTCGAACGTAAAGATAAGAAAAGAAAAAAAACTATTGGACGAAGAGAACGGCGCCGTTGCCGAAAAATATGTATAACTCCCCTACTGCGAGCCTTTGCGCACGTAGGCTTAGCTGCTCCTGCGGAGAGTATTTCGGCAGGATGCGCGACTTTCTCCTCCGCGCGACGAGCGATGTAACCAGACTCGTGACCCACATGGTGTTCTGTTCAGAAGTGTGCCTGTGTCCACACCGGTGGTTGCGCGTGTTTATGTTCACGAATGTGCGTGTGTTAGGTTGCGCTGTGCGCTAACTGCCAGTGCTCGCATTTCTCAGTGTGCGGTGAACACGGAGCGTTTCTCGCATTTTTCGCGTTCCCGGCGCACTCCGCGCGCGTACTTGCTTGAGCACGCAGCGTCGTTGCCGACGTTGGCGAAACTTACAAAGAGTCGCGTTCGCCACTTCTGCTGCGCGACATTTTCGGCTTGCGTTCGGCGCACAAAGCAACGCGAACCGAGGCCGTACGAAGGAAACGCGAAACGACGCTCTTTTGCAGTAGTCGTTAGATCACCCACGCATAGCCATAGAAAAGAGGGAAAAAAATGGGGAAAAAATAAAGTATTTACAAGCCCTTGGGATCCTGCCAGTGCGCAGTAATGGTTGGCGCCAACACTGCGGCGGCACTGCGCCACATTGTTCTTTGTTTGGTGCCCTTGTCGGGCTATTATACTTGTCCAACGTCTTCGTTTCCTGAATGGAGCGACATAGAAAGCACAGGTTTGCACGAGCGAACGTGTCTTCTGCAACGTTGTTTTTCCCACGTTCCGTTACGCGCACATTGTCGTTACTCTCCCACGAACCTACATTGTCAGTGCACCCGTTAACGCTGCCGCGCGTAATAAACCAGAAATATCATAACGACTGCGCCTGCAAAAGGCGCTCAGAATTCTTTTTTTTTTTCGTGTTTGCATGCATGCACGGGCGTGACAACCATTTCTGGTGAAGCTTCATTCGCCGTGTTGGTGTTAACTCATCGCTATATAAAATGACAGCGTTATTGTTAAGTCGTCGTCATTACCACACGAGAAGGGCCCTCGTTTCTGTGACAAGTGTGCAGATGCGGTCTCTTTAGTTTTGGTTGTGCTTCTGCCAGATGATTTTGATCAGGCATGGGAACGGGTGAGCAATACAGCGGGCATTTAGGCGACGACTTTCTTTTTTATTAAAGGGTTTTTAGCGAATAACTGGAAAAAGAATAGCCATAGATTCGTGAATTAATTGCATATCTCTTACAATGTCGCATTCTTACGCCACGAGCTTCAACTAAACAATCGGTGAACACTGCGTGGAAGTAGCACCGTTGTCTCTTTGATTACCTGTACAATGACGTATACAACCTACTAGATTGGAGCATTCCTGATCTATGAGTAGAGCGACGAAGTGTAGAGAGAAAGTTTGCTAAACTCCAGAAACAAATAAAAAAAACCCACACTGTGGAGACTGTTGCGTGGTATGTTATGCTGTAATCTGAATAAAGCTGTTAGTAAAGTAGTTATAAGTATTTTCGGCGGCCGTAGTTAGCGACGATTTTTTTTTCGCCTTTTTTTTTTCATTCTTCTTGTCTATCGCCATTGGCCCGCTCAAGAAGCCTGGCTTCCACTGTCCCCTGGATGGATCACTCGGCGGAACAAATGATAAGAAATGA
Source organism: Dermacentor andersoni (assembly GCF_023375885.2). Taxonomy (NCBI): domain Eukaryota; kingdom Metazoa; phylum Arthropoda; class Arachnida; order Ixodida; family Ixodidae; genus Dermacentor; species Dermacentor andersoni. Next base: position 312,820,337 of record NC_092814.1, on the reverse strand, counting down.
GTACAATCTGAGGGGAAAGAATCTTTATAGAGTGATGCACCTGGGCCGGTGTGATCTAAAAATTGATTTCGCTCTATTCTATTCCCTTCTTTTAATCCACCGTTAAGGGCCACCGTATCCCGGTGGTAACGTAGACGGAGCGCCACTCGGACCACTGACGAAGCGCGAAAGAGAATAGCCATTGGAATACAATCGTTGCATTACCCGGCCCTGGTTACATTTCCGCGATGTCGAAAATAGGACTGTACTCATAACGTAGTCTGCACGGTAAAGGGAGAAACCGGATTCCGCATCCTGACCTGGGGCTACTAGGCATCGTGGGGTGGGGGGGGGGGGGGGGGGAGGTGATGAGAGCCGACGCGACACGGGTGTGAGGATGCGACGTTAACGACGTCAAAAGTTGACTAAGGGTTCGGACAAATCATTATAGTGATCACAATGTTAGCGAAAGCAGCTGGCCAATGCAATGCAATTGTTTTTAAGAAAAAAGTTTGTCGAGCCGGCACCGGAACTTGACACTTCAACTTTCTTCTTTTTTTTTTTCGTTTAAACAGTTGTAACTGCAAGGACTATGTAGTGGATGAGTGATACACGAGTAACCGGGTCTACTGAACCATAAGAGTGCAGCCAATCATCGAGTGCTGCTTAGTGATAATACTTCCATAGGGTAAAGACCATGCCTATATACTGCAAGCATTCTGAAGGCAGTATGTAGCCAAATTCACAAAACTTTTCGTGGTTAAGAATTGTTTTCTATTGGCGGGATGCTTCCACTAATATTACGTTCACCAACGCCCTTAGTTGGACTCTCCCTTTATTTACGAACCACTATAGCATACAAACTGCTCCTTGATGCCGAATTCTTCGTTTCAGCGTGTGCAATGGAAGTTATAATTTAAATTTATTAACAGCTATTGATTTTTAGCTTTACTATCTATTAAGTATACATATCTATTTTTAATAGTATTGCCTTCTCTTCCTCTTCGTACCATGCTGCAGCCACACAGGGAGAAGCAGGCCGAATTCAAGAAACCGTTCTTACGCTAGAACTGCTTGTAAAAATTTAATTCCAGCCAATCTTGATGCTGGGAATATGATCGCTTACGAAAGAAGAGCTGTTTAAATGCGGCCGCAGTAACCATATACACAACTAATTATTAGGCTATAACTGTTCGTAAGACTAAATTCTAGCCAATGCTGACGCTGGACATATCATTAGAGAAGGCGGCCAGTAAATGGGACAGATCACTTACGAATGAAAAGCTTTGCGAATTCGTCCCCAGAGTAGCAGTAGAAATTGCCATCGACGCAGCGCGCAACACAGCAAGCTGGATTCACTGCTCACGT